>NC_053041.3:460007223-460310253 GCF_002575655.3 Aegilops tauschii subsp. strangulata | reverse complement strand
GATCATAAGATTATTCATGCTAGAAACTTCCATGTGCAGCCACAAGCTATTATGGGCTCTAGCATAGTTGAGTAGGTTGCATGACCTCTTTCAGTGGTAGGCTAGCAGATGTAGAGGGAAAGTAGGTGTAACTGTCTACCCAGAGTAAAGAGTAAATGTTTCTGAAAGACTGTGTCTCGTTCATCCGTCTCTCAAACATCATGTAGTGCGAGAAATCCAACGGAGGAGATCGAGTCTGGTGGGGAAAAGTGCACAAACCTCTGCGGAGTGTATAAACTAATCATGGTTAGCCGTGTCCCCGGTTATGGACATCTTGAGTATCTGGTACTTGAATTGTTGATTTGATCTCATCACTATAAATTAATTTGTTGGGTTGTAAATGATTACTTTAATTGGGATTGAGTTGGAGGAACCTTCTCAATGATGTTTCAACCACCACGATAGTTAAATTAAAATCTATTCCTTTGTTGTAGGGAAAAATTGGCTTTTCACAAAACATTATAACCATAGAGCCTCCACCAGCCATATTTGCATGTAGTGTTAGCATTTGTCTGTTTATTGCTCTACTGTGTTATATTGCCAGCATATTCCATGTGCTGACCCATTTCGGGCTGCAACATATCATGTTGCAGACTTTTCAGACGAAGAGTAAGGTGCGCTAGGTCGTTTGTCATCCACTCAGCTATGCCGTTGGAGTTGATGGACTCACTTTATCTTCCAAGCCTTCCGTTGTTATCTTATTTAGATGGTCTTAAGCCATATTTATTGTAATAAGTTCTCTTTTGGAGACATTCGATGTAATAAGTGTGTGATTGCTACTCTGTTATAAATCCTTCGAGTACTGTGTGTGTCAGCATTACCGGTCCAGGGATGACACTGAAGCACAGAGACTTGACCGTCTGAGGTTGGGTTGCTACAGAGGATGGAGATCACTGTTAGATGACTCCTCAATGACTCCCTTGGAGTTCTTTTTAGAAGAAAACTTCCTAAAGATATTTATCTTTTTCCTATGAACAAAAATTCTGAAATTTTTAGTCTACAAATTTTTGTTCTTAACAAAACTTCACAAAATTGGTAGCAACTACTCATAGGGATACATAGAAGCCAAAGCAAGCATTCAAACTACTTAGAACTCTGACAATTCAACATGCAAGCTCACTACAGCAGCACCAAGAGTACCTAATTGTTCAAAATATAAACCACTAAAACAAAAACTAATCGGACAAACGGTGGAGTCACATACCAAGCAACAATTCCCCGAAACAGTTTCGGAAATGGAGCTTTGAGCAAAGATATCGAAATCCACGGGTTTGAGAGCAAGAACACGGGAGAGAGAGCAATGGAGAATTTTTTCTGGAGGTAAATGATGATGTGGTGTGAAGGGATAAGTGAGGGGGCCCACGTGGGGACCACAACCCACCAGGGCGCGCCTGGGGGTCCTGGCGTGCCTAGGTGGGTTGTGCCCACCTGGTGCACCTCCCTCTGATATTATTTGCCCCAGAAATTCTTAAATATTCAGAAAAAATCATGTTAAATTTTCAGAGCATTCTGAGAACTTTTATTTTGGGTCATTTTTTATAGCATGGGAAATTCAGAAAACAGACATAACATGGCATTTTATTTTATTTAACTAATAAAAACATAAAACAAAAGGTAGGGACAGAAGCTAGTGCTTACTAAATTCATCAACTTCATACCTCTCAAAAATGATCCATTAATAAGGTTGATCAATTCTTATTAACAACCACTTTCGATTAGCATGAAACTGAAGAACTTCCGTAAATCACTAAGTTACCTCAACTGGGATATGGATGTCCCCAACAATAAGCATTTCATATTCCTTTTTAACAGTAGGTAGAGGTAGATGAAAACTTCCAATAGTGATTGTCAGAGATTTTTCAATAAAATTAATACCATTCACTTGGAATTGTTTCTTCGGAAAGTGCACCGTATGCTCATTACCATTGATATGAAAACTGACCTTGCTTTTATTGCAATCAATGATATCCCCTGCAGTATTCAAGAAGGGTCTACCAAGGATAATAGACATGTTCTCATCCTCGGGCATCTCAAGTATAACAAAGTCAGTCAAAATAGTAACATGAGCAACAACAACGGGCACATCCTCACAAATACCGATATGTATGACAGTTGATTTGTCAGCCATTTGCAAAGATATCTCAGTAGGTGTGAGTTTATTCAAATCAAGTCTTTTATATAAGTAGAAAGGCATAACACTAACATCAGCTCCTAAATCACACAAAGCAGTTTTCACATAATTCTTTTTGATGGAGCAAGGTATAGTTTGTATTCCTGGGTCTCCAAGTTTTTTAGGTACTCCATCCTTAAAAGTATAATTAGCAAGCATGGTGGAGATTTCAGCTTCCGGTATTTTTCTCTTATTAGTGATGATGTCTTTCATGTACTTTGCATAAGGAGGCATTTTCCAGATGTTAGACAAGCGAGTACGCAAAAAGACTGGCCTTGGCATTTCAGCAAAGCGTTCAAATTCTTCATCATCTTTCTTTTTAGTTGACTTGGGTGGAAAAGGCATATGTTTTTGAACCCACGGTTCTCTTTCTTTACCGTGTTTTCTAGCAATGAAGTCCCTTTTATCATATCTTTTATTCTTAGGTTGTGGGTTATCAAGATCAACAGGTGGTTCTATCTCAACATCATTGTCTGGTTCTTTTTCATTGTTTGGTTGAGCATCTTCATGAACATCAGCATTATCTTTTTCGTTATCACTAGGTGGATGTTCATTACCAGATTGAGTTTCAGCATCAGAAATAGAGACATCATTATCATTATCAGGAGGTTTTTCTACTTCAGGTTCACTAGAAGCATGCAAAGTCCTACCATTTTTCTTTTTCCTCTTATTTTTAGAATGACTAAGGTGCAGTGGTGTTGTTCCTTTGTGAATCCTATTCAATTCTTTTTGGGAGTCCCTTAGGATAAAGTGGTTCCTGAGTCATTTTACCTCCTCTAGTTGCTACTCTAACAGCAAAGTCATGTATATTATTATTCATTTCATCAAGTAATTCACTTTGAGATTTAGCAACTTGTTCTAATTGGGTTTGTACCATAGAAGCATGCTTTCCCACACCTTTAACATCATTCGAGATTCTAAATAACAAGTCACTCAAGTGAGCAATCATATCAGAATTATATTTCAATTGTTTCATAACATTTGCATTGAAGTGATCTTGTTTTCTAATATAGTTTTCAAACTCATAAAGGCATTGACTAGGGTGCATATTGTGAGGATTATCATTATCACTGAACTTCATTAAAGAATTTACCTCTAGCACCTTAGGCAGTGGTGGTGTATCAAGCCCGTGTATTTCTTCAATAGGAGGTAAATTTTTGACATCCTCGGCTTTAATACCTTTTTCCTTCATAGATTTCTTTGCCTCTTGCATATCTTCAGGACTGAGATATAATATACCCCTCTTCTTCACAGTGGGTTTAGGCGATTGTTCAGGAAGAGTCCAATCATCATAATTTTTCAATATGTTATTTAATTATTCTTCAGCTTGCCCAATAGTTCGTTCCCTGAAAACACAACCAGCACAACTATCTAGGAAGTCCCTAGAAGCATCAGTTAGTCCATTATAGAAGATATCAAATATTTCATTTTTCTTAAGTGGATGATCAGGAAAAGCATTAAGTAACTGGCAAAGCCTCCCCCATGCTTGTGGGAGACTCTCTTCTTTAATTTGCACAAAGATAAATATTTCCTGCAAGGCAGCTTGTTTCTTATGAGCAGGAAAATATTTTGCAGAGAAGTAATAAATCATATCCTGGGGACTACGCACATAACCAGGAGTAAGAGTATTGTACCAAGCTTTAGCATCACCCTGTAATGTGAACGGAAATAATTTGAGAATAAAGTAATAGCGAGTCTTCTCATCATGAGTAAAAAGGGTGGCTATGTCACTCAACTTAGTAAGATGTGCCACAATAGTTTCAGTTTCATAACCATGGAAAGGATCAGATGCAACCAAAGTAATTAACTCTGGTTCGACAGAGAATTCATAATCCTTATCATCAATAAAGATAGGTGAGGTAGAAAACTTAGGATCATATTGCATTCTAGCATTCAGAGGTTTCTCTTTATACTTGCATAATAATTTCTCTAGATCATCCCTATCCTTACAAGCAAGAATATCTCTAGTTGTCTCCTCATTCATAACATAACCTTCCGGTACCTTAGGTAATTCATATCTAGGAAGGCTAGTTCTAGCAGGTGTTTCAAGAGTTTCAGTTTCAAGCTCATCATCAGATTCAACAACATCATGTTGTATTACTCTAGCAATTTGTTCATCAAGAAAATCACCAAGTGGCACATCATCATTATCAAGCAAGGTACTAGCATCATCATAAGCATTATCCATAGCATAAGTAGCATCATCAATAACTTGCGACATATCAGCATTGATAGCATGTGGTGGTGTTGCAAGTTTACTTATAACAGAAGGTGAATCTAAAGCAGAACTGGATGGCAGTTCCTTACCTCCCCTCGTCTTAGAGGGAAATATCTTGGTCTTAGCATCCTTCAGATTCCTCATAGTGATAATATGATAATAATCCCAAGTGACTCAACAAATATAGCTATGCTCCCCGGCAATGGCGCCAGATAAAAGGTCTTGATAACCCACAAGTATAGGGGATCACAACAGTTTTCAAGGATAGAGTATTCAACCCAAATTTATTGATTCGACACAAGGGGGGCCAAAGAATATTTGCAAGTATTAGCAGCTGAGTTGTCAATTCAACCACACCTGAAGATTAATTATCTACAGCAAAGTGATTAGTAGCAAAGTAGTATGATAGATTTGATAGTAGTAGCAACAGCAATAGTAACAGTAACAATGATAGCAGTATTTTGTAGCAAGTGCAACAGTAATAGCAGCAGTAGTAACTTAGCAAGAACAATATAAGATAAATTCGTAGGCATTGGATCGGTGACTTGTTGGATGATATTCGTCATGAGACAGTTATAACCTAGGGCGATACGACACTAGCTCCAGTTCGTCAATATAATGTAGGCATGTATTCCGTAAATAGTCATATGTGCTTATGGAAAGAACTTGCATGACATCTTTTGTCCTACCCTCCCGTGGCAGCGGGGTCCTATAGAAAACTAAGGGATATTAAGGCCTCCTTTTAATTGATAACTGAAACAAAGCATTAACACACGGTGAATACATGAACTCCTCAAACTACGGTCATCACCGGGAGTGGTCCCGGCTATTGTCACTCCAGGGTTGCCGGATCATAATACGTAGTAGGTGACTATAACTTGCAAGATCGGATCTAGAACATGGATATAATGGTGACAACATAAATGGTTCAGATCTGAAATCATGGCACCCGGGTCCAAAGTGACAAGCATTAAGCATGGCAAAGTCATAGCAACATCAATCTTAGAACATAGTGGATACTAGGGATCAAGCCCTAACAAAACTAACTCGATTACATGATGAATCTCATCCAACTCCTCACCGACCAGCGAGCCTACGAAGGAATTACTCACTCCCAGTGGGGAGCATCATGGAATTGGCGATAGAGAAGGGTTTGTGATTACGAAGAACGAAGATCCCCCTCTCCGGAGCCCCAAACAGACTCGAGATCTGGCCTCCTGATGAAGAACAGGAGGTGACGGTGGCTCCATCTCGCGGAACGCGATAATTCTTTCTCCCTAATTTTTTCTGGAAAAATAGGATTTTATAGCGTCAGTTTCAGGGTCTGCGGGGCCACCAGGTGGGGACAACCCACCTGAGCGCGCCCTGGTGGGTTGTGGCCACCCAGGTGCCCCCCTTTGGTAGGTCTTGGCTCCAGAAAGTCTCTTATTTGGTATAAAAATTCCTCGCAAAGTTTCGTTCCATTCCGAGAACTTTTATTTCTGCACAAAAACAACACCATGGTAGTTCTGCTGAAAACAACGTCAGTCCAGGGTTAGTTTCATTCAAATCATGCAAGTTAGAGTCCAAAACAAGATGAAAAGCGTTAGGAAAAGTATATACGTTGGAGACGTATCAGTTAACAGGCCAAAATATGTGTCGGGCCACAGTTGGCCCAATAACATGATGGGTTGTAAGCAGGCAGGATGCAAAGTGGGCCATCATTAGGCTTAGTTATCTCACGGGCCTTTAATGGGCAATAGTTAGGTTGGGCTGAAATGTAACACAAAGACTACGGGCCTTTAAGAGGCTGAAAGACACTTCAACCCAGAAATAGGCCTACATGCAGCACAGGTCATTAAATGGCCGAAAGTGTCACCGGGCCGACAACGGCCCATATGCACCAATGGCCATTAACATGCCAAAAGTAATATCGGGTTGAACTATTACATGAGCCTTTAAGAGGTCATAGTTGAAATGGGCCCCCAATGGGGCCGAAAGCACAGTGCCTGTTAATGGGCCAGATCGTATATGGGCCATAAGTTGGCCCAAAATATGTCAGGCAGTTAACGGTCCAGATCCGATATGGGTCGTCATTTGGCCCAAAACATGGCAGACTGTTAACGGGCCAGATTTGATGTGGGCTGTCATTTGGCCCAAAACATGACAGACATCAAACGGCCAGATCTTGTGTGGGCTGTAATTTGGCCCAAACCGCAACAGGCTATTAACGGGCCGGCCTAGTAGAGTATGACAAAATCTTGTGGGCCCTTGGCTAGGCCGGCGTTTCTATCTTAAATGGCTACTATTGGGCTGTGCCACGTGTCGAGGTATCATAGGCGCGTTCCATCCATTGTACGGATGACATTTGTCCCAACGCTGAGCCGACACGTGATCCTCCAGCGAATGAGAATTTTACACGTGGAAAATCCCCATTGGTCCGGGCTATTAACGGGTTATCGCATCCAAACCGGAATCCAATAGCTTAACGGCGACCCATTATGGTGGATGCCACGTGTTGGTTACCCTTGACGAAAACACTTCCATGACGCGCCATTTATCGTCATGGAAGTGGACACTTCCATGATGATAATTTCGGTATTGTCATGGATCACTTCTACGACAGCATAGGTATGACTATCTTGATTCTGTCATAAAATCATCATGGATGTACATGCATGATAGAAAACGTGACCTACTGTGACAAACACGTATCATCACGGAAGTGTTTTTTTTTTGTAGTGAATGCCCTTAAGATCATCAAGAGTATATCCAATTGCAGCATGATGCTTCCTTAAGGTTTTAAGTAATCTATTTTATTCATGTACTATAACAGCATTGATAATAACATGATATATATCTTCTTTTCATCAAGATACGCACATTTCAGTGTAACGGGTAGTTCCTTTAATTCAAACACGGGATCACTCTTAGGTGGGAATGGATCTCCCAAGGTTTCAACGAGCAAATTATGCTGAAGGATAGGTGCTTGTGTAAAGAATATCTCATCTATTTACTTTCTTTCATTCATATGCATATCATTCTCATGGTCTAGCAAATATTGTTCTAATGGATCAGTAGGAGGCACAACAATAGAAGCAATACCAATGATCTCATCTTTACTAGTCAATTCTTTATCATGAGGTTGCTTGATACATATCTAATGTATCTATAATTTTTTATTGTTCCATGCTATTATAGTATCAATCTTGGATGTTTTATATGCATTTATATGCTATTTTATATCATTTTTGGGACTAACCTACTAACCTAGTGCCCAGTGCCAGTTGCTGTTTTTTATCTTGTTTTTGGCTTTTCGAAAACATCAAACAAAGTCCAAACGGAGAAAAAATATTTGGATTAATTTTTTCTGGACTAGAAGGGACCCACGAAGGTTCGGGAGAAGACCTGAAGAGCCAGGGGGAGCGACAAGCTCACCACGTGCGCCCGCTGAGCTTGTGGGCCCCTTGTGGCACCTCTTGACCTAATTTCGCCTCTATAAATTCCAAAATGTTCCCAATATACCAAAAAGCCATCTGAAACACTTTTCCACCACCGCAAGCTTCTGTTCTTTCGTGTCCCATATGGAGGCCTTTTTCGGTACTCTGCCAGAGGGGGAATCGATCACAGAGGGCTTCTACATCATCTTTGCTGCCTTCCGATGATGCGTGAGTAGGTCACCAAAGACCTGTGGGTCGATAGCTAGTAGCTAGATGGCTTCTTCTTTCTCTTTGATCTTCTATACAATGTTCTCCTCGATGTTCTTGGAGTTCTATCTGATGTAATCTTCTTTTGCGGTGTGTTTGTTGGGATCCGATGAATTGTGGGTTTATGATCTGAATATTTATGAGAAGTAATAGAGTCTTTTATGAACTTTATTATGCAAGATTGCTATAGCTTTGTATTTCTCTTTTATGTATCCATTTGGTTTGGCCAACTAGATTGATTTATGTTCAGTGGGAGAGGTGCTTTATGATGGGTTCAATCTTGCGGTGCTCTATCCCAGTGACAAAGGGAAGAGACACATATTTGTATTGTTGCCATTAAGGGTAAAATGATGGGGTTTATTCGTATTTATTGGGTTTACATTGTCTACATAATGTCATCTTGCTTAAGGCGTTACTCAGTTTTATAATGAATACCATAGATGCATGTTGGATGGCGGTCGATTGGTGGAGTAATAGTAGTAGATGCAGGCAGGAGTCGGTCTACTTGTCTCGGACATGATGCCTATATACATGATCATTGCCTTGAATATCGTCATAACTATGCTCTTTTCTATCAATTGACCAACAGTAATTTTTCTTCCCACCATATGCTATGTGTTCGACAGAGAAGGCTCTAGTGAAAACTATGGCCCCCAGGTCTACCTTTATCATATATATATATATATATATATATATATATATTGTGTGTGTGTGTGCCCAAAATATTCTTGCCGCAATTTTATTTCTTTTATTTTTTTTCACAATTTATCTATCTACCACAACAAGATTTGATCCTTGCAAGTAACGAGTTCGAGGGGACTGACAGCCCTCTTGCCTGCGTTGGGTGCAAGTATTTGCTTTTGTGTGTGCAGGTGCTATTCATGAGGCTTTGCATGATTCTCCTACTGGATTGATACATTGGTTCTCATTGAGGGAAATACTTATCTCTAATGTGCTGCATCTCCTCTCCTCTTCGGGGGAAATCCCAACGTAGCTCACAAGTAGCATTGCTTACTAAACATGGAGAAATTAAATTCATGAGATACATCACCAAAACTAATTCTAACCTTCTCTTTAACACAACCTATTTCACCATTGACAGTATTCAAGAAAGGTCTACCAAAAATAATGGGACAAAAATTATTTTGTGGTGATCCAAGTACTAAGAAATCAGTAGGGTATTTGATCTTACCACATAAGACTTCAAGATCTCTAACAACCCCAAGTGGAGAAATAGTACCTCTATTTGCAAGCTTAATGGTAACATCAATATCTTTAATCTCAATAGGTGCAATATCATTCATAACTTCTTGATAAAGAGAAAATGGAATAACACTTACACTAGCACCATATCACCTAGACCATGATAGCAATGATCTCCTATATTAATAGAAGCAACAGGCGTGCCAATGACTGGTTTGCTTTTATCTATCTTATCTTTTTTAGTATTGAGTTGCTTAGCAATCCTAGTTGCTTCCTCATAAAAGTAAATAACGAGTCCATAAATATTATCAACCAAGAGATCTCTAACCATTGCAATATTAGGTTCCACTTTAATTTGTTCAGAGGGTTAGGTGTTCTAATATTACTCTTATGAACCATAGTTGTAGCCTTAACATGTTCCTTAATCGTAACAGGAAAAGGGGGTTTCTCAATATAAGCAGTAGGCACAACTGGATCTACATTATAGATAATTGTTTCAGTTTTAGCAATAGTAGGTTCCTCACAAATTTCTTCAATAGGTGGATGAAACTTAAACAACTTCTCCTTAGGGAGATCAACATGAGCAGCAAATGATACACAGAGAGTAGCTACTGTCTCAGAGTCAAGTCCATATTTCGCACTAAACTTATGAAAAGCATCTGTTTCCATAAAAGATTTAACACAATCAAACTCAAGATTTATACCTGACTCATTACCTTCATTGATTTCCCAATATTCAGAGTGGCGTTTAATCCTTTCAAGAAGATCCCATTTGAATTCAATAGTTTTCTTCATAAAGGAACCAGTAGAAGAAGTATCGAGCAACTGATCATTATGAGAAAGGTATGCATAAAAGTTTTGTGTAATCATCTCTCTTGAAAGCTCATGATTGGGGCATGTGTGCAATATATATATAAGCCTCCCCCAAGCTTGAGCGAGACTTTCACCTTTGCGAGGCCAAAAATTATATATATAGTTCCGATCACGATGAACTAAATGCATGGGATAAAACTTCTGGTGGAATTCCAGTTTCAAGCGGTTCCAATATCATCCAATAGCTAATACCATGTCAATGAATTTCCCCCAAAGATAAAGGTAATACTTTCTTCTTAACTCCATCCTCGGATAAACCTGCAAGCTTAAACAATCCACAAATCTCATCTATATGGATTAAGTGCATATCAGGATGTAATGTTCCATCTCCTGCATAAGGCTTAGCTAGCAGTTTCTCCAACATACCGGAGGGAATTACATAATAAATATTTTAAGTAGGTTCAGTAGGTTGAGGGGCAACTCTTATTGCTTTTGGTCGAGCTGAAGATACCCCAAACAAGCCCCTCAAAGGATTATTTTCCATAGTAACAAGTGACAATAAAATTTCAGCATGTAATAAAAATGTTTCCTTACCAAAGGCCCTTCATTCCCCGGAAACGGCTCCAGAAAAGAGTCTTGATGACCCACAAGTATAGGGGATCAATCATAGTCCTTTCACTAAGTAAGAGTGTCGAACCCAACGAGGAGCAGAAGGAAATGATAAGTGGTTTTCAGCAAGGTATTCTCTGCAAGTATTGAAAGTGGTGGTAACTGATAGTTTTGTAGCAAGGTAGTTCGTCACAAGTAACAAGTAGCAAGAGTAACTAAGGTGCAGAAAGGTGGACCAATCCATTTTATAGCAAAGGACAAGCTGGAAGTACTTCTTATAGTGAGCAAAGTGTTCTCGAGGACACATGGGAATTGTCATCTAGTCACATTCATCAGGTTTGTTGATTCACGTTCACTACTTTGATAATTTAATATGTGGGTGGACCGGTGCTAGGGTGTTGTTCTTACTTGAACCATCAACCCTCTTATGATTACACCCTCTCGCAAGCGCCCGCAAATACGAAAGAAGAATTAAGATAAATCTAACCATAGCATGAAACATATGGATCCAAAACAACCCCTTATAGAATAACGCATAAACTAGGGTTTAAGCTGTAAGAACCGGAGTATATCAACCAGAGGGGGTGAATGGGAGATTCAAAATTTCTATCAAAATGTTGATTACTCTCAACACAACACAACGGATAAAAAACTAAGTAGATTCAGTTCTACGAAGGAAAATTATTCCTGAAGCAAAACTAGTTCCAAAACAAAACTAGTTCTGAAACAAAACTCATTCTGAAACAAAACTAGCTCCGAAAGAAAACTCGTTCTGGGACAGAACTAGTTCTGAAACAAAACTCATTCCGAGAGAAAACTAGTTCCGAAACAAACTGTTACGGAATAGAAACTATCAACATAGATAGAATTGCACACACGAAGCAACTGTACACATCATAGATACACAATACACACATTAATGCGAAATATTCATCAGAGCAGAACGATTAGTTAGAACCATATGAAAAGTAGATGAACATAGAGACAAACAACCTTAAGTACTGCAAAAGCAAACATGCAACTCAACATTGTCACAATACCGAAAGAAATGCTTGGAAAATAAAGTATCACAGTACATAGATAGATATTTATCAACATCAAAGAGCACCGAAAATAAACTACCTAAATAAATGCAGTAGGATAGCATTGACCAATGGTGCTCGATGGCGACAGACGGTTTAGTAGACTAGTTCACTCTTCTGCAAAAGAGATATGTCTGGTTGGAGGCACTTGTGACTGAACACAGAAGATAAACTCTGTTCGTCCTATTCTCCTCAATGTGAAGTTCCTCGAACTTCTGTTGAATTCACTCGTGGTAGATTCTTTTTGGCAATCTCCAAACCTTCAACAGACTTTGTCTTTGATAACCAAATTTACTCTTGGTCACTCTTCGCAAACCACAATAACTCTTGGTTGCTGAAGACTTTGACTCAGAGACGACGATTACTCTTCACCACTCGAGCCGACACCTATCCATCTAGAGAGTATGTAGCTCTCAAGAGTAATAGGTACAAGAACTCTCAGCTGAGATCTACTGTGATGCTCACCACTATCTAAGTTTTCGGCTCTTGATTTTCTCTTGGTAGAATTTGAACTCAAATCTTTCAAAGAGGGCTAGTCAATCAATCTTCTCAGAATCTCAAGTGGAGCAGCCAACGGACAATGTTTGAGCGAGGTGGATATTTATAGTTGCAGCCTTCCCTGATGGGAAATGACCATTTAGGACACAAAGTCCATCCAATGGCCAACCGATACGTTCCCAATGGTCGGATTTTGAGCACAACGGTAACATTACTTTAGGAACAAGCAATTCTAACTCCTAGGTCCGAATGATATCTCCTGCAGCTCCGAAGAACAACGTCTTCTGCTAATAGGTAATCATTCGGAGCATAAAGAGATTTCTCTTGAGCTCTCAAAGGTTCCGGCTAAGCATCACAACACACAAAAGTATCGAATACTTATACCCCTCTTAATAGTATGTTGGTCCTATGACTCAAATAAGAGAAAGAGAAACAAATACTACATCTTTGCTTCGCTTCAATCTTCTTGACAACATTCATTCTTCTTTGGACACACCAAATGAAAATAACTTCGTTTTAATCTTGCCGACAACAGACATTCTTCTTTGAACACACCGAATGTAAATAGCTTCGCTTCAATCTTGTCGACAACAGTCATTCTTCTTCGGACACACTGAATGAAAATTGCTTCGCTTCGGCAAAACTTCTTTGGGGTCGTCTCTGGAACGCACTTTTCTCAATAATAAACTCTTCCAGACATGACAATCTTTTCTGCAGCCCAGATAACTTTCAAGGAAGTTTATAGCAAACTTCTCGGAAGTAGTAATCTTCTCGGTAGCAGACCTTTCACAATATTATATCAATCTTCTCAGCACCAAACCATTTCATAGCAAATTCTTCAGTAGCAAACCTTTTGGTAGCAAACCATTCGATAGCAAACCTTTCGGCAGCAAACCTTTCAGAAGATTATAGTAATCTTCTCGGTAGCAAATCATTCGGAAGATTGTACCAATCTTCTCGGTAGCAAATCTTTCGAAAGATTATAGCAATCTTCTCGGTAGCAAATCATTCGAAAGATTATACCAATCTTCTCGATACTCAAGGACTATTTCTCTCTGTGTGCACTAGCAAAAAAATCAGTCCCGAACTGTTTCAAACAACAATCTCCAAAACACAAGGGGAAATGAATTGCACCAGCATAAGCTTTTGTCACTCTCGCAACCTATCATCTTCTTATTACTCCCAATGCTTTCCCTTAGGTCCAAGTATGGTGAAGTGTCATGTAGTCAACGTTCACATGACACCACTAAAGGAAGAACAACACACAAATCACCAAAATAATGAATGAATACCAACTTCACATGATTACTTATAACAAGACTTCTCCTAGGTCCTCAAGAATGAAAGTAACTGATCACAAATCATATTCATGTTCAAGATCAGAGGTGTACTGAATGTGCTTATGATTTGTGAGTAACTACTCACAAATCACATTTGGAGAATACTATCTCTGCTGTAGCTTTTTTAGGTCCAGAATCCCAGCTGCCAGCAACTTCCTTCTTCATGTAAATCTTGTAAATTAAGAGAGAAAAGGCATTATAATATCATCATAAAGAGAAATAATGACCCAAAACATAATAAATATTAGTAAGAAAACATGATGCAAAATGGACGTATCACCATCTCTCATTGAGACATCCTATTCATCTCTCTCTCTCATACACACACACACATCGCGTGCTTTCTCTTTCTCTCATCGCACACACCCCTCTATGCACGCCTCTCTCGAATACGTACACATACCCTCTCCAGGCCCTCCAAAATACGTCAACCACACATTCATGCATGTTACATATTATTATCATGTGCTCCCAGTGATCTAAATAAGTCATCGGTTCACTTTTACGCTGCATGCAAGATTTGTTTTGAATTGAAACTACACAGAGTGTGACAAAAATTATTTAAGAAAATCTACATATACAATACTACAAAGTTATATATATAAGTTAATTGCATGGTGCATCCAATGATATTTGTTCCGTATTGTGAATGTTCATATTTTTCTCCTATAAAATTAGTCACGGTAAAGAGAAATAAAGGGCATATCTCTCTGTCTCTCCGCCACACACCCCCCTCTCTCTACACCCCTTTCACGTACGCACACAAACTATCTATCGGCCCTCTAAAATTATGCCCCCGACACATTCACGCGTGATGGTCATTGTATTTCAAGAAAAAGCACAATACAGTCACTGGACTTCAGAATACGCTCATTACGGTCACCATATACATTTTGTGGTGATTATACGGTCACTAGCTCACCATACTGCTCCATATTTTGTTGATGACACTGACGATCATTGTATTTGAAGCGAAAGCATGATATGATCACTTGACTTCAGAATAAGCTCATTACAGTCACCATATACATTTTGTGGTGATTATACTGTCACTGGCTCACTGTACAACACCAAATTTTGTTGATGACACGATCAATTGACCGGTCGAATAGTCCATGTGGCACAACTAGTGTTGCATAATTAGCACACGTTATCCCCGGATCTGGATCCCAAGAACAATAAAACTTTTGAATAAGCATGAGTGATCAAATGGAATAAACCCTAGAATCTTCGAGGGGAGACCAAAAGCCATACGGGAGAGCCACAAGCTTACACGACACGCCACCTAAGCTTGTGGGCGCCATGTAGGTCCATTTGACCTGATTCTAAGCCTATAAATTTCCATAAATCCCAAAACCAACAAAGAGTCACTCGAAACAATTTTTTCTCCACCGCAAGCTTCTATTCTTCCGCGATCCCATTTGGAGGCCTTTTCTGATACTCTGCCATAGGGGGATTGATCACGGAGGGCCTCTACATGGACCTTGATACACCACCGATGATGTGTGAGAAGTTTACCACAGACCTACGGGTCCATAGTGATTAGCTAGATGGCTTCCTCTCTCTATTTGATCTTCAATACAATGTTCTCCTTGGAGTTTTATTCGATGTAATCTTATTTTGTGGTGTGTTTGTTAGGATCCGATGAATTATAGGTGCATGATCATATTATTCATTGAAAGTAATTGAGTCTTTCTTGAACTTTATTATGCATGATTATTATAGCTTTGTATTTCTCTCTGGTCTATCCTTTAGTTTGGCCAACTAGATTGATTTATCTTCAGTGGGAGAGGTGCTTTGTAGTGGATTCAATCTTGCGGTGTCCTCACCTCGTGACAGAAGGGGTAGCGAGGCACATATTGTATTGTTGCTACTAAGGTGAAAACAAAGGGTTTAATCATATTGCTTGGTTTTATTCTGTCCACATTATGTCTTCATACTTCATGCATTACTCTGTTTGTTATGAACTTAATACGTAGAGAGGCAAGCATAGAAGCACTCTCAAAGTGGAGTAATAGTAGTAGATGCAGGCAGGAGTCGGTCTACTCGTCACGGATGTAATGCCTATATACATGATCATTGCCATGAATAACGTCATAATTATATGCTTTTCTATCAATTTCCCAACAATAATTTGTCTACCCACCGTATCTTATTTTTATGAGAGAGAAGCCTCTAGTAAAAACTATGGCCCCCGGGTCTACTTTAATCATATTACAAAAAACAAAAATACCTTACTGTAATTGCTTTCCTTTATTTTATTTTGCAATTTATCTATCACCTATTACCAGATTTAATCCTTGCAACTAAGGAGTACAAGGGGACTGACAACCCTCTTGCCTGCGGTGGGTGCAAGTATTTGCTCTTCTGTGTGTAAGTACTGTTGCTAGGTGTTTTCGTGAGTCTTCTATTGTTTCGATAACCTTTGTTCTCTACTGAGGGAAATACTATCTGCTACTATATTGCTTCACCCTTCATCTTCGGCAAAAATACCATCGCAGCTCACAAGTAGCAACAATATATAGACCCCCTCCTCCATCTAGCTAGGGTTAGCAAAGGTTTAGCTCATTTGAGATTGAGTTTTGCTCACTCACTACCACTCTCCCGTGGAGATCAAGGCCTCATGTGAGAAGATCCCTTGGTGGATTCAAGACCCCTTTTAGGGAAGATCCTTCTCGGATATCAAGCCCTCAATTCCTCTGAGGATTGGGATGAACTAGTTCCTATTTTGCCTTATTCTGTTGGATTTGGACCTTTGTATCCATCTATGTGTATGTGGATTTAGCACATGTGCGGTTGGATCTTTGTCAGTTGAGTGTTCTTGTTATGTTTCTCCCTTGATTTGCTCCTTTCCCCACCTCCAAGTGTGAAAAGATCATGAACTCGGGTTCCACCCTACATCATCTTGGATCAGAGCTTAGGTTGATTCACATCTTGGAGCCCCTTCCCCCCACTTTCTAGCCTAATTTTGTTTGTTTTTACCCAAATTCAAAAATCCCCACAAAAAGAGCCATACCAAAAAAATTGTGATTTGTTGGTTTTGATGGTGTTTTGTTGATTTTGATCCATGGATTCGAAGTGTTGCATGTGGATCTAGCTTCCCCACATCTTCCCCATCATTTCCATCCACGAACTCATCCCAAATTTTGCCAAATTTATTGGGTGAAATACTACCCTGAAAGGCTGTTGTGATCCCCTATACTTATGGGTCATCAGCACACGTATGTATTTCTATTAGAATAGACCACCTATCACAAAGGTAGGGAAATATTTTCTTTCCTCAAAAAAGAAACCAGCCTCCACTTAACAAATGCATGTTTATATCTATTAAGCCTATCCTGGTGAAACTTGCCACTTGATTCAATGTATTGACCCTTGTGGCTGCAATGTACAATGTTCCAGGAATTACCGTATCAAAGGAGAGATACGAAGTAGAGTTTCAATGCTATAATCCACTCTTTCCTGTGAGTTGAAGGACGCCACAAGACTAGAATAATAGTTCCGCTGCATAGTTATTGTAAGCTAGCCTTGAGCTACGCAGGTATGTACTGTGAAAGAGACTGGATCCGTGATGTAATACTATGGCATGTGGTGTATCTTGGTATTTCATCGTCAACTGTGCGTGTCAGCTATTGATTCGGGGATTGACATAGTAAATCACAGTGATTCGGGGCCCCTCTCAGGGCTGGGTCGTGACATGAGAGGTCCTCGTCCTAAGCCAGATTTGACAACAGGATCGGGATAGGCGAGTCTTGCCGCTCCTCGATCTAATCTAATACCCAGCTCAAGAAAGCTAGCTCTCCGCGCGAATCTGCGGTGTACTCCAAGTTGCCAAATCTCATGATCTGGCCGGGAGCTAAGTTCTCGACATGGCCTAGGTGGCCGGTCGAGTCAGCAAAAAGGGTGATGATGCCGGAAACGAAGAGTTGGCCTGGCACTAAGTCATGCTAGCATCGATCTGCTCTCCCGTGTTGATCCCCATCGAATCCTTGAAGCTACTCAGCAAGGACCAGCGTGGGCCACCAATGACGGAGTCGATTCCGGCGAATCTCGGGTAGGGGGTCTCGAGCAAGGTTGTCATAATCGCGATTCTGTTATATGATCCTATGACTTTACTATCCAAACTAACCCATATGATTCTATGATTTTAGCTCATAGAATCTATGTTTCTACGATCCTAATAGTGAAGATTATATGATTTGCGATCCTACCATCGGAGCTCCGATCCCATTCAAAATCGCGATTCTAACAACCTTGGTCCCGAGCTGGTAGTCTAGAGACAATGGTAACAAGGACATGTGGTTTTATCTAGGTTTAGGTTCTCTCAAAGAGATAATACCCTACGCCATGCTTGTGTTGTATTGATTTGGGGTGGAGTATAAAGTACAAGTGATCTACCACGAGAAGTTGGCTACGTATTAGGTAAACATGTTGTAGACGACCTCTAAACCTTGGAGTATGCGCCAAGTCTTCGAGAATATTCCTTCTTTGTGCCAAGGACCTTCTGGGGATTGGCCTACTGGTGAACCCCCACGCGGGTCCTTGGCCTGGCTCACCTGGCTGGGAGACGAGCTGGTGAGTACCCCCTAGTCCAAGACACCATCAAGAAGCTTCTTGCAACCACTAGTAAATGTGTACGTGCAACGCATGTCTTGACAAATATAAATGTTAATAACCATTGTATTATTGGATGTTTTACATTTTTACTATAATTGTAATTAAACATTTTGTTAACTGCAATAACAATCGTGTGTACAATATTGGAGCATACTATCTAAAATCTATCACACACACGAAAAAAAGTTATTCATTTGAAACAAATGGTCCAACAAATATTTTCAGCCATTGTTTAGATCATACATAGCATTGTGGAAACCCTACCGGTGCAAGGTTCAAATCATGAAGGAGCCGTACCTCTGCACACATTCCAGCAAAAGATATCAAAGAGTTACAATAACTGAAATTCATTTCAAAAATCACCATTGAACTACTAAATAGCAATGCAACCCACCTAACAAATGCTCTCAACATCGTTAGAAATCAGGGTAAGCAGCTACTCCTACTATTTTAGCAAATTAATTAGGATCCATAGTTTCATACAGATTGCAGAGATTAACACACATCCCAGAATGACAGTCTCAACAGCATTGACATATTTTCACAACATGAATTCGTCACCACTCGCCATTAGGACCACACAAACTAGAAGCTTGTGAAGAGAATTGATTGTGTCATCCATGCATCTCCGTGTGAATATTTTTCAGGACCTTCCCGTTTTGGGTTGTACTGATTAGAAAACACAGCAACAGTCCAAGTTTAAGGTGATTTTGGCGGTGTTTGTTTCAGCTTTGCGGACTAGATTCAACTTTGAAAAAGGCTGGTTCTGAAACAAACAGCTATTTCGAATCAACTTTCAAAAAACAGTCAAAATCTGATTCGGGCAATTGTCACTGTATATTTGACTGAAACACGTCCTGGTGTACTTTAGTGACAAAATTGAGTGTGCGAACCAGTTCTGTCAGCACAACGTATTCGCAATTGATTCCGTTAAAGTTGAAGCCCAAACAAACAACGCCTTTGCCTCAAGCATGCAGTAAGCACCCCTAGTAGGCCCTAGCTACGTGGGGGTCGCTGTTACGGGCCCTGGCCGTTACAAGAGAAAAGACGATGATGATGGATATTTGACTGGGGGCATCCGGATCCGGGTCCTTTTGAGCACTCCGAGCTCGTACGAGCTACGCATGCCAAAACAGTTGAGCCATGCATGCCGATCTAAAGTGGCCCGGTCGGCAAAGCTCTCCCCGTCCAATCCTCCATCTGGAGTCAGTTGTTCCCAGGAGTTTGGTCCAATTCAGCAACTTGGGTTCATATATTATGTGCCCCCACTGCTCCTTGTAACAAAGCAAGTAATAAAGCTAAAACCTGTAGGTCCGCCTGTGCTAGCAAGTGTAGCTTTGAATCATGCGGTGATAATTGTATCTCGGCGCAGATTTGACAGCACAAAGCATGAATAACTGTTACTGGTGCCTCGTATATCAGACTACCCACAATGGGAGTAACATAGGTAGTAACATCACACATATCTAGATAAAATAGATGATGTGGCAAGCAATAAGTGAAGAAAGAGAGTCATGTAGTAACATAGCTAGTTACTACTAGTATGAGTAACATCACACATATCAAGACAAGATGAGTCTATAGCATAATAAATAAAGTGTTGCATGTTACCACACATATGTTACTCC
The DNA here is from genome assembly GCF_002575655.3 of Aegilops tauschii subsp. strangulata. Classification (NCBI taxonomy): domain Eukaryota; kingdom Viridiplantae; phylum Streptophyta; class Magnoliopsida; order Poales; family Poaceae; genus Aegilops; species Aegilops tauschii. The sequence continues at coordinate 460,290,350 of NC_053041.3, read as the reverse complement.
CCACTATAGAGGTAGTAACATAGAGTAGTAACATGGGCATGTTACTACTCTATGTTACTACCCATTGTGGCTAGTCTCAGCAAAGCTCAGGTTTGCACTCATATAACTTCTTCTTCTTTTACGCTGTATAGTACTCGTATTTTGAAAATGCAGAAATTTCATACTTTGCCATGCACATTTTCCCCCAACTTTTTGTTGACTAGACGGAGCACCAGCGAGCAGCAATAACCCGATCGACACATGGTTTTAACCATGTCCCCCGCAAGCAAAAGTGGCGGATCTTAGTCTTTGATCTTTGCCGAAAAGAAGACTTGTTTACTCAGGAAAGATCAAGACTAGCTTTCTCCTCGCGCATTATCACTAAAATGGAGACGTACTGGTACGTCCTTTGCGATCCAGGCCGGCTGACCCACCACGCAGGCCGGCCGCAGCATGCAGATCCGTGGAGCATGCACGCATGCACGAACAGTGTCCAGCAAAGGCAGCTTCAATGCCCATGGCGGGCAGCAGTAGGAGAATTTATGATTATTCTTCACAAGATCCAAATCCTGCTCCCCGCGCCCTCATCATTGCGCTCCCAGCCCAAAGTACACCTCATTAGAGTAGATTTTATCATGCACTACGACTAGTACGTTATGATCGCGATGATTAAGGGGCATAGATGTAGACCCCAACCAGATAATCGCATCAATTGTTCCCACTTATTGCAATAAGTATCTTGCTAGAGTTTCAACAATGAAGCGATGAAGAAAGATGAACCGTTGGCGTCCAAGATGGGGCTTTTCGTCGGGCCAGCCATCCCACTACGGGGGGCAAGGCTGGGTTGCCTTCCCAGTCTGGTCCTTTTCGACCAGTTCGCTTCACTCTCAGTGCTCTGCTCCTCCGCCGCTGCGTCGTCTCGCAATGATGCGCGCGGCGCCACTGTCGAAGACACAGACGACTTCCCGCCTGGACAGACGAAACAAGTCCGGGACGCAATGATAGGCTCCGGACCGGAGTGGCATCCGATGCGATGCGGTCGTACGTGCATGACCGGTGCGGTTAACGGCCGACGACGTGACGGTCGCCCGTGCCGGTGGCGGGTGCCGGAGTCTCTCGTTCTGTCTCGGCTGGGGGTCCATGGGATCTCGCGGTGGGAGCGAGGGAGGGAGGGAGGAGACTGCGAGGCTTGGTGTTTACTCAAGAGGGCGTGCGTGGTCACGCCTAGTTTCTAGCCTGGTCTGGCCTAGGCTCAATGATTGAACGGAGAAAACATTCGGGAAATGTTGTGGTGATGCACGCTTTTGTGGTGTGCCACCTTCAGTTGTCACTTGTTTGTAGGTAAGCTCCCTGTGCTTGCTGTTGGATCTGATGAAACCCAGTGGAGTGGAGGTTGTTGTCCAAGACAGACTACTGTGCAATGCCACTCAAGAAATTCCACTGGGCGATGTTGCCGGGCATTCAGATTAGTACTCAGTTGTTGATGTACAAAAGCGAAGTAGTATTAGCATCGACGATGTACGTTGGATCCACCCAAAAAATCCCTAATACGAAATAGGAGCGCGCAAAACAAAGCTGCAAGACTCGCATGATGAAGAGCGAGATTGACAAGATGCATGATCTGATGATCCTAGCACGCCCACAAAGCTTGCTTATTGCTGCTCAAAAAAAGAAATTTAGGGAGCAACGGAACACATCAACCTTGGCGATTTCCATCACAGGACACATGAATGATTGGTCCTTGCAGCTTTCTTTCTTTTTCATGGACTCCCGGGGGATACTTACCGCTCCTGAAACATTTGGGCTCATGTGTCCCAAACTCATCACAATCTCGCTCTCAGCACGGACTTTTGATGAATTGGCTGAATAGCGGCACATGTCCGACCCCATCTCCCGGTTCGGATTTTTGATGAATTGGCTGGTGCCTGAATTCAATAGCGGCACATATCCTTCAAGATGTCAGTACATAACATCCTATCACGCTTGCTCACAGAAAGCGCGTACATAAGAACATCTAGAGGAATCGGCTTTCCAAACCTGGTGGCCTGTCTTGAGTCCAGTTGCACTGTAAAAAAACCACAAACGCGGATATCATAAAAGAAGATCACTGAAATCTCTGTTAACCTTTCAAACTTGTGAAGTCTAGAGCAGGGTCCGAAACAGGTAAATATAAGTACCTCCAGGTGCAGATAAAATTAGCCGCAGAATATGTTACAGTGATGCATTACTCAACAACAACCATCTCAGATTATGAGATGGGGCACATACTAAACCTAAATTCCAAGCTAGGCTATGGAAAAATGGGATCACTACAGCGTTGCCAGGGGTTCCCAAGCCACACACGTCAGTCCGCCAAGCTATCGAGGAAGCCCTGCAGCTCCTTCAAGCCTTCTGCGGATATACTTCTCTGTACGCGAGGCCTGGGAGCTGTTAAGACAGGAGGCGCTATGGAGTTGAAGCAGACGACAACTACGGAAAGGTTGTCGCCGCTCTTCCTCTTGATGGCCTCATCGACCAACTCTTTACAGCAGGCGACAGGGTCGTTGTGCTCTTGGAGCCTCCGGCGTGCAAAGTCTACCGCATTTTGGCTGCGGAATACATCCCACATCCCGTCGCAGCCGATGATCAGGAATTCGTCCTCCTCGGTAAGATTCCGCATCATCACCTCGGGCTCGGCACTAAGAGGCCCAAGACCATCACATGCTTTCATTCCTTCCATGTGCCAGTCCCCGATTGCTCTAGCAACATTCAGCAGCCCATTCAGGTATCCATCGTAGACATAACCACCTGAGGCTTCAATGCGCATCTTCTCTCTGTTGCAAGATGGCTTATGGTCCCTGGACATCTCAACCGCTTTTCCACGGCAACATACAACTGCTCTACAATCACCAGCATTTGCCACCAGAAGTGACCTGTCAATCATGCAGAAATGTTTAAGAAAAAAAGAACTCAAGCAAAAATACAGATTTTCAAGAGATAACGCTGTCAAAACTATCGATAAATGGAAAGAAATAACAGTTGAAACAAAAGAAAGGATAATCATGCTGGTATTAACATTGTTAAATAAAAAAGTAGGCATAAAAGGGATGCACTGTGTTGTTCAGAAAACATATACTCCCTCCGTTCCTAAATATAAGTCTTTCTAGACATTCCAATACGAACTACATACGGACGTATATAGACATATTTTAGAATATAGACTCACAATTTTGTTCCGTATGTAGTCCGCATTGGAATCTGTAAAAGACTTATATTTAGGAACGGAGGGAGTATATGACATGCATATTACTCCCTCCGTCCGGAAAAACTTGTCTCAACCTTGTCTCTCAAATGGATGTATCTAGCACTAACTTGGTGCTAGATACATCCATTCGAGGGACAAGCTTTTTCGGACGGAGGGAGTACTCACTAAAGGAGCAAAGCATGCATGAAAACCTGCTAAAGCACTTCAAAGGCATGCCAAGAACTTCAATTTCAAAGAACGAGAAACTGATATCATTGGGAAGTGATGCTCAAATACTTACAAAGAAAACCTTGCTAACAGATATAATAATATACGTATCACTCACTAAGGGAGAAAGGCATATGTTATGTATAAACCTTTGCTGGACTTTAAAGCTATGGAAGGAACATGAACTTGTCATTGCCAAAGAAAAAAAACTAAAATATGTGGGAAAATGGAGCGTAGAGTGCATATATAGAAGAATTTATTCACACAGATAACTAAACAGGAACCATAAGGCCATAAGGAGGAATAAGTAGTTACTACAAAACTTCATATCTATTAGCATCTAAACAGTAATGCTACAGAATAACTTACTACAAGGCTAGGGCAATACCTCCCGATGATGAGAGCAGCAAGCGCAGTCGTGCCAGATGCAAGAGAGGAGTTCACAGAGCAAGCATCTGCAAAAGCAGCATCAGTCTGTAAGAATGCTGAGGAGACAGCTTTCTCTATCTCCCCTGGAAAACCATCACCCTCAACGATGAACCTTGGCAAATTGCTGCACACAAAGTCCGCAGCATGCTTTCCACCATGCCCATCAAAAACCTAAAACATTAAAATCGTGTGAACAGTACATACACAAGAAGTGCCTGTCAGATGTAAAAATGTACTCTGTCAGTAGAGAGTTCATGATGTCTATCAATCATGAAATGGCTAAAATTTGCTGACAATTGTTACAAACATCAAGACAGAAAATTCAATCACAGTTGCCCTTCTTGTGGCAGTGTGATCAGTTTGTTTAAAACAGTTCTTTCCAGTTTCCAGAAAAAGGAGAGAAAAATTGACACACATATTAGAATAAAAGCATACCCCATAAAATGAACTGGGCCCTTCTTCACAGTTTTCAGGTCCAAAATCTCGCAGGAAGTTGTCACAGCAAATGTAGACATCCTCCATTGTGCTCCTTGACCCAATATCGGCCCAGCCTCCAGACCGTACAACTGGGATATATTCAACATCTGCGCTTTCAAAAGTTCTCTCGCTTTCAGACTTTGTATTGCTCAAAGGGCCCCTTGCCTGCAAATTGAAGCCATGTAAGATAATTAGTTAACCTTACCCAAAAAAAAAGTTACAACATATTGCATACTACTCCCTCCGTTCCAAAATACTTGTCATGGTTTTAGTTCACGACAAGTATTTTGGAATGGAGGGAGTACTTTATTATGAAGTGGTGGAAGCATATCATGCCGATACTTATAAGCAACCCAGTGCATGTAGCTCCCGCTTGCGCAGGGTCCGGGAAAGGGTCCGACCACTTTGGGTCTATTGTACGCAGCCTTTCCCTACATTTCTGTAAGAGGCTGTTTCCAGGATGCCGATACTTATAAGCAAGGGTTTAAAATTCTTTTTCACGGTGAGGTCCTAGCAGCTAGCTAAACTATTGAAAGATGTTGCCAAAGCTACTTATTGCATTTTAATATAAATAGAAAAAAAGAATACGATGCATACCACATCGAGTCATATAGGACAAGTCTTGATGTAAAAGTCCATAACCAAAAGTCCAGAGCACAATTTTCGTCTCAGTAAGTATTCAATCATAGTATGGATGTTGGAGTCTTTGGAAAGTGGATATTGAGATCTTTCGATAGGTTTTTCATACTTTACTGTCAGTAGATGTATTTTAGGCCATTCAATGAAGTCGATATTCAAAATTAGCATGTTCTATTGGTAGAAGTGCCTATATGGTACTCCCTCCGTCCGGGTTTATTAGGCCCCCTCTTATTTTGGGCTAAAGTTTGACCTAAAAATTTAACTAATAAAATGTAAACCAAAAATTATATTGTCGCAAAGCTCTTTCAAATACAAATCTAACAGTATAAATTTTTATAGCCTATAATTTATGTTTTAGTAGTCAATAGATGGTCAAAGTCTGGCCCAAAATACGAAGGGGCCCAATAAACCCGGACGGAGGTATTACAGCACAGCGATCATTGCCTATAAGATAAAAAATAACAGAGCTAGTTGAAGCTATAGCCGTCATCGCTACTATAGCAGAACATTTGGTTGTCAGTCCATCACTTAGCGACTAGGGTCCAAAAAAGGTATACCGCAGATATCACTACCTCTTTACTCCAGAACCTTGCTGATAAGGTTGATCCCACCAAGCAAAAATATGAACCCCATTACACTACATCATCAAAATAAGCATAAGAGTTGTGGAAAGACTAATCCCCTTCCCTATCATAGTACCATGTGAAATCAATGTAACCTGATAATATTTTCACTCCTTGTTAAATACAATGTTTTGCCTTCTAAAAATTCCAGGTAGTACTGTTCCGGTATCAGCTCGTACACGCTAAAGATTAGTAGAAACACAAATATATCTATTTGTACTGTAATAATGAAAGTGAAAGCCATACATGACATGTACACCACCTTTGTTTTGGCCTCTATCAAGAAAGCAATGTTCAATCTGACAGAACTAGGGACTTCAATTTCTCAATAACCCAAACCAAACCGCAAGTAGAGCAATAATATGAGAACCAAAAAATGGAACAGGGTAATGAGAGCTCTGTTTTTGAGTCGCCGACTAATCGCCAAGTCGTCGCGGCATGGCTGGCTCGCGCAGGCGACTTGACTCAGGGAGCAAGTCGCGCGACTCGCGTGGCTCGCCGGTGACTTGGGGCGATTAGTCGCACGACTCGCTGGCTCGCGTGGCTTGCTGCTGTTGTATATGTGATCATGTGGGGACTGGGGAAGGAGGAGGACCGAAGGAAAGAGAGCGCAGGGTGGGCCATATATGTGCTCTGCTTAGATATAGTATATGAAAGAGAGCGCAGGGTGGGCTCTATATGTGCTCTGCTTAGATGTAGTATATTTTCTCTGTTGTATATGTGCTCTTCTGCTGCTGTATATCTATGTGCTCTGCTGCTCTATGTACTGTTGTGCCATGGCGACTTGGGGCGACTAATCAAGCCAAGTCGCTGACTCAAGCCAGCAAGCCACTAGCCGCAGCCTCGGCGACTTGGCTTGACTCGTCGACTCAAAAACCTTGAATGAGAGTAAGTCAATCTATCGTTTTGCAAACTCCTTAAAACATGCAAAGAGGCTTTAGGAGTTTTTCAACTGCAGTTTGCCAATATGAGAAGCACGGTAATACTTTTTCTAGCACCAACATGTCTGAATAATGCTCAGAGGACATTAGGTCAGAACAGGGCATGACAAGTACACAAGAAGTTAAGAGACTTCCATGACGCATAAGTTCGAGATTGCCAGATAGCAACCTTTCCAGGAAGATATGCCCTTCAAGATGAATAATGTATCATGTTCACAAGCTACATCGCCCACCATCCCATATAAAAAAACACGGCAGCGGATGGGACTAATCTAGTTTACACTAGCATTCTGAAAACTATGCATACCAATCATTTCACAGAACCCAAGACAGTCTTTTCAAAAGACCATCTGATCATACGCATCTAAAATGGCTTTCTAGTTTACACAAACATTCTGAAAACTCTGCATATCAATCATTTCATAGAACCCAAGACAGTCTTTTCCAAAGACCCCCTGATCATACGCATCTAAAACGGCTTTCTAGTTTACACAAACATTCTGAAAACTCTGCATTTCAATCATTCCATAGTGTAGAAGTGCATGCTCTAGCCAATGCAACCAAAAGACCGATCTGATGGAAGAGACTAGGCAGCACATTATACGTCAACACTCCCCCTCACGTGTGGCTCCCTCAGGCCTAAACGTGGACCGAAAGTGGGCTGCAATTTAATTGCACCAGCCGGGTCTTGAACTCAAGACCTCTTGGCTCCGATACCATGTACAAGTGCATGCTCTAGCCAATGCAACCAAAAGACCGATCTGATGAAAGAGACTAGGCAGCACATTATACGTCAACACATAGAACCCAAGGAGGCAGTCCTTTGAAAAGACCACCTGAACATACGCATCTAAAACAGTTTTCTAGTTTACACGAACATTCTGAAAGCTCTGCATATCCAGTACTACATCCAGTTGATGCAGTCAATGATTTCATAGGACCTGACACAGACTTTTCAAAAGACCACCTGATTAGGAGCATCAAGCATCTAATACTGCTTTCTAGTCTCCCGATAACCGGCATCCGCATTAACCGCACGGATCTGAACACCCCATTGCAGGTTGCTAGTACTCTAGTACAACATGTATGTACCGCCAAGAAAATTCCAGAAGAAAGATGCCTTCCCCTCTCTCCCCACCTCCGAGATGCACAACAGAAGTTCCCATCAGAACGGTGCAAACTCTAGCTCCTCGGCGCAAACAGCTCGCCTTGAAGCGAAGGAATCGCACCGAACAGCAAACATTGAGCAGGAATCAGGCGGGGCGCCACGTAAAGCTCCCGCTTTCCGCACGGATCACACGAGCAACCAAGCTAAGCGCGCCGAGATTCGAGATTCTGAGGCGTTACTACTTACAAAGGATGCGTGCTTTGAGAGCACCGGCTTCCTCGCCGAGGCCGAGGACGGGATCGGCGGCTTTCCCCTGCCGCCGCCGCCGCCGCCGCCGCCGCCGCCGCGGCCGCCGAGCCTAAGCTCCTCCATCTCCTCCGCCGCCGCCGCGGGGAGCCTCGTGGCCTCGGATCGAGTCGGAGATGGCTAGGGTTAGGGTTTGGACTTGGAGCGAAGCCGCTGCCGCCAGCATCAGTAGATCAGTACGGAGTACTGTGGAGTGTGAACAGTAGCCGCTGGCCGTCCCAAGAGAGAAAAATATCAGTGGAGGAGCAGGGGAGGGGTAGTACGGTAAATTTGGCAGTCGTTAGACTGAAATCTCGGTTAATTTTGCGGGCCACGTGATCCGGTGCGGTGGCACGTGGGTCGGTGCTGCCAGCGCCGGCTGACGGCAACACGTGGCCTGATACGAGGAAATTAAGGGCCTGAACTGTGGTTGCATACACTGGCGAATCTTGAAAGAAAATTGAGGGCGGGCTCAAAGTTAACGGTGTGGAAAAAAAGACACTAACTCCCAATTCTTTTGTCTAAAGAAGGTTAAAATTAGCGAGAAAACTACTAAGAACATGTACTATTTATACTTGGATTGTTCCGAATTTTTTTGGAAATATGAAAAAAAAATGATCAAAGAAAAGTTTCCCCTTCCGATTTTCATTACTGAAAACCAAGCATAGTGACAAAGCATTCAGCCTAGAACTACCAGAAGTTCCCGATCAACATAGCAAAAGCCAACCGGGGCCATGAAAATATGAAAGTTTGAACCAAAATTGGTTCTGTTAGCAAAATAGCCAATATCTCAAAATCTTGTAGCCCGAATTAGCTCAGAATTTCTCAAAATATCAAATGTTAGACCTTTATAACAAAATAGGCAGACAAATAGCTAATGGCTACAGAGTACATACTACAAAACTACAACCTTCAGGAGTTCAGGCAGTCGAGCAGAGCAGTGATAGCAGATTACGGGAGGGCTGGGCGCCGCTTTGGGGAGGTCGACCGTCGTCGGTGGCAGCGCGAAGGAGAGATCCGGCGGCCGGCGGCTAGGGCACAACCGCAGAAGCACAAGGGAGCGACAATGTGCGACCGTCAGGGCGTGAGCTGTCTGGTCTCGGGCGTGACTGCGCGAGACGATGGAACGATAGAGTCGTGCGCTGGGAATTGATGGGCTGGAAAGAAGCAACCGACTGGCTGGGCTGGGCTTTAAAATTAGTACTAAAAGAAAAATTGTAGCGCGGGAGGGCAGGCTCAAGCCTGTTAAAGCCTACCCAGTAAATTCGCCCCTGGTTGCATATGCATACATATGCCCTGTGAGAAACAAAGTAAATACACAAGAAATCATAAAACTTGCAGGCGGCGTTCAATTTGATGCATAAACTTGTAAAATACATATTTTTAATCATCTAATTTATCATCTCGTCCATATACGGTGTCCCGTGCACACATGACGTGACGTAACGTTGTGAGGGGGGGACATTGTCAGTGGCTGAGGTCGTGGGTAATCCACGGGCACTGTTTTTTTTATCAGAAAACATCCTTGTATTTTATTAATTTATAATTTACACAGAAAATCGGCAAAAGAAAAACGCTGGTGCAGGGGATGGTATTCAAACCCACTCCACTAACTAACATTTGACGATTAGAAAGCATAGTTAGCTTTATATAACATGGACAGTACTAATTAAAGTAGAAATTAAAAAGGAAAAAGGGTGTGCAGAAAAGGGATAGCCGCTTATGTAATTAAAGAAATATACACAATTTATCTTTTGTATTCTTCTTCCTTTTTTTCTATGTAAGAAAACAACTTATATTCTAGATAAACTTTTAGGACAAATCAACTAATTTTTGTTTGAATTTGAATAATTATAAATTTAAAAATCTAGACAAAAGGAAATACAGTGCAGAACGAATGTACCTAATTTTTCTGGACAAATCAACAGGATTTTTTTTAATTTTGAATATTTTTAAAAAAATTAATCTAGATAATGGAAAATATAAGTCAAAATGCATGTACGTAAAATTTTCGGTGAAATCAACTACTTTTTGTGTACTTGAATAATTGTAGTTGAAAATCTATAGATAAAAGAAGATATATTGCAGAATAAATGTACGTAAATTTCTTTCGGACAAATCTGCGAAAATTTTGTTTGAATTCGGATAATTTTAAATTTGAAAACCTAGACAAAAGAAAATATAGTTCAGCTGATTTTACCGAAAGAAACTTCAAATTTGAATAGTTTTCAGTTTGAAAAAAATAGACTACTCAATCAGAATGATCCCACTCTCCCCTTGATAATATGCATATGCCATGGTGAATTTCTATTCCCCGCGTAGTTTTTCTTAATTAGAACAAGAAAAATAACAACATATACACGAACATTTCTATTCCCCGCATGAACGTTTTCTTGAAACGTGTGAACATTTTTAGAATGCCACTTACATTTTTGAATTACATAAATATTTTTAACAATGTTCAAGCATTTATTGAAATGTCACTTACTTTTTAATGTAAGGTATGAACAATTTTTAAAGAACGAGGCCCTCGCGTCGCTCCCTCCCCGAGGCGACACGGGCGGCGGCTCAAGTGCTCCTCCACGGCGCCCCTCCTCACTCCTCTCCCCTCGCCGTCGCCGGTGGGCTCCGCGGGGCGAAGCCCGCGCAGATCCGGCGGCGGCGGGACCTCTTCTTCCCGTGGCGTCGCTCGTGAGGGGGGCTTGCAGCGGCGGGCAACGGATGGCGGACGGCGTGCGGTGCTGGCGTCGGCTGCGGGCGGCGGCCTCGGTCCGGGCTCCGACGTGGCCTGGGCGTGGACGGCGTGCGTGCGGCGGCGGTCGGCTTCAGATGCGTGCGCGGGGTGCGGATCGACGTCGGGCGCGGCAGACGCGGCGATCGGCTGGGCGCGGCGGATGTGCTGCTCTGCAGCATGAGGTGCGCTGCAGGGGGACGAGCTGCGCGTGTGCTCTGCTGCTCCATTCGTGCAGCTCCGATCTGGATCTGAGCTAGTTCTTCGATCTGTTCAATCTAGTTGCTGCACTTCGTGATGCGGCTTTGGTGGCTGTGGTGGAGGTGGTCGCGGTGGTGGACGACGGCTATGGCCAGGGGGTGGTGCGTGCTTGGGCACGGTGGATCATGGGATCTCGTGGCCAGGGTCAGGTCGGCCTCAACAGGGGTGGTGATTGGTGGGTGGCGGTCGGTAGTTGCAGGTGGTCATCTCCGGGAGAAATCCTTGCTCCGGTCTTCATCGGAGCCGGCGACGGCGGCGCCCACGGGTGTCGTGATCTTTCTTGAAAGCGTTGTCGTGGAGGTGTGCTCCTCCTCCCCACGGCTTTCGCTCCGGCGGGAAACCTCAGATCTGCTGGATCGGGCGATGGAGGCGTCTTTGCGTCTTTCTCCTCCTTGGGGGCATCGTCTCGGAGCCGGCTATGACTGGGAGACTGGTGGATTGTGGCATCTTCGCCGTGGATGGCGGCATCTTCGCCGCGTGGTTTGCTTAGGCGGGGTGCTAGTTTCTGTTTGGTAACGATGATGGGGTCGAGAGGAGCTCAGGTCGCAGCGTGGACTTCGGTAGTCGGTTCTTCCCGGCGTGTCCGAGTTGCTCTTCCGTGGGTTGCTTGGTTGCTTTGAAGTCGGAGCTGCGGTGGAGCGGGTCCAGGTGGTGATGATGACAGGCGTCCAGTGGTCGTTTGTGGTGGGCACGATCGGCACAAGTCCTGCATATTTCCCTTGCGATGCTCGTCGTCAAAGTCGGGGCTGTCGGTTGCTTGCGCGTGTGCCCATCTGTTGGCATGTGTCGTCGTGGCTTCTATGACTGTTTGCGGGTTGGCTTCGATGTTGGAGCTCTATGGTGAAGTCGGAGTAGCCCGTTCGAGGCAATCAATGATGACAATGACGCTTGCGACTCCACGGCAGATGTCTTTCTTCTTTGCAGTTTCAGGTTCCATGTCGGTGGCCAGGTTGGCCGGTGGTGCCCATGTCATATGGGTTGGCTGAAGGAAATATGCCCTCGAGGCAATAATAAAATTGTTATTTTATATTTCCTTATTTATGATAAAGGTTTATTATTCTTGCTAGAATTGTATTGATCAGAAACTTAAATACATGTGTGAATACATAAACAAATACCTTGTCCCTAGTGAGCCTCTACTAGACTAGCTCGTTGATCAAAGATGGTTAAGGTTTCCTAACCATAGATATGTGTTGTCATTTGATAACGGGGTCACATCATTAGGAGAATGATGTGATGGACAAGACCCATCCGTTAGCTTAGCATAATGATCGTTCAGTTTATTGGTATTGCTTTCTCCATGTCAAATACATATTCCTTCGACTATGAGATTATGCAACTCCCGGATACCGGAGGAATACCCGTGTCGACAGAGAATTTATAATCCTTATCAGTAACAAAGATAGGTGAAGTAGCAAACTTAGGATCACATTTCATTCTAGCATTCAAGGATTTTTCTTTCAACTTGCATAATAATTTCTTAAGATCATCTCTATCTTTGCAAGAAATAAAGTCCATAGCAACCTCTCCATCCATAACATAACCCTCAGGTATTTTAGGTAATTCAAATCTAGGAGAGCTAGGCCTAATAGGTGTTTCATAGTTTTCAGTTTCAAAGGCTTCATCAGTTTTAGTAATTTCATCGGTCTCAGTAATTTCATTTTCTTTAGCGCTAGCAATTTGTTCATCAAGAAATCCAGCTAGTGGCACATTATCATCAAGCAAGGTACTAGCATCATCATAAGCATCATTCATAGTACAAGGAGCATCATCAATAACTTGCGACATATCATAATTAATAGCAGGTGGTGGTGTTGCAAGTCTATTCAAAACAGAAGGTGAATCAAGTATAGAGCTAGATGGCAGTTCCTTACCTCCCCTTCTTAGAGGGAAAAATCTTGGTTCTAGTATCTTTCAGATTCTTCATAGTGATAAATCGATATAAATCCCAAGTGACTCAACAAATATAGCTATGATACCCGGCAACGGTGCCAGAAAAAGGTCTTGATAACCCACAAGTATAGGGGATCACAATAATTTTCGAGGGTAGAGTATTCAACCCAAATTTATAGATTCGACACAAGGGGAGCCAAAGAATATTTGTAAGTATTAGTAGCTGAGTTGTCAATTCAACCACATCTGGAGATTAAATATCCGCAGCAAAGTGATCAGTAGCACAGTAGTATGATAGTTTGATAGTAGTAGTAACAATAGTAGTGGTAACGTAACAGGAGTAACAGTTTTGTAGCAGTTGTTGTTGGGGAACACAATATTTCAAAAACTTTACCTACGATCACGCAAGATCTATCTAGGAGATGCATAGCAACGAGCGGGGAGAGTGTGTCCACGTACCCTCGTAGACCGAAAGCGGAAGCGTTTAGTAACGCGGTTGATGTAGCCGAACGTCTTCGCGATCCAACCGATCCAAGCACCGAACGTACGGCACCTCCGCGGTCAGCACACGTTCAGCTCGATGAAGTCCCTCGAACTCTTGATCCAGTTGAGGCCGAGGGAGAGTTCCGTTAGCACGACGGCGTGGCAACGGTGATGATGAAGTTACCGGCGCAGGGCTTCACCTAAGCACTACAATGATATGGCCGAGGTGTGTAACTGTGGAGGGGGGGCACCGCACACGGCTAAGAGAAGACTTGGTGTGTCTTTGGGGTGCCCCCCTCCCACGTATATAAAGGGGGGAGGAGAGGTGGCCGGCCCAAGGGGGCGCACCAGGTGTGGAGAGTCCTGCTAGGACTACCTAGTCCAAGTAGGATCCCCCTCTCCTTTTCCTTTTTTGGAATGGCAAAGAGGGAAAGAGAGGAGTAGGGGAGGGAAAGGGGGGGGCGCCGCCTCCACCCCCCTTGTCCAATTCGGACTGGGCAAGGGGGGCGCGCGCCACCTCCGTGGCCGGCCCTCTCTCCTCCACTAAGGCCCATGTATGGCCCATTAACTTCCCCGGGGGGGTTCCGGTAACCCCCGGTACTCCGAAACTCATCCGATACGACCCGAACCATTCCGGTGTCCGAATGTAACTTTCCAATATATGAATCTTTACCTCTCGACCATTTCGTGACTCCTCGTCATGTCCGTGATCTCATACGGGACTCCGAACAAACTTCGGTTCATCAAATCACATAACTCATAATACAAATCGTCATCGAACGTTAAGCGTGCGGACCCTACGGGTTCGAGAACTATGTAGAGAAAACCGGGACACATCTCCGGTCAATAACCAATAGCGGAACCTGGATGCTCATATTGGTTCCTACATATTCTACGAAGATCTTTATCGGTCAAACCGCATAACAACATACGTTGTTCCCTTTGTCATTGGTATGTTACTTGCCCGAGATTCGATTGTCGGTATCGTCATACCTAGTTCAATCTCGTCACCGGCAAGTCTCTTTACTTGTTCCGTAATGCATCATCCCGTGACTAACTCATTAGTCACATTGCTTGCAAGGCTCATAGTGATGTGCATTACCGAGAGGGCCCAGAGATACCTCTCCGATACACGGAGTGACAAATCCTAATCTCGATCTATGCCAACTCAACAAACACCATCGGGGACACCTATAGAGCATCTTTATAATCACCCAGTTATGTTGTGACGTTTGATAGCACACAAGGTGATCCTCCGGTATTCGGGAGTTGCATAATCTCATAATCTGAGGAACATGTATAAGTCATGAAGAAAGCAATAGCAGTAAAACTAAACGATCATTATGCTAAGCTAACGGATGGGTCTTGTCCATCACATCATTCTCTAATGATGTGATCCCGTTTATCAAATGACAACACATCTCTATGGCTAGGAAACTTAACCATCTTTTATTAACGAGCTAGTCAAGTAGAGGCATACTAGGGACACACTGTTTGTCTATGTATCCACACATGTACTAAGTTTCCGGTTAATACAATTCTAGCATGAATAATAAAAATTTATCATGATATAAGGAAATATAAATAACAACTTTATTATTGCCTCTAGGGCATATTTCCTTCAGTCTCCCACTTGCACTAGAGTCAATAATCTAGATTACATAGTAATGATTCTAACACCCATGGAGTCTTGGTGTTGATCATGTTTTGCTCGTGAGAGAGGCTTAGTCAAGGGGTCTGCAACATTTAGATCCGTATGTATCTTGCAAATCTCTATGTCTCCCTCATTGACTTGATCGCGGATGGAATTGAAGCGTCTCTTGATGTGCTTGGTTCTCTTGTGATGGATTCCTTTGCCAAGGCAATTGCACCAGTATTGTCACAAAAGATTTTCATCGGACCCGATGCACTAGGTATTACACCTAGATCGAATATGAACTCCTTCATCCAGACTCCTTCATTTGCTGCTTCTGAAGCAGCTATGTACTCTGCTTCACACGTAGATCCCGCCACGACGCTCTGCTTAGAACTGCACCAACTGACAGCTCCACCATTCAATATAAATATGTATCCGGTTTGTGACTTAGAGTCATCCGGATTAGTATCAAAGCTTGCATCGATGTAACCATTTACGACGAGCTCTTTGTCACCTCCATAAATGAGAAACATATCCTTAGTCCTTTTCAGGTATTCAGGATGTTCTTGACAGCTGTCCAGTGATCCACTCCTGGATTACTTTGGTACCTCCCTGCTAAACTAATAGCAAGGCACACATCAGGTCTGGCACATAGCATTGCATACATGATAGAACCTATGGCTGAGGCATAGGGAATGACTTCCATTTTCCTCTCTATCTTCTGTAGTAGTCGGGCATTGAATCTGACTCAACTTCACACCTTGTAACACAGGCAAGAACCCTTTCTTTGACTGATCCATTTTGAACTTCTTCAAAACTTTATCAAGGTATGTGCTTTGTGAAAGTCCAATTAAGCGTCTTGATCTATCTCTATAGATCTTGATGCCCAATATAAAAGCAGCTACAGAGCTCCCACTCATTTTCTTGTAAATACAGGCTTCTCCAAAAGTCCGTATAAAACCATATGCTTTGATCACACTATCAAAGCGTATATTCCAACTCTGAGAGGCTTGCACCATTCCATAAATGGATCGCTGGAGCTTGCACACTTTGTTAGCACCTTTTGGATCGACAAAACCTTCTGGTTGCATCATATACAACTCTTCTTTGAGATATCCTTTAAGGAATGCAGTTTTGACATCCATTTGCCAAATTTCATAATCATAAAATGTGGCAATTGCTAACATGATTCGGACAGACTTAAGCATCGCTACGGGTGAGAAAGTCTCATCGTAGTCAACTCCTTGAACTTGTCGAAAACCTTTTGCAACAAGTCGAGCTTTGTAGACAGTAACATTACCATCAGCATCAGTCTTCTTCTTGAAGATCCATTTATTCTCTATGGCTTGCCAATCATCGGGCAAGTCAACCAAAGTCCACACTTTGTTCTCATTCATGGATCCCATCTCAGATTTCATGGCCTCAAACCATTTCGCGGAATCTGGGCTCGCTTCCTCATACTTCGTAGGTTCGTCATGGTCAAGTTACATGACTTCTAGAACATGATTACCGTCCCACTCTGGTGCGGATCTTACTCTGGTTGGCCTACGAGGTTCATTAGTAACTTGATCCGAAGTTTCATGATCATCATCATTAGCTTCCTCACTAATTGGTGTAGGAATCACTAGAACTAATTTCTGTGATGAATTACTTTCCAATTCGGGAGAAGGTACAATTACCTCATCAAGTTCTACTTTCCTCCCACTCACTTCTTTCGAGAGAAACTCCTTCTCTAGGAAGGATCCATTCTTAGCAACGAATATCTTGCCTTCGGATCTGTGATAGAAGGCGTACCCAACTGTTTCCTTTGGGTATCCTATGAAGACACATTTCTCCGATTTGGATTCGAGCTTATCAGGTTGAAGCTTTTTCACATAAGCATCGCAGCCCCAAAGTTTAAGAAACAACAACTTGGGTTTCTTGCCAAACCACGGTTCATATGGTGTCGTCTCAACGGATTTAGATGGTGCCCTATTTAACATGAATGCAGCCATCTCTAAAGCATAACTCCAAAATGATAGCGGTAAATCAGCAAGAGACATCATAGATCGCACCATATCTAATAAAGTGCGGTTACGATGTTCAGACACACTATTACGCTGTGGTGTTCCAGGTGGCGTGAGTTGCGAAACTATTCCGCATTGTTTCAAATGAAGACCAAACTCATAACTCAAATATTCACCTCCATGATCAGATCGTAGAAACTTTATTTTCTTGTTACGATGATTTTCCACTTCACTCTGAAATTCTTTGAACTTTTCAAATGTTTCAGACTTATGTTTCATCAAGTAGATATACCCATATCTGTTCAAATCATCTGTGAAGGTCAGAAAATAACGATACCCGCCGTGAGCATCAACACTCATCGGGCCGCATACATCAGTATGTATTATTTCCAATAAGTCTGTTGCTCGCTCCATTGTTCCGGAGAACGGAGTCTTAGTCATCTTGCCCATGAGGCATGGTTCACAAGCATCAAGTGATTCCAAAAGCCCATCAGCATGGAGTTTCTTCATGCGCTTTACACCAATATGACATAAACGACAGTGCCACAAATAAGTTGCACTATCATTATTAAACTTGTATATTTTGGCTTCAATACTATGAATATGTGTATCACTACTATCGAGATTCAATAAAAATAGACCACTCATCAAGGGTGCATGACCATAAAAGATATTACTCATATAAATAGAACAACCATTATTCTCTGATTTAAATGAATAACCGTCTCGCATCAAGATCCAGATATAATATTCATGCTTAACGCTGGCACCAAATAACAATTATTCAGGTCTAAAACTAATCTCGAAGGTAGATGTAGAGGTAGCGTGCCAACCGTGATCACATCGACTTTGGAACCATTTCCCACGCGCATCGTCACCTCGTCCTTAGCCAATCTTCGTTAATCCGTAGCCCATGTTTCGAGTTGCAAATATGAGCAACATAACTAGTATCAAATACCCAGGCGCTAATACGAGCATTAGTAAGGTACACATCAATAACATGTATATCAAACATACCTTTCACTTTGCCATCCTTCTTATCCACCAAATACTTGGGGCAGTTCCGCTTCCAGTGACCAGTCCCTTTGCAGTAGAAGCACTCAGTCTCAGGCTTAGGTCCAGACTTGGGCTTCTTCACTTGAGCAGCAACTTGCTTGCCGTTCTTCTTGAAGTTCCCCTTCTTCCCTTTGCCCTTCTTCTTGAAACTAGTGGTCTTGTTAACCATCAACACTTGATGCTCCTTCTGATTTCTACCTCCGCAGCCTTTAGCGTTGCGAAGAGCTCGGGAATTGTCTTATCCATCCCTTGCATATTATAGTTCATCACGAAGCTTTTTTAGCTTGGTGGCAGTGATTGAAGAACTCTGTCAATGACACTATCATCAGGAATATTAACTCCCAGTTGAGTCGAGTGGTTGTGGTACCCAGACATTCTGAGTATATGTTCACTGACAGAACTATTCTCCTCCATCTTGCAGCTATAGAACTTATTGGATACTTCATATCTCTCAATTCGGGCATTTGCTTGAAATATTAACTTCAACTCCTGGAACATCTCATATGCTCCATGACGTTTAAAACGTCGTTGAAGTCCCGATTCTAAGCCGTAAAGCATGACACACTGAACTATCGAGTAGTCATCAGGTTTGCTCTGCCAGACGTTCATAACGTCCGGAGTTGCTCCTGCAGTGGGTCTTGCACCTAGTGGTGCTTCCAGGATGTAATTCTTCTGTGCAGCAATGAGGATAATCCTCAAGTTACGGACCCAGTCCATGTAGTTGCTACCATCATCTTTCAACTTAGCTTTCTCTAGGAATGCACTAAAATTCAAAGGAATGGTAGCACGGGCCATTGATCTACAACAACATAGACATGCAAAATACTTTCAGGTACTAAGTTCATGATAAATTAAAGTTTAATTAATCATATTACTTAAGAACTCCCACTTAGATATACATCCCTCTAGTCATCTAAATGATCACGTGATCCATATTAACTAAACCATGTCTGATCATCACGTGAGATGGAGTAGCTTTCAATGGTGAACATCACTATGTTGATCATATCTACTATATGATTCATGTTCGACCTTTCAGTCTCAGTGTTCGGAGGCCATATCTACATATGCTAGGCCCGTCAAGTTTAACCTGAGTATTCTGCGTGTGCAAAACTGGCTTGCACCTGTTGTATGTGAACGTAGAGCTTATCACGCCCGATCATCATGTGGTGTCTCGGCACGACGAACTGTAGCAACGGTGCATACTCATGGAGAACACTTGTACCTTGAAATTTAGTGAGGGACCATCTTATAATGCTACCGCCGTACTAAGCAAAATAAGATGCATAAAGGATAAACATCACATGCAATCAAAATAAGTGATATGATATGGCCATCATCATCTTGTGCCTTTGATCTCCATCTCCAAAGCACTATCATGATCACCATCGTCACCGGCTTGACACCTTGATCTCCATCGTAGCATCGTTGTCGTCTCGCCAACTATTGCTTCTACGACTATCGCTACCGCTTAGTGATAAAGTAAAGCAATTACATGGCGATTGCATTTCATACAATAAAGCGACAACCATATGGCTCCTGCCCAGTTGCTGATAATTGTTAAAAAACATGATCATCTCATACAACAATTTATATATCATCACGTCTTGACCATACCACATCACAACATGCCCTGCAAAAAACAAGTTAGACGTCCTCTACTTCGTTGTTGCAAGTTTTACGTGGCTGCTACGGGCTTCTAGCAAGAACGGTTCTTACCTACGCATCAAAACCACAACAATTTTTTGTCAAGTGTGATGTTTTAACCTTCAATAAGGACCGGGCGTAGTGAAACTCGATTCAACTAAAGCTGGAGAAACAAACACCCGCTAGCCACTTGTGTGCGAAGCACGTCGGTAGAACCAGTCTCATGAACGTGGTCATGTAATGTCGGTCCGGGCCGTTTCATCCAACAATACCGCCGAATCAAAGTAAGACGTTGCTGGTAAGCAGTATGACTATTATCGCCCACAACTCTTTGTGTTCTACTCGTGCATATAACATCTACGCATAGACCTGGCTCTGATACGACTGTTGAGGAACACAGTATTTCAAATTTTTTACCTACAGTCACGCAAGATCTATCTAGGAGATGCATAGCAACGAGCGGGGAGAGTGTGTCCACGTACCCTCGTAGACCGAAAGCGGAAGCCTTTAGTAACATGGTTGATGTAGTCGAACGTCTTCGCGATCCAACCGATCCAAGCACCGAACGTACGGCACCTTCGCGATCAGCACACGTTTAGCTCGATGACGTCCCTCGAATTCTTGATCCAGTTGAGGCCGAGGGAGAGTTCCGTCAGCACGACGACGTGACGACGGTGATGATGAAGTTACCGGCACAGGGCTTTGCCTAAGCACTACGACGATATGACCGAGGTGTGTAACTGTGGAGGGGGGCACTGCACACGGCAAAGAGAAGACTTGGTGTGTCTTTGGGGTGCCCCCCTCCCACGTATATAAAGGGGGGAGGAGAGGTGGCCGGCCCAAGGGGGGCGCGCCAGGTGTGGGGAGTCCTACTAGGACTCCCTAGTCCAAGTAGGATTCCCCTCTCCTTTTTCCTTTTTCGAAATAGCAAAGAGGGAAAGAGAGGAGGAGTAGGAGAGGGAAAGGGGGCGCCGCCTCCACCCCTTGTCCAATTCGGACTGGGAAAGGGGGGCATGCGCCACCTCCCTGGCCGGCCCTCTCTCCTCCACTAAGGCCCATGTATGTCCCATTAACTTCCCGGGGGGGGGGGGGGTTCCGGTAACCCCCGGTACTCCGAAACTCATCCGATACGACCCGAACCATTCTGGTGTCCGAATGTAACCTTCCAATATATGAATCTTTACCTCTCGACCATTTTGAGACTCCTCGTCATCTCCATGATCTCATCCGGGACTCCGAACAAACTTTGGTTCATCAAATCACATAATTCGTAATACAAATCGTCATCGAACGTTAAGCGTGCGGACCCTACGGGTTCGAGAACTATGTACACATGACCGAGACACATCTCCGGTCAATAACCAATAGCGGAACCTGGATGCTCATATTGGTTCCTATATATTCTACGAAGATCTTTATCGGTGAAACCGCATAACAACATACGTTGTTCCCTTTGTCATTGGTATGTTACTTGCCCGAGATTCGATCGTCGGTATCATCATACCTAGTTTAATCTCGTCACCGGCAAGTCTCTTTACTCGTTCGGTAATGCATCATCCCGTGAGTAACTCATTAGGCACATTGCTTGCAAGGCTCATAGTGATGTGCATTACCGAGAGGGCCCAGAGACACCTCTCCGATACACGGAGTGACAAATCCTAATCTCGATCTATGCCAACTCAACAAACACCATCGGAGACACCTGTAGAGCATCTTTATAATCACCCAGTTATGTTGTGACATTTGATAGCACACAAGGTGATCCTCCGGTATTCGGGAGTTGCATAATCTCATAGTCCGAGGAACATGTATAAGTCATGAAGAAAGCAATAGCAGAAAAACTAAACGATCATTATGCTAAGCTAACGGATGGGTCTGTCCACCACATCATTCTCTAATGATGTGATCCCGTTTATGAAATGACAACATATGTCTATGGCTAGGAAACTTAACCATCTTTGATTAACGAGCTAGTCAAGTAGAGGCATACTAGGGACACACTGTTTGTCTATGTATCCACACATGTACTAAGTTTCTGGTTAATACAATTCTATCATGAATAATAAACATTTATCATGATATAAGGAAATATAAATAACAACTTTATTATTGCCTCTAGGGCATATTTCCTCCAGTTGTAACAGTAGCAATAGCAATAGTAACTTAGTAAGCACAATATGAAAAAGCTCGTAGGCATTGGATCAGTGATTACGTTGGATAATATTCATCATATATCAGTCATAACCTAGGGCGACACACAACTAGCTCTAGTTCATAAATATAATGTAGGCATGTATTCCGTAAATAGTCATACGTTCTTATGGAAAAGAACTTGCATGACATATTTTGTCCTACCCTCCCGTGGAAGTGGGGTCCATAAGGAAACTAAGGGATATTGAGGCCTCCTTTTAATAGAGAACCAGAACAAAGCATTAACACATAGTGAATACATGAACTCCTCAAACTATGGTCATCACCGGAAAGTATCCCAATTGTTGTCACCTTGGGGTTTATGGATCATAACACGTAATAGGTGAATATGACTTGCAAGATCGGATCACGAACATAGATATAATGGTGATAACATAAATGGTTCTGATATGAAATCATGGCACCCGGGACCTAGTGACAAGCATTAAGCATAGCAAAGTCATAACAACATAAGTCTCAGAACATAGTGGATACTAGGGATCAAGCCCTAACAAAACTAACTCGATTACATGATGAATCTCATCCAACTCCTCACCGACCAACGAGCCTATGAATGAATTACTCACTTCCGACGGTGAGCATCATGAAATTGGTGGAGGATGGTTGATGATGACGAAGACTGTTGGGGATATAACCCTGAGGTATGACCTGCCTAGGAGGGGCCGGGTTATACCGTTGGCGGTTTATTATGAAGAAGGCCCAAAAGGTCCAAGAAGACTTGAAGATGGCGGTTCATAAGGCAAAGCTTATTGGAGGCCGAAGACCCGAAGGCGTGAGCCATTCAAGGTTAACTTGCTCTATAAGGCAAGTTTAGTTAGAAACCGAGTCGATCACTGATACGTCTCCAACGCATCTATAATTTTTTATTGTTCCATGCTATTATATTATCAATATTGGATGTTTTATAATCATTTTATAGCCATTTTATATCATTTTTTGGTATTAACTTATTGACATAGTGCCAAGTGTCAGTTGCTGTTTTTTCCATGTTTTTTACATCGCAGAAAATCAATATCAGACAGTCCAAATGCCTCGAAACTTTACGGAGAATTTTATGGGCTAGAAGGAATAGAACAGGCCCTGGCTGCGCCTGGGGGTGCCCCGAGGGAGGCACAACCCAACAGGGTGCATCAAGAGGCCCAGGCGCACCCTGGTGGGTTGTGCCCACCTTGGGTGCCCCCCAGACCGCCTCTTTGCTCTATGAATACCCCAATATTTCCAGAACCCTAAAGGCATCGACGAAGTATTCATCCAGCCGCCGCAGAGTCCAGAACCACCAGATCCAATCTAGACACCATCTCGGATGGGGTTCACCACCTCCATTGGTGCCTCTCCGATGATGCGTGAGTAGTTCTTTGTAGACCTTCAGGTCCGTAGTTAGTAGCTAGATGGCTTTCTCTCTCTCGCTGAATTCTCAATACAATGGTCTCTTGGAGATCCATATGATGTAACTCTTTTTCGGTGTGTTTGTTGGGATCGATGAACTTTGAGTTTATGATCAGATCTACTTTTTATATCCATGAAAGTATTTGAGTTTCTTTGATCTCTTTTATGCATGATCTCTTATAGCCTCGTATTTCTTCTCCGATATTTGGGTTTTGTTTGGCCAACTTGATCTATTTATCTTGCAATGGGAAGAGGTGCCTTGTAGTGGGTTCGATCTTACGGTGCTTGATCCCAGTGACAGAAAGGGAACTGACACGTTTGTATCGTTGCTACTAAGGATAAAACGATGGGGTCTATCTCTACATAGATAGATCTTGTCTACATCATGTCATCGTTCTTATTGCATTACTCCGTTTTTCCATGAACTTAATACACTAGATGCATGCTGGATAGCGGTCGATGTGTGGAGTAATAGTAGTAGATGCAGGCAGGAGTCGGTCTAGTAATCTTGGACGTGATGCCTATATAATGATCGTTGCTTGGATATCGTCATGAGTATTTGAAGTTCTATCAATTGCCCAACAGTAATTTGTTCACCCACCGTTTGCTATTTTTCTCGAGAGAAGCCACTAGTGAAACCTACGACCCCCGGGTCTCTTTCTCATATTATTTGCCTTTGCGATCTATTTTCCTTTGCATATATTTTCAGATCTATTAAACTAAAAACACAAAAATACCTTGCTGTAATTTATTCTTCTTTATTTTATTTGTCATTCGATCTATCAATTTACTACAAATTTATCTCACGTCCGTTTGCCACTTGAGGCGCCGTACCCCGGAAGAGATTGACAACCCCTTTAACACATCGGGTTGGGAGGATTTGTTATCTGTGTGCAGGGGCTGTTTACGTTGTGTTGCTTGGTTCTCCTACTAGTTCGATAACCTTGGTTTCGTATCTGAGGGAAATACCTACCGCCGCCGTGCTGCATCATCCCTTCCTCTTTGGGGAAATACCGACGTAGATTCAAGCGACATCAGAAGGAATTTCTGGCGCCGTTGCCGGGGAGGATCTTCAACATATACCAGGTTCCTAATCACAAATCTCATCTCCTTGCAATTTACATTATTTGCCATTTGCCTCTCGTTTTCCTCTCCCCCACTTCACAAAACATTGCCATTTTATTCGCCTCTCTTTTTCGTTCGCCGTTTTCTTGCCGGATCTGTTTTTGTGTGCTTTCTTGTTTGCGTAGTCATGATGCCTCAAAGAAAATATTATGACGTTCCTGACCCAAATATTTTGCTTGAAATTGAGAAAAGTATTAAGTAATATATGACTACACAATTTGAGCACAATAAGTATTTTATTGAAGAACTTAAGGAGCACTCCGTTGTGCTGGATGCTATCACAAAACAACTTGATGATATTAGTAGAGAAGTTTGAAATCTTCAATCTAAGTATGCTTTTGCTAAAAGTTTGCTAGGAAAAATATTCGATGCACAAGCTACTCTAGTAAATCAAATGGCCGCCAAACCAATCTCATTAGAGGATAAAAGTGATGAAGATCTTAAAATGATTGGTGTTTCTTCTATTGATTCCTTGTTTAGTAAAGATAAGATTGATGAAAAAGGGACTGGAGAAGAGTCAACTTTAGGTAGAAGGCATCCCAATATTTTGGAGGGTGAAAATCTTGTTGAGAAAATTGATGAAAGTGGGTTTGAAGAGGTCAAAACTTTAACTAGTGATGTGCCCACTCTTTTGGATTACAAAGACTTTAATTATGATAGTTGCTCTTTGATTGAT
The DNA here is from genome assembly GCF_002575655.3 of Aegilops tauschii subsp. strangulata. NCBI lineage: Eukaryota > Viridiplantae > Streptophyta > Magnoliopsida > Poales > Poaceae > Aegilops > Aegilops tauschii. Next base: position 460,265,307 of record NC_053041.3, on the reverse strand, counting down.
TGTATTTCTTTGTTAACATCCATGATAAATTCACCCAATGCTTATGAACAAAATAAAGCTTTTACTAAACATATTGTTGATGCTATGATGAAAGCTCTTGAAGAAAAATTGGAATTAGAAGTTTCAATTCCTAGAAAATTGCATGATGAGTGGGAACCTACTATCAAAGTCAATATTAAAAATTATGAATGTTTTTCTTTGTGTGACTTGGCTGCTAGTGTTTCTACAATTTCGAAATCTTTATGTGATGTGCTTGGTTTTACCGATCTTGAAGATTGTTCTTTAAATTTGCACTTGGCGGATTCTACTATTAAAAAGACTATGGGAAGAATTAATGATGTTCTTATTCTTGCAAATAGGAATTATGTGCCCATATATTTTATTGTTCTTGCTATTGATTGCAATCTGTCTTGTCCAATTATTCTTGGTAGACCGTTTTTACGCACTATCGGTGCCGTGATTGATATGAAAGAAGGCAATATTAAGTTCCAATTTCCTTTGAGGAAGGGTATGGAACACTTTCCTAGAACAAGAATTAGGCCACCATATGAATCAATCATGAGGGCATATTATGGATCTCGAACCAAAGATGACAAAACTTAGATCCTTGCTTTATGCCTAGCTAAGGGCGTAAAACTATAGCGCTTGTTGAGAGGCAACCCAATGAATAAAATTTATTTTTGATTTTTTGCTTTCTGTTCTTGATTGTTTGCACAATTATGCTACTGTTATGATTGTGTTTTTTTGTGTTTTAGTTAGTGTTTGTGACAAGTAAAGCCTTTAGGATCTTCTTGGATGATAGTTGTTTGATCTTGCTGAAAAACAGAAACTTTTCCGCTCACGAAAACAATTCTCATTTTTTACGAGGGCGTGATAAAATACCAATTCCAATTGCAGTAGATCAATATAAAAATTGCTCAGGTCGTCCTAATTTTTCAGAATTTTTGGAGTTCCAGAAGTTTTCGAAATAGTCAGATTGCTACAGACTGTTCTGTTTCGACATATTCTGTTTTCTTTGTGTTGTGTGCTTATTTTGATGGATCTATGGTTTTCTTTGATGAGTTTTTTCCATAGAAAAGTTGGAATACAGTAGATATAATGCAAAAATAAAATATGAATTTGTTTGGTACAATACTTATAGTAGTGATTTGCTTTCTTAGACTAACAGATCTCACGAAGGTTTTGTTGAGTTTTGTGTGATTGAAGTTTTCATGTTTTGGGTTATCTCTTACGATGGGTGAAGGAATAAAGTATAGAAGAGCCTAAGCTTGGGGATGCCCCAGCATCCCAAGCTATTATCCAAAGATGAGCAACCAACTAAGCTTGGGGATGCCCCCGAGTGGCATCCCCTCTTTCTTCTAACGACCATTGGTATTTTACTCGAAGCTATATTTTTATTCATCACATAATATGTGTTTTGCTTGGAGCGTCTTGTATGATATGAGTCTTTGCTTGTTTTATTTTGTGTTTTAAGTCTTCATCCCTTGCTATACACACCTATTTGAGAGAGCCAAAATTATGTCATGACTTGTTAGAATTGCTCTCTATGCTTCACTTAAATTTTTATGAGCAATGGACTTGCTCTAGTGCTTCACTTATATCCTTTTGAGCATGGTGTGCTTGAAGAAATGCTCTCTTGCTTCACTTAGATTTATTTGAGAATTAGTAAAATTTTCAAGAAATTCTCTCTTGCTGCACTTAAATTAATTTGAGAGAAAGAAAGAAAAATTATGCTCTTGATCTTCACTTATATTTGTTGGAGCTTGTCAAAAGCAACACATGAAAATTAGTCCCAAAGTGATAGATATCCAAGAAGGATATAATAAAAACTTTCATGAAGATCATTGGACAAAATAAACTTGATTCTTAGTAATAGTTTTGAGATATGATGATGTGATGTGTGAGTTATGTCGATGAGTAATTATGCTTTAATAAGAATATTGGTGTTAAGGTTTGTGATCCCCTATGCAAGTACGAAAGTCAATAGTCAGGCAATGAAATTATATCCTACTTGTGGTGCATTATTTTGTGTTATTTATGCTTAATGCTTGCTTATGAGATTATTCGTTTCTTGGTTGGTCGCTTCTCAATCTTTTGCTAGCCTTCATTTTGCACTAAGCATGATCTCTACTTGTGCATCCAAAAACCCTTAAACCAGTTTTGCCACATGAGTCCACTATATCTACCTATATGCGGTATTCTTTTGCCGTTCTAAGCAAATTTGTATGTGCCATCTCTAATTTTCAAAATAAACTTCTCTTTTGTGTGTTTGTTCCGCTCGTGGAGCGGTGAGGGGTGGCTAATATTTTCCATGCTAGATGTGTTGTTCTCAAGATGTGTGTTTATTCACTTGTCATTGCACGAGAGTAAGGCAAAGGTATTAGGGATGCCCGGTCCCGAAATGAAAAATGAATTTACTCTATGTTGTCAAATAATAAATTCCTTGGAAAGTGTTGGTATGGAGGGCAACCGTGGATACGCCTAGCCATGGAAAAGTGAAAGTATGGTTGAAAAAGGAATAAACTTTATTTTCTGTTTGGGAACCGCCTATGATATATCTAGCATGGAAAGTGTTGAGAACTCTTAAGTCGTTTTCGTTGGTGGGATGGATACACCTCCCAAAATATTTTTTCTCTTTGAGCTTTGGCACCTCTACAAATCCCTACTTCCCTCTGCGAAGGGCCCTTCTTTTACTTCATGCAATTTTTTTTTGAATTTGAGTCTCCATCTTCTCTTGCAAAAGCACCAACTAGGAGGCAATATGATCGTACTTAAGTATTGGGTGTAACTAATATTCGAGTGTGTTTCATGAATATGATCGTACTTAAGTATTGGGCTAGGGATAACTTATTTTAGCGTTGATATTTTGAAAGACATGGTTGCTTGTTGATATGCTTGAGTATTTAAATTATCATGTCAAAACTAGACTAGTGCTTTGAACAATATAAAAGTCCAAATGTCCATGCTATAAAGAAAGAAATATGATATGACATGATATGCAGCATTCCACATCAAAAAATTTGTTTTTATCACTTCCCTACTCGAGGACGAGTGGGAGTTAAGCTTGGAGATGCTGATACGTCTCCAACGTATCTATACTTTTTTATTGTTCCATGTTGTTATGTAATCAATCTTGGATGTTTTATAATCATTTTATAGTCAGTTTATATCATTTTTTGGTACTAACCTATTGACATAGTGCCAAGTGCCAGTTGTTGTTTTTTCCATGCTTTTTACATCACAGAAAATCAATATCAGATGGAGTCCAGATGCCCCGAAACTTTACGGAGAATTTTTATGGGCCAGAAGGAAAAGAACGGGCCCTGGCTGCGCCTGGGGGTGCCTCGAGGGAGGCACAACCCACCAGGGCACGCCAGGAGGCCCAGGCACGCCCTGGTGGGTTGGGCCCACCTCGGGTGCCCCCGGACTGCCTCTGTGCTCTATAAATACCCCAATATTTCCAGAACCCTAAAGGCGTCGATGAAATATTCATCCAGCCGCCGCAGAGTCCAGAACCACTAGATCCAATCTAGATACCATCTCAGATGGGGTTGACCACCTCCATTGGTGCCTCTCCGATGATGCGTGAGTAGTTCTTTGTAGACCTTCGGGTCCGTAGTTAGTAGCTAGATGGCTTTCTCTCTCTCGCTGAATTCTCCGTACAATGGTCTCTTGGAGATCCATATGATGTAACTCTTTTTCGGTGTGTTTGTTGGGATCGATGAACTTTGAGTTTATGAACAGATCTATATATCTTTTTATATCCATGAAAATATTTGAGTTTCTTTGATCTCTTTTATGCATGATCTCTTATAGCCTCGTATTTCTTCTGCGATATTTGGGTTTTGTTTGGCCAACTTGATCTATTTATCTTGCAATGGGAAGAGGTGCTTTGTAGTGGGTTCGATCTTACGGTGCTTGATCCCAGTGACAGAAAGGGAACCGACACGTATGTATCGTTGCTACTAAGGATAAAACGATGGGGTCTATCTCTACATAGATAGATCTTGTCTACAGCATGTCATCGTTCTTATTGCATTACTCCATTTTTCCATGAACTTAATACACCAGATGCATGCTGGATAGCGGTCGATGTGTGGAGTAATAGTAGTAGATGCAGGCAGGAGTCGGTCTACTAATCTTGGACGTGATGCCTATATAATGATCATTGCCTCGATATCGTCATGAGTATTTGAAGTTCTATCAATTTCCCAACAGTAATTTGTTCACCCACCGTTTGCTATTTTTCTCGAGAGAAGCCACTAATGAAACCTACGGCCCCCGGGTCTCTTTCTCATATTATTTGCCTTTGCGATCTATTTTCCTTCGCATTTATTTTTAGATCTATTAAACTAAAAACATAAAAATACCTTACTGCAATTTATTCTTATTTATTTTATTTGGCGTTCGATCTATCAATTTACTACAAATTTATCTCACGTCTGTTTGCCACTTGAGGCGCCGTACCCCGGAAGGGATTGATAACCCCTTTAACACGTCGGCTGCGAGGATTTGTTATCTGTGTGCAGGGGCTGTTTATGTTGTGTTGCTTGGTTCTCCTACTGGTTCGATAACCTTGGTTTCATATCTGAGGGTAATACCTACCGCCGCTGTGCTGCATCATCCCTTCCTCTTTGGGGAAATACCGACGTAGCTTCAAGCGACATCGGTCATGTTGTGTGAGCCGGCCGGGACTATGTAAGCCGTCCAGCATCAACCTGTATATAAAGGTGAGACCGGGCAGCGTGTTAACTCAAGAAACAACCAATCGAGAACTAGCCCAAGCGTATTCGCTCCCTTGTAATCGAAACTCAAGCAATACAACTAGAAGCAGGAGTAGGCTTTTACCTCTACAAAGAGGGGCCGAAGCTGGGTAAATTCCTTGTGTCCTTTGTCCCGTCCAACCCTTCAAGCTAACCTAGTTGCGATGGCTCCACACCTAAGTCCTTTCACTAGGGCATCTGCCGTGACAAATCCACGACAGTTGGCGCCTACCGTGGGGCCAGAGCACAGTGGTTTCGAGTTCTTGAAGGGCAGCTTCTCAGGGATCAAGGGATACGCGGTAGGCCGGATGACTAAGAGCCACCGCGGCAAGATCTACATCAACAATTCAAGCTGGGGTCCCGAGGCCGATTCAATTGAGTATGGGTACCGGGTCCCCTTCGGCGGAATCCACGTCTTCATCAGCAAGATTGGCGAGTCGGAGCCTAAGCCAGACATCTGCACCGACATCATCGAGACGGCTCGGCGCACGTGACCCACCAAAGTTCAAACCACCGTGAAGCATGCTTTTGTTGGTTTTATTCATGGAGCGGATCTTGAGGAAGGATCTGTGTCCGGTGGAGAGACAACCATCTACTCTAATGATGAGTCCTCAACCGACGAGACTGGGTCAATCTATCAACTGCAAGATGGCGGGCTTGGGGGATATTCCAATGGCGACAGTATTCCGGATCCCTATGAGCCGCCAAACAGAGTCGCGATCTTCATGGCCGGCATGCAACCGGTGTTGAATTCATCAACTGCTGCGGCTATGACTTCTGGTTCAACGGCAGCTGTGACGGCCGGGGCAAGCGGCTCTGTGCGCCCGCCGGCTCCGGTTTTATCTAAACTCTTGGATGCTTTGGCAACTCTATTGGCTGCAGAGGTAACCCTGGTGACTCAAGCACAACATAAGATGGATGCTGCAAAGCTGCGAGATGAGATAGCTCAGGCCAAAGAGGAGCTTAATGTTGAGAATGCTAGGATGGCAATGGAGCGAGCCGCCTTGGACGCCGAGTCACAACGAATTCAAGCAGAAACTTTTTGATTAAGCCTGGATCAGATTGCATCAAATGTTGTTCTTCATAGGAGGCACCAGAGTCGTCTACCTTTGGAGTTTGATGCAAGGAATCTTTTCAATACACCCGGGGCAGGGCCAAGTAACCCGCCCGAGGTTACCCGGGCTGTCGAGGCGCCCGTGGCCGGGGCGACGGCTCAGCCGCATGTTGCAGACCCACCTCGTTTGAACTTAACCCCACCTCAGCAGGTGCCAACACCACCGGGTCATTATTCTAACCCTCTTGATAACATGATTGCCGCAGCATCGCGACTGGCGGCTCTTCCAGTACAAGGCGAGTCTCCCACAGCGGTTGAAGCCCGGAAGGCTGTAGAGCTTCTTCAGACGGCGGTAGCTCAGTAGGCGACTTATTCATATAGCCGCGAGTGAATTCATTCGACTCCATGCCTCAGTTGAAGTTACAACTAGCGCGTTGAGTCGCCGGTGGTTTCCAGCAGTGAGTGGCACCATAACCCGCCCCATGGGCATGACCCGCCACGTGTTGATAACAATACTCAGGCCTTGATGGATCAGGCTAGGGCACGTCAAGAGGCAGAGCAGGCGGCTCAGGTAGCGGCTCATCAACAGCTTCAACGTAACCCTTCGGCGTCTGTAGAAGCCGGGATGACTTCCAGGACAGTGGGTGTGCCATGCTTAGTACCGGCTCTTTGCAATGAGCGGTTGCCAAAGGACTTTAAGGGTCCTCGAAAAGTGCCCAATTACACAGCTGATCAACCTGCAGAGGCTTGAATTGAGAGCTATGAGCTAGCCATGGAGATGTTGGACGTTAACGATGTTGTGTGCGCCAAATATTTGACCATGATGTTGGATGGGCCGGCTCGCACTTGGCTAAAGGGATTGCCCCCCTAATTCCATCAGCTCCTGGACTGAATTGAAGACGTGTTTTATTTAGAATTTCAAAGACACATGTAAGCAGCCTCTGTCGATTATCGACCTAGACACTTGTATCAAGCGTGCGGATGAGTCAACCGCCCATTGGGTTCGCCGGGTCTCGGCCATTATCCACTCGTCGGAAAGCATCAATGCTGGATCAACTGTCCTAATTTTGGAGAAAAACTGCCAGTTCGTTCCCCTCAAACAGAAGCCAGGGCGGCTCAAACGTCATTGCAATGACATGGGGGAGCTCATGGCAGCTCTCATCAAATACACTGACTCTGACAATACTAAGGATCCGGCATCCGATGAAGAGAAGTCCAACAAGGGGAAGAAGAAAGGCAATGGAAAGGGATAGCAGCCAAACGTGCCAGGGCACAACCAGGGTGGTAACGATAAGCGCAAGCAACCCGACGGCGGGTCAGATTTTGTGGCCAATACCAATGCACAGAATAATGGTCAGCGCCGAAAGGGAAAACCACAATTTCGAGCAGGCGGGCCAAAGTTCAACCTGGAGGCGATGCTGAACCAGCCTTGCCCGAAGCATAGTTATGGAGACAGGCCGTCGACTCATTTGTGAAAGATTGTTTCATCACGAAGGAGTATAAGAAATTCGGCTCTCATGAGGATCATCATAACAACAATGGTCCGCACGGCGGGTCAAGATCCGGCTCGCACGGGCTTGGCTTTGGAGGCAGCGGCTCAAGTTCTGGATTTCAAGGTCAGGGCAATCAAGGTGGTTTTAACCAGCAGACCAATCAAGGCAGTCAGCAACAACAGTCAGGGTATTAGAGTAATACAAAGCAGCTTAATAGCGGCCACTATCATGTTTTCACTACCAGCCTGTGCAAACAAGACCAGAAGGTTCATAAATGAGCAGTAAGTGCAGTTGAGCCGACCGTACCTCGATACATACTATGGTCAGAACAGCCAATTGTATGGAGTCGTGAGGATCACCCACCCTGGGTTGACAATCCGGGTCAGCTAGCTCTAGTGGTGGCCCCTTAGGTTGGAGGGTACAAGTTCACCAAGGTGCTTATGGTTGGAGGCAGTAGTAGCAATACTTTTTATTATGATACTTTTCGCCGTATGAATTTGACTAACAAAGACCTTAAGCCGTCCTCCACAGTCTTTTATGGAGTGGTGCCTGGTAAGTCGGCGTACCCAGTGGGTAAGATAGCTTTGGAAGTGGCTTTTGGTAATGAGCACGATTACCGAGCTAAGACATTGAATTTTGAAGTAGTCAAGATCAAAAGTCCTTATCATGCTCTGTTTGGCCGGCCGGCTTATGCCAAGTTTATGGCAGGACCTTGTTATGTGTATCTTCAGCTTAAGATGCCAGGTCATAAGGGTACCATCACAGTGCATGGTGACAGAAAGATATCTTTGGAATGTGAAGAGGGTGATGATGCCTATGCTGAGTCTGCTTGTGCAACGGATGAGCTGAAGTTTTATAAAGATAGTGTTGACCCGGCGGATATGACCCCTTTGAAGAAACCAACTATAGAGCATGACCCTTTGTTGAAGTTTAAGTCGGCATATGACACCAAACAGGTTGACTTTGTCCCTGGCAACTCATCCAAGTAGCTCACTATTGGTGCTAATATGGATCCGAAATAGGAAAGCGCGCTCGTCAAGTTCATCCGTGAGAACCAGGACATCTTTGCATGGAAGCCATCAGACATGCCAGGTGCACCTAGAGAATTCGTTGAGGACTCTCTTAACATTGATCCTAAGTTTAAGCCGATCAAGCAATTCGTTCATCGTTTTAATGAAGAAAGATGTAAGGCCATCAGAGAAGAGGTGTCCCAGTTCTTAGCGGTTGGGTTCATCATTGAAGTTTTTCACCCTAAGTTGTTGGCTAACCCAATTCTGGTACTTCAGAAAAATGGCACTTGGTGTATGTGTGTGGATTACACAGACCTTAATAAGGCTTGTCCAGCTGATCCTTTTGCTCTTCCCCGTATTGATCAAATCATAGATGCTACGGCGGGTTGTGAGCATTTGTGTTTCTTGGATGCTTATTCGGGATATCGTCAGATCAAGATGGCAGTTAAAGACCAAGAGAAGACGGCTTTCATCACGCCTTTTGGAGCTTTCTTCTACGTATCTATGCCTTTTGGGCTCAAGAGTGCCCAGGTGACTTATCAACGTTGTGTGCAGAACTGTTTTCATAGTCAGATTGGACGCAATGTTCATGCATATGTGGATGATATTGTTGTGAAGTCTAGAAAGAAGGAGACTCTATTGGATGATCTAAAAGAGACCTTTGATAATCTCCGGGTCTACAAGATGATGCTTAACCCGGCCAAATGTGTTTTGGTGTGCCTGGAGGCAAGCTCTTGGGTTTTTTGGTTTCGGAGAGAGGCATTGAAGCTAACCCAGAGAAAATTAAGGCCATCACTTCATTGGCTAAGCCGGTGTGCGTCAATGATGTCCAACGTCTGGCGGGTCGTATTGCAGCTCTGGGCCGGTTTATAAGCCGTCTGGGAGAGAAAGCTATTCCTTTGTACCACATGATGATGAAAACAGATCATTTTGTTTGGAGTGATGCTGCTAATGAGGCACTTGAAGCACTTACGAAAATAGCTTGCTGAGCCGCCAATTCTTGCAGCTCCCGTTGAGAAGGAGCCCTTGCTCTTATATGTGGCTGCTAACAGCAGAGCCGTCAGTGTGGCGGTTGTGGTGGAAAGGAAGGAGCCAGACAAGGAATATCCGGTTCAAAGGCCGACTTATTATGCCAGTGAGGTCTTAATTGAGTCTAAACAGAGATACCCGCATTGGCAGAAGCTAGTTTATGAGGTGTTCATGGCTAGTCACAAGTTGAAGCATTATTTCTTTGGTCATCCCATTACTATGGTCAGTTCAGCTCCCTTAGGGGATATTATTCAGAACAGAGAGGCCACAGGCCGAGTGCCTAAGTGGGCCATTGAACTTGGACCTCATGGGTTGAAATATATGCCGATGATAGCTATCAAGTCTCGGGCTCTTGTGGATTTCATCAACGATTGGACAGAGTTGCAGAGGCCTGAGGAGAAGCCAGATAACACTTACTAGACGATTCACTTTGACGGGTCAAGGCAGTTGGAGGGCTTGGGGGCTGGAGTTATTTTGACTTCCCCACGAGGTGACTAATTTTGCTATGTTTTATGATTAATGTTCCCTTGCACTAATAATGCACCTGAGTATGCGGCTCTGCTTCATGTCCTTCGGGTGGCTAAAGAGATGAACTTAAGCCGGGTGAGGTGCTTTGGTGACTCAGATTTGGTGGCTCAGCAAGTCTCAGGTACTTGGGATTCCAAGGACCCGCTTATGGCGGCTTATCATCGAGCGATTGGCAGTATTGCTGGTCATTTGAAAGGTTATCAGGTGGAACACGTTGATTGCAGAAAGAATGAGGCAACTGACGCTTTAAGCCGGCTGGGGTCTCAGCGTAAGCTGGTGCCCTCTAATGTTTTTCTTGGCGTGTTGAATAATCCTTCAGTTAAATTGCCAACAGAGGAGGATCTTGCTATTCGTGACCTGGAGGCACAGCTGGTGGCGGCTCTCCATGCCACTCCTGATTGGACGGTCCCGTATTTGGCTTATATGACCCGTGGTGAGTTGCCTAAGGATGAGCTCTTGGCCAGGCAGATAACCCGGTGGTCCAAGTCAATGACCATTGTCAATGGCGAGTTACACCGCTACAACGTCACAAGTGTGTTCCAACGCTGTATTTCTCCTGAAGAAGGCGGTGAGATTCTAAGGGAGATACATGAAGGTGATTGTGGCCATCACGCCGTCTCTAAATCTCTTGTAGCTAAAGTGTTTCGTCATGGGTTTTACTGGTTGACGGCTCATGCTGATGCAGAGGATCTGGTTAGTAAGTGTGATGGCTGTCAGAAATTTTCTCGCCGGGTGTCGGCGTTCTGGGAATCGGGGTACCCAGACTTGCCTGCCTGCAGCCCACGACATTGCTCCATCGACGGCCTGGTACGGCCCATCTTCAGCACTAACAACACAAGACCCTCACGAGGGGCCAAGCCTCGCGAGGCGGATGACGCCAAGACCTCCAGAAGGAGTGGCCTCCCCAGGCTGGCTCCTGAGGAGCGCGGATTTCCATGCGACCCCTCACCTCATGAGGTTCGGATGACGCAAGCCATGACGACCAAGGCCAGGCGGGCGCCAGCGGGCGCAGTACAACAGGTTTCCTCTTTGGTGCTAAAGAGGCAAGCGCAGGCGCGGAGTCCCGAGGAATCACCCAAAGGTTTCCATTTCCATGCAACAAGACCAAGACCGCCAGGACGGAGGTCATCGCCGAGCCCACTACGACGTCACAACCAGAAGCTTTGCAGGTGAAGACCACCTTTCGTCAGGATAAGATGTACTAGTTGTCTCCCTTCGAATTTGGTCGTTATGGGATCCCTTCCCGCCTTCATTTTGGTGGAAGAAGACCAAGGCCACTATAAGTATAGCCTAGCCATTACCATAGAGAGGGACGGATCATCGAGGGCATTCAGACCATCCACACCCTCACCAGCTCACACAAACACAAGAACACACCTCCTGAGGCTGTTCTCCCTTTGTACTAGTTCATCCTCAGCCTACCTCGAGGTTAATCCACCAAAAAGCAGGAGTAGGGTATTGCACCGCAAGGTGGCCCGAACCTGGGTAAACTGCCTTGTCCCATTCTTCCTCAGTTCATCGAGCTAGGCTATGAGATCGACGAGTTGGCAGACTGGGGAGGTTGAGTTCTTCGCATGCACCCCAGAGTTTGAATCTATCTTGGGTCTGCGGAGCCCCGAATCTGACATTTGGCGCGCCAGGTAGGGGTGCATCGGAGCCTCTCTTCCGCCGGTTGACTCGCCATTGCTCTGCCATTCTCATGGCCGACGTTCCTCGAGCGCACACAGAGCACTGGTCCACTCGGCCTGCCCGCGCAGCGCCTTCTGCCCAACAAGACCTCCACTCCGCGCTCCTCACAGCCCGCACGCCGCCCAACGTCGTCGGCCATGGGTGCGCGGCAACCGCGCCACCACGCGATCTTCGAGCTATGCCGTGGCAACGGCGCTACACACCCGCCGGGAGCAGGCGAACACGCGAGCCGCGCTCATCTTCGCACGAGAGCTTCTGCAATGGAGGATGGCGGAAGGCGGCCACGACACCCTACTGGAGCGGGTCGCCGAGCTGCTCGATGCCGCTTGCAGGGGCGCAACACCTTTCTGCACCTTGCCTACGTCACAAGCACTGCCGGGGGCACGCGCCGGCCCCCGCTACACTCACGCGCCCTTCCTCGGGGGGCCCAGAGGACCTCGCGGCACCAACCTGGCTCGCAACGCCGCTCATCCTACCCAGGATACGTTACCTCCGGGCGTGGCGAGGCCGGGCGGCCCGTCCTGGGGCCGCGCCGAGATGCCACCCTACGGTCGTCATGACCTGGCGCCAAGCCTAGCAAGCAACGATGCAGGACGGCCAGGTGACGACTCGGGGATGGCGGCTTCAGACACCCCTGTACCTCTGTTGATGGACTTCCTGTACGCGCCAAGAAGAAGCCCCTGCCCGTTTCCCTCGCCAGCCTGGGCATCGAGGCCACGTGAGGCCGAGTCTCTTCGCGAGCCACCCGGAGCTTCACCGACGTCTTCAACGACAACAACCGCTGGGTACAACCAATATCTTAGGGGCACGATTATGCTAACCATGGACCGCAGGTGAACCAATCCACGACCACAACCGTGGACCTCAGGATGATGGCCCCGCTGCAGGCGGACGCGATGCACTGGGAGCTGCGCAGGGGGAGCCCGGCGCGAGGGCCTCCCCTGCGTTGCATGGAGCAAGGTGCCACCACGACGGCAGTGCACGCCGCACGAAGGTAGGCCCCTCGCCGGGGAAGGCGCCGGCGAGCCCTTCCCTTCGGCGGTTGGGGCCCGCGATCACCGGGGCACCGCTAGCGTCCCCCTTGCCCCTTGGTCTCGTCCTGGTTTCCAGACGCCCCAACGGTGGTCGGGGGAGGCGCAGGGGGGGGCCTCGTCAGGCGCCGGGGATGCTCGTGACACTCTCACGTAATAATGAGTTGGGGCTGTACACGCCCCGGAGTCTTCTGAGTGCCGCCCTCGAGCCTCACGGGTGCTCCCGCCCACGTCCAAGTGGAAGCACCATGCTCCGCGCTGGCCGTTGACACTTGAGGGAGTCCTGGATAAGGGGGTCCTCGGGCATCCGGGCTATGTGACATAGGCCGGACTGATGGCCCGTGAAGATACAAGATAGAAGGTTTTCCCTCGTGTCCGGATGGGACTCTCCGTTGCGCGGATAGCAAGCTTGGCGGCCAGACGTGTAGTTTCCTTTCTCTATAAACCGGCTCTGTACAACCCTAGCCCTCTCTGGTGTCTATATAAACCGGAAGGTTCAGTCCGTAGAGGCAATGATAATCATACAGGCTAGACATCTAGGGTTTAGCCATTACGATCTCAAGGTAGATCAACTCTTGTAACCCCTATACTCATCAAAGTCAATCAAGCAGGAAGTAGGGTATTACCTCCATTAAGAGGGCCCGAACCTGGGTAAATATCGTGTCCCTTGTCTCCTGTTACCTTCGATCCTCAGACGCACAGTTCGGGACCCCCTACCCGAGATCGGCCGGTTTTGACACCGACATTGGTGCTTTCATTGAGAGTTCCTCCGTGTCGTCAATAGAAGGATCGATGGCTCGTCTTGTTGTCAATGACAAAATCACCTCTGGAAGGGCCCTAGTTCCTGGGCAGATCCTCCAGCTCGGCAGTTTTACCATGGGCACCCGCTCGACCGTTAAGCCAAAGCTGGTCCGCCAAACCACCAAAAATCATCTCCGCATTGGCCTCGAACACTCTGATAAGATGGATCCGGCAGATGTTTCATCTTTGAACAAACTGCTAGATCGCATCGCCGCCCTGGGGGTCACGATAGACTACGGTTGGATCGGGCTTAAACTCGATCAGAGGGAAATCAAGTCCCCGACGATCACCCATTTGGTTGCGGTTGTGGAGGAGCAAGCCAAGGATAACTCTCCCCCTATGCTGAGAACAAGCTATGTTCGGATTTCCGAGCCCTGCGAGCCGGATACCCATCTTTGGGAAGAGACTCCCTATCCTCCGAACATAGAACCAGGCGTTGAGCCTGAAAACCCCCAGGATACTGAGGATGCCGGGCTAGTGACCTCAGAAATTCTTAAAACTCCGGATCCCACAGTGGGCTAGGGTTCGGATTTAAACTCCGGATCCCACACTGTCCCCCAATGACTATGCCCACGCCCAGTGGAAGCACTTAGCTCCGTGCTGGTGAGAAGACTAGTTAGGTGCCGGACGCGGCTGTTTGTTTTCGCCCTCTTTTTGTAGCCCAATTTGCCATCTTTTGGAATGAGATTTGGAGTTTCGCGTGCTTATCAAAGGAAAAATGGGGGGGGGGGGTTTCTTGGTTCACGGTGATCTCTTGCCTTTTGGTTTGTGTTTAAGAGTAAGGCTCACGCCTGCTACCCCCATTGTGTGTGCCCCGCGAGCGGGGGCTGGGCGTGGTATGCGCGCGTCGAGCACGCTCGGGCTAGCCCAAGCGGCCTCGAGGCCCCCTCGGGGTCAGGAATGGAACTGTCGCAGGATCACCGCGCGCACACCTTGTCGTAACCCGGCAATCGGCAACTCGCGAGGCGCTCTCGGGCGGGCCTGCAGGCTCTCCAGGAGGCTTAAACCCTCGCGAGCCCCCGAAGGGCCCGCCTCGGGAGAGGAGTGCTTCGTCGACACAGGAACCTGCTCAAGACCGCCGGCACCAGAGATAAGTCACAACAGCTACTTTAGTCAGGAGCCTTCTGGCTCACGACAACGCATCTCAGCATCTACTTCAAAAGCATATCATCATTCCATACATCATAAGGGAACCCCCCTGCAAAAATGCTTTCACGCCCCCCGGGGCCGTATCCGAGAATTTTGGCATACAGGTCAGGACGAGAAAGGAGACGCAAGCCTAGCGAGACGCACTGCTGTCGGTGTCGCCGTCTTCATCATCATCATCCGTGCCGCCCCCTTCGGCTGCAAGCACGCCCACGCCGTCTTCAGGGGCAAACTCCGTGACGAGGTCGTCCACATGGTCGTTCACCTAGCTCGCCAGATAACCCTGAGTGAGCATTGGCACGAGGGCTATCGTGGCATTGAAGTCAAAGTCGGGGTCAAGGCTAAGAAGGTAGCTGAAGACACATGAGAACACACGCCCAAGGAGGCCCCGGCTCCTCTCTTCGACAAGCTGGCGAGCCCTTGTGGCCCGGTCTTCCAGACGGGTCACGACCTGAGTGAAGAAGTGGAGGTAGCCGGCAACATCATCCTCGTGCGGGCGGGAGACACTCTCTTTGCAGATGGTGTCCAAGGCCCGGTTGGCCCTAACCCTGAGGTCTTCAAGCATCGAGGAGTGCTCGCGTTGCATCTTCCGACAGTGGCTTGCTTCGTTCATAGCCTTCTCCACAAGAGACGTGACTCCCGCGACCTGCTGCTGGAGGGCGGACAGCTCGGCCTGGGCAAAGGCCCGAGCCTCCTCGGCGGCCTTCTCGCGATGTTCCGCTGCAGCCAGCTTCGTCCTGAGGGCATCGATCTTGCCCTGTAGCTCGGTTTGCTTTTGTTGGAAGCGGACCTCCTGCAGCCTCAACTTCCGGCGGTATTCCTCGACAAGAGCCTTGCGTATCTCCGCCACCCTTTGGTCAATCTCCTGCTGGACCCTGGCTTCCCGAGCGACAATGGCGTCCTTAGTCGCGGTCGCTTGGCGCTCCCTCACCTCCAGCCGCTCGAGCTCCAGGCTGTGCTCAAAGACCCCAAGTGCCAGCGCATCCTCACGCTCCTGGATCCCTTTCTCATCGGAGGGGGGCACGTTCGGCGATGCCGCCAGGGCGGCCCTGTGCGCTCCGACCTGCCGCTCAAGGGCGACGTTCGAAGCCTGAAGCTCCCTCTCCCGTTCCTCGGTCGCCTCACGACGGCGGTCAATGGCGCCGACCTCCTCCAGAGCGCGGGCACAGGCCTCGCGAGAAGCCGCGAGGGACGTCACGACATCTGCCCGAGCGTGCTCGTGCTGCAGGTGCCCAAGGTTGATGGCCACCTTTAGCTAATGCCACTCGCCCGCCAGGCGGAGGCCCTCCGCTTCGAGGCGTGTGTTGACATCGACAAGTTCTCCCCCAAGCCGACCCAGCACGCTCATTGCTTCCTCGAAAAGGTCATGGCGGACAGTGCTGCACCCTGATAAGCCACAAGTATAGGGCATCAATTGTAGCCTTTCTCGATAAGTAAGAGTGTCAAACCCAGCGAGGAGCTAAAGTAGAACAAATATTCCCTCAAGTTCTATCGACCACCTATACAACTCTACGCACGCTTTACGTTCGCTTTACCTAGAACAAGTATGAAACTAGAAGTACTTTGTAGGTGTGATAGGATAGGTTTGCAAGATAATAAAGAGCACGTAAATAAAAACCAGGGGCTGTTTATATAAAGACACAACTAAGTTAGTTAAAGTAGAGAGCTTTTTGTCACGAGAAAGTTATTTGTCCCTAGGCAATCAATAACTAGACCGGCAATCATTATTGCAATTTTATATGAGGGAGAGGCATAAGCTAACATACTTTCTCTTCTTGGATCATATGCACTTATGATTGGAACTCTAGTAAACATCTGTAACTACTAAAGATCATTAAGGTAAAACCCAACCATAGCATTAAAGTATCAAGTCCTCTTTATTCCCCTACGCCATAACCCACTTATCCGTGTTTGTGTTTCTATCACTCACACAACACAGACAATAAGACAACCATGAACATATTGCAAACCCTACAGCGGGGATCCCTCACGCTTGCGCGACACGGAGAGCACCATAGGACAACACCAATAATAAAACATGCAACTCAAACCAATCAGGATCATCAATGAACCCATAGGACAAAACGGATCTACTCAAACATCATAGGATAGCCATACATCATTGGGAAATAATATATAGCGTTGAGCACCATGTTTAACTAGAGATTACAGCAGGGAGAAGAGGTGTTACACCGTTGCATAGAGGGGGAGAGAGTTGGTAATGACGGTGGTGAAGTTGTTGGTGTAGATCGCAGTCATGATGATGGCCCCGACGGTGTTCCGGCGCCACCGGGAGAGAGGGGGAGAGAGCCCCCTTCTTCTTATTCTTCCTTGACCTTTCCCCCTAGATGGGAGAAGGGTTTCCCCTATGGTCCTTGGCTTCCATGGCGGTGGAGGGGCGAGAGCCCCTCCGAGATTGGATCTCTCTCTCTGTTTCCTTCTGTTTCTGCGCTCCCAGATTTTCCCTTTCACCGTTTCTTAAATTCCCGGAGATCCTTAACTCCGATTGGGCTGAAATTTTAACACGATTTTTATCCGGATATTAGCTTTCTTGCACCAAAAGAAGGGCACCAACTACCTTACGGGGTGACCACAAGGTCCAGGGGGTGCCCTACCCCCTGGGCGCACCCTCCGTCCTTGTGGGCCCCTCAGGCATCGTCCCGCGTTGATTATTTTTCCCAAAAATCACATATATTCCAAAAATAATCTTTGCAAGTTTTTATCCCATTTGGACTCCGTCTGATATGGATTTTCTGTGAAACGAAAAACATGCAACAAACAGGAACTGGCACTGGGCACTGGATCAATATGTTAGTCCCAAAAAATAGTATAGAAAGTTGCCAAAAGTATGTAAAAGTTGTAGAATATTGGCATGGAACAATAAAAAATTATAGATACGACGGAGATGTATCAACATCCCCAAGCTTAATTCCTGCCCGTCCTCGAGTAGGTAAATGATAAAAAAGATAATTTTTGATGTGGAATGCTACCTAGCATAATCTTAATCATATAATCTAATCATGGCATGAATATTAAGACACGAGTGATTCAAAGCAATAGTCTATCATTTGACATTAAGACAATAATACATCAAGCATAGTAACAAGATAATTATGTCTTCTCAAAATAACATGGCCAAAGAAAGTTATCCCTACAAAATCATATAGTCTGGCTATGCTCCATCTTCACCACACAAAATATCCAAATCATGCACAACCCCGATGACAAGCCAAGCAATTGTTTCATACT
This sequence comes from Aegilops tauschii subsp. strangulata, assembly GCF_002575655.3. Lineage (NCBI taxonomy): Eukaryota > Viridiplantae > Streptophyta > Magnoliopsida > Poales > Poaceae > Aegilops > Aegilops tauschii. The sequence goes on along the minus strand of NC_053041.3, from coordinate 460,247,514 downwards.
TTTGATGTTCTCAAACCTTTTCAACTTTCATGCAATACATGAGCATGAGCCATGGACATAACACTATAGGTGGAATATAACATGGTGGTTCTAGAGAAGATAAAAAGAAGGAGATAGTCTCACATCAACTAGGCGTATCAACGGGCTATGGAGATGCCCATCAATAGATATCAATGAGAGTGAGTAGGGATTGCCATGCAACGGATGCACTAGAGCTATAAGTTTATGAAAGCTCAAAAAGGAACTAAGTGGGTGTGCATCCAACTTGCTTGCTCATGAAGACCTAGGGAAATTTGAGGAAGCCCATTGTTGGAATATACAAGCCAAGTTCTATAATAAAAAAAATCCCACTAGTATATGAAAGTGATAACTCAAGAGACTCTCTATAATGAAGATCATGGTGCTACTTTGAAGCACAAGTGTGGAAAAAGGATAGTAGCATTGCCCCTTCTCTCTTTTTCTCTCTTTTTTGTTTTTTTGTTTTTGTTTTTTTGGGCCTTCATTTTTTATTTGGCCTTTCCCCTCTTTTTTTCTTTTTATTTTCTTTTTTATTTCCTCACACGGGACAATGCTCTAATAATGAAGTTCATCACACTTCTATTTACTTTACAACTCAAGAATTACAACTCGATACTTAGAACAAAATATGACTCTATATGAATGCCTCCGGCGGTGTACCAGGATGTGCAATGATCTAGCATAGCAAAGATATCAAAAAACGCACAAGCCATGGAAATATCATGCTAGCTATCTTATGATCATGCAAAGCAATATGACAATGAACGCTCAAGTCATGTATATGATGATCATGGAAGTTGCATGGCAATATATCTCGGAATGGCTATGGAAATGCCATGATAGGTAGGTATGGTGGCTGTTTTGAGGAAGATATAAGGAGTCTTATGTGTGATAGAGCGTAGCGTATCACGGGGTTTGGATGCACCGGCGAAGTTTGCACCAACTCTCGAGGTGAGAAAGGGCAATGCACAGTACCGAAGAGGCTAGCAATGATGGAAGGGTGAGTGCGTATAATCCATGGACTCAACATTAGTCATAAAGAACTCACATACTTATTGCAAAAATTTATTAGCTATCGAAACAAAGTACTACACACATGCTCCTAGGGGGATAGATTGGTAGGAAAAGACCATCGCTCGTCCCCGACCGCCAGTCATAAGGAAGACAATCAGAAAATAAATCATGCTCCGACTTCATCACATAAGGGTTCACCATACGTGCATGCTACGGGAATCACAAACCTTAACACAAGTATTTATACCAATCCACAATTACTCACTAGCATGACTCTAATATCACCATCTTTATATCGCAAAACTATTGCAAGGAATCAAACATATCATATTCAGTGATCTACAAGTTTTATTTAGGATTTTATGACTAACCATGTGAATGACCAATTCCTTTCAACTCTCTAAATGGATATAAGTGAAGCATGAGAGTTTAATTCTTTCTACAAAAGATATGCCCACGCTCTAACTAATATAAGTGAAGCAAAAGAGCATTCTACAAATGGCGGTTTTCTATGTGTAGAGAAACAGGCAATCCAAACTTCAAATGATATAAGTGAAGCACATGAAGCATTCTATAAAGCCATACTCAAAAGATATAAGTGAAGTGCAAAGAGCATTCTATAAATCAACCAAAGACTATCTCATACCAGCATGGTGCATTATTAAGAGAAAAATAAAAAGCACACGACGCTCCAAGATTTATGCATATCATGTGACGAATAAAAGTATAGCTCCAAGTAAAATTACCGATGATCGTTAGAAGAAAGAGGGGATGCCTTTCGGGGCATCCCGAAGGTTAGTTGCTAGGGAGTCCTTGAATATTACCTTGGGGTGCCTCGGGCATCCCCAAGCTTGGGCTCTTGCCACTCCTTATTCCTTCATCCATTGTGATCTTACCCAAAACTTGAAAACTTCAATCACACAAAACTTAATAAAACCCTCGTGAGATCTGTTAGTATAATAAAGCAAATTACCACTTTAAGTACTATTGAAAACTCATTCATATATTATTCTTGCATTTAGCTAATGTAATATAACTTTTCCATGGCTCATACTACCGATACAATCGATAGTTTCATCAAAATGAGCAAAACAATGCATCAAAAACAGAATCTGTCTTAAACAGGATAGTCTGTAGTAATCTGAACATCCACCATACTTATGTAACTCCAAAAATTCTGAAAAATCAGGAAAAAAATAAACAATTTGTATAGAAGTACTGTGCAAAAAGTTTCAGAAGCGTTTTACATTCGAGTAAAAAAATGTAAAATCATGCACTACAGCGAAAGTTTCTGTTTTTGCACCGCACAAACCAAACAAGCAATCTAATCATCCTAAAGGCAAATCTTGGCACATTATTTTTATAATACAATGGAATTGTACAAGGGGATAATTATTTTTGTGAGAATATTCATGAAAATTCTACATTGTTTCCATGAGCATGAACACACGTGCTCAAGGTCGACTCTCACTTCTCCAATGCATAACTTCCAATCGCTTCTCTTTTGTGAAAAAGTTTTTAAGTTTCCCTCTATTTTTTTTGTTTTTAAACTTTACAAAAGCGCACAAAAAAATAAATGACTCTCTAAAACTTCCGGGTTGTCTCCCTGGCAGCACTTTCTTTAAAGCCATTAAAGCTAGGCATATAGTGCTCAAGTAATGGATCCACCCGGACCCCAAGGTATATCAAAGCCAATTTTAATTACTCCCTCCATTTCCTTATACAAGGCCACAAACTCATATTACAGGTACCAAGATAAAATTTAATGACTCCTTTGCAAGTCAACTTTTCTTTTCGTTAACCGGGATCATTAATACACCACCAGCATGCGACGAATGAATGGGAAGGAAGTGGTTGAGTGTCATTAATACACCACGGAGGTAGTCGCGGAGGAAGGGTCCTGGGATCACAGGCTCATGGCCCTCCAGCGGCGCCCCCGCCTCGCGGGCCGGTCCCGTGCCTCGCGCGGATGTTTGTCGTGAGGGGCCCGGAATCGAGAGCAGACCAAGGACCTCTGGAGGTCGCTCCCCAGGAGGTTTAGCCACTGCAACCGAAGAGATCCTGAGGAGCTAGGGTCAGGAAAGGACGCGACACACGAAGAACCACAAACATAAGGCACTTACTCGTCTACGGCTATGTACTTCCTCAGTTTCAGGGGCCGGGGGGCGTCACCACTGCAGCTCCAGAGCCCTTTCCTCTAGCGGAGTGATCCAAGGTTCAGACGAAGCGAGCTGAGGATCGGAGCATGGCCCTTTGCGGCTGGGCTGCGTATCGCTACCTCAGGAGCACTTGTCGGAGCTTCAGGGGAAGCCGCCTTAGGAGCACCGGGCCACACCTTCTCACCAGCGGTCACCTCAGGAGCGCTCGCCGGAACTTCAGGAATGGCTATCTCAGGAGCACCTGACGGCATCTGCTCCCCAGCGGTCGCCCAAGGAGTACCCGACGGTGTTCGCCCCCCTGCAAGCACATCTGGGGCGCACGCCACAGGATCAGCAAGCACAGGGGCCACCAAGATGGGATTCTCGCGAGGCCCCTCAAGGCCCTGATATCTACTACACAACCTTCTTCTTGTAGACGTTGTTGGGCCTCCAAGTGCAGAGGTTTGTAGGACAGTAGCAAATTTCCCTCAAGTGGATGACCTAAGGTTTATCAATCCGTGGGAGGCGTAGGTTGAAGATGGTCTCTCTCAAACAACCCTGCAACCAAATAACAAAGAGTCTCTTGTGTCCCCAACACACCCAATACAATGGTAAATTGTATAGGTGCACTAGTTCGGCGAAGAGATGGTGATACAAGTGCAATATGGATGATAGATATGGGTATTTGTAATCTGAAAATATAAAAACAGCAAGGTAACTAATGATAAAAGTGAGCGTAAACGGTATTGCAATGCTAGGAAACAAGGCCTAGGGTTCATACTTTCACTAGTGCAAGTTCTCTCAACAATAATAACATAATTGGATCATATAACTATCCCTCAACATGCAACAAAGAGTCACTCCAAAGTCACCAATAGCGGAGAACAAACGAAGAGATTATGGTAGGGTACGAAACCACCTCAAAGTTATTCTTTCCGATCAATCCATTGGGCTATTCCTATAAGTGTCACAAACAGCCCTAGAGTTCGTAGTAAAATAACACCTTAAGACACACATCAACCAAAACCCTAATGTCACCTAGATACTCCAATGTCACCTCAAGTATCCATGGGTATGATTATACGATATGCATCACACAATCTCAGATTCATCTATTCAACCAATACATAGAACCTCAAAGAGTGCCCCAAAGTTTCTACCGGAGAGTCAAGACGAAAACGTGTGCCAACCCCTATGCATAGGTTCATGGGCGGAACCCGCAAGTTGATCACCAAAACATACATCAAGTGGATCAATAGAATACCCCATTGTCACCACGGGTATCCCACGCAAGACATACATCAAGTGTTCTCAAATCCTTAAAGACTCAATCCGATAAGATAACTTCAAAGGGAAAACCCAATCCATTACAAGAGAGTAGAGGGGGAGAAACATCATAAGATCCAACTATAATAGCAAAGCTCGCGATACATCAAGATCGTGCCAAATCAAGAACACGAGAGAGAGAGAGAGATCAAACACATAGCTACTGGTACATACCCTCAGCCCCGAGGGTGAACTACTCCCTCCTCGTCATGGAGAGCGCCGGGATGATGAAGATGGCCACCGGTGAGGGATCTCCCCTCCGGCAGGGTGCCGGAACAGGGTCCCGATTGGTTTTTGGTGGCTACAGAGGCTTGCGGCGGCGGAACTCCCGATCTATTCTGTTCTCCGAAGGTTTTAGGGTATATTGGTATATATAGGAGGAAGAAATACGTCAGGGGAGCCACGAGGGGCCCACGAGGGTGGAGGGCGCGCCCAGGGGGTGGGCGCCCCCCTGCCTCGTGCCTTCCTCGTTGATTCCCTGACATGCACTCCAAGTCCCCTGGATTGCTTCCGTTCCAAAAATAACTTTCCCGAAGGTTTCATTCCGTTTGGACTTCGTTTGATCTCTGGGTTAATAAGTTAGTCCCAAAAGTAATATAAAAGTGCATAATAAAGCCCATAAACATCCAAGATGGATAATATAATAGCATGAATACTTCATAAATTATAGATACGTTGGAGACGTATCAGCATCCCCAAGCTTAATTCCTGCTCCTCCTCGAGTAGGTAAATGATAAAAGAAAGAATTTATGAAGTGTGAATGCTAGCAGGTGCATAAGTTTGATCAATGATAATTTCAATCACCTTTTCTAGCATCATTATATGTCATAACATAGCTCATATCATAAAGCTTCTCATGATCAAGTAACAAGCTATTCACATGTTAAAGTATAGATCATAAACTTTTTTGAAAACTAACAAACCGTGTTATTAGTCATTAAACAATTGCAATTCATCTTATTTTCAGGAAGAGTCTATGTCAGAGCTTTGATTCAGCAAACTTCACATACTCAACTATCATTTAATCTTCCATGATTGCTACCACTCAAAGCATATTTTTAGAACAAATAGTATTCATCGAACATAGAGAAATATAGGGGCTTAATGTTTCGGCTCCCAGCCTTTTACCTCAAGGGTAATGTCAACAGTAATAATTCATGCTCAAATATATTTGAATGGCCATATATGCTCAGATCTTTCCATCACATGATGCTTGCCAACTAAAGAGTAGGTTGGAATGAGAAGGAATACTACTGACTCTTGCATACAAGTAAAAGATAGGCCCTTCGCAGAGGGAAGCAGGGATTTGCAGAGGTGCGAGAGCTCGAAGCAAAAACAGAGATGAAAATAATTTTGAGAGGTATGCTTTCATCGTCAACATAACGACCAAGAGTTTCCAATATCTTCCATACTAGACACATTATAGGCGGTTCCCACGCAGAAAGGTAAAGATTTTACTCCCCCTCCACCAACAATCACACTCCACAGCTTGTCCGAAACAACGGGTGCCGTCCAACTATCAACAATCCTGGGGGAGTTTTGTTTAAATTATTTGCGATTTTGTTTTTGATCTTTTCATCATAGGACTGGGCATCCCAGTTACCAGCCATTTTCTCGTGAATGATGAGCGGAGTCCACTCATCGTGAGAATAACCCACCTAACATGGAAGATACTGCTAGCCCCTAGTCGCTACATGAGCGATTCGGGCATACAAAACAGATTATTATTTGAAGGTTTAGAGTTTGGCACATGCAAATTTACTTGGAACGGCAGGTAAATACCGCATATAGGTCGATATGGTGGACACTCATGGAAGAAACTTGGTTCAAGGATTTTGGATGCACAAGCAGTATTCCCGCTTAGTACAGATATTTTGGCTAGCAAAGGATTCTAAATAGCGAGCACCATATGTTAGAGGATCCATAACAATATGACTTCTATACAAATATACCCAAGCATAACTCATTATGTTGTCTTCCTTGTCCAACTTCAACTAATTTGCTCAGGTTTGAAAATAATTAATGGGGCTCACAATCATAGAAGATGTCCAAGATAGTATTATATGTGAGATCTCTCTTCCTTCAATACTCTTTCATGAATTGTTCAAGTGACCAATACAATGTTTGCTAACCTTCAATAAATTTACCACCTCTACTTCTTATATATGAAGGCATTACTCCCCATGGGAAAGGCATATGAAACATATATAATTTCAGATTTATGACATTCAAATCATTCAACCATTTACTCATATGATATAAGTGAAGCACACGAGTAAATGACAAACTACTCCAAAAAGATATAAGTGAAGATCAATGAGTAGTTAAATAATTATGTAGCTATGTGAAGACTCTCTCTCATTTAAGAATTTCAGATCTTGGTATTTTATTCAAACAGCAAGCAAAACTAAATAAAATAAAATGACGCTCCAAGCAAAACACATATCATGTGGTGAATAAAAATATAGCTCCAAGTAAAGTTACCGATGAACAAAGACGAAACAGGGGATGCCATCCAGGGAATCCCCAAGCATAGGCTCTTGGTTGTCCTTGAATATTACCTTGGGGTGCCTTGGCCATCCCCAAGCTTAGGCTCTTGCCACTCCTTATTCCATAGTCCATCGAATCTTTACCCAAAACTTGAAAACTTCACAACACAAAACTTAACAGAAAATCTCGTGAGCTCCGTTAGCAAAAGAAAACAAAACACCACTTCAAGGTACTGTAATGAACTCATTATTTATTTATATTGGTGTTAAACCTACTGTATTCCAACTTTTCTATGGTTTGTAAACTATTTTACTAGCCATAGATTCATCAAAATAAGCAAACAACACACGAAAAACAGAATCTGTCAAAAACAGAACAGTCTGTAGTAATCTGTAACTAACGCAAACTTCTGGAACTCCACAAATTCTACCAAAATAGGAAGACCTAGAAAATTTGTTTATTGATCTACTGCAATTGGAATCAGTATTTTATCACGTTCTGGTGATTTTAAACAATTGTTTTCGTGAACAGAAAGTTTCTGGAATTTTCAGCAAGATCAAATAACTATCATCCAAGAAGATCCTATAGGTCTTACTTGGCACAAACACTAATTAAAACATAAAACCACATCTAAACAGAAGCTAGATGGATTATTTATTCCTAAACAGAACCAAAAAGCAAGAAACTAAAATAAAGTTGGGTTGCCTCCCAACAAGCGCTATCGTTTAACGCCCCTAGCTAGGCATGATGATTTCAATGATGCTCACATAGAAGATAAGAATTGAAACATAAAGAGAGCATCATGAAGAATACGACTAGCACATTTAAGTCTAACCCACTTCCTATGCATAGGGATTTTGTGAGCAAACAACTTATGGGAACAATAATCAACTACCATAGGAAGGCAAAACAAGCATAGCTTCAAAACTTTAAGCACATAGAGAGGAAACTTGATATTATTGCAATTCCTACAAGCATATGTTCCTCCCTCATAATAATTTTCAGTAGCATCGTGAATGAATTCAACAATATAACCAGCACCTAAAGCATTCTTTTCACGATGCACAAGCATAGAAATTTTATTACTCTCCACATAAGCAAATTTCTTCTCATGAATAGTAGTTGGAGCAAACTTAACAAAATAACTATCATGTGAAGCATAATCCAATTGAAAATTAAAATCATGATGACAAGTTTCATGGTTATCTTTATTCTTTATAGCATACGTGTCACCACAATAATCATCATAAATAGGAGGCATGCTTTCATCATAATAAATTTGTTCATCAAAGCTTGGGGGACAAAAAATATCAGCTTCATCAAACATAGCATCCCCAAGCTTGTGGCTTTGCATATCATTAGCATCATGGGTATTCAAAGAATTCATACTAACAACATTGCAATCATGCTCATCATTCACATATTTTATGCCAAGCATTCTATGTAATTCTTCTTCTAGTACTTGAGCACAATTTTCCTTCCCATCATTTTCACGAAAGACATTAAAAAGATGAAGCATATGAGGCAACCTTAATTCCATTTTTTATAGTTTTCTTTTATAAGCTAAACTAGTGATAAAACAAGAAACTAAAAGATTCGATTGCAAGATCTAAAGATATACCTTCAAGCACTCACCTCCCCGGCAACGGCGCCAGAAAAGAGCTTAGTTGACGGGGTGTGAGTGCCGCTTACCTAGCCTCCCCGGCAACGGCGCCAGAAAAGAGCTTGATGTCTACTACTCAACCTTCTTCTTGTAGACGTTGTTGGGCCTCCAAGTGCAGAGGTTTGTAGGATAGTAGAAAATTTCCCTCAAGTGGATGACCTAAGGTTTATCAATCCGTGGGAGGCATAGGTTGAAGATGGTCTCTCTCAAACAACCCTGGAACCAAATAACAAAGTGTCTCTTGTGTCCCCAACACACCCAATACAATGGTAAATTGTATAGGTGCACTAGTTCGGCGAAGAGATGGTGATACAAGTGCAATATGGATGATAGATATGGGTATTTGTAATCTGAAAATATAAAAACAGCAAGGTAACTAATGATAAAAGTGAGCGTAAACGGTATTGCAATGCTAGGAAACAAGGCCTAGGGTTCATACTTTCACTAGTGCAAGTTCTCTCAACAATAATAACATAATTGGATCATATAACTATCCCTCAACATGCAACAAAGAGTCACTCCAAAGTCACTAATAGCGGAGAACAAACGAAGAGATTATGGTAAGGTACGAAACCACCTCAAAGTTATTCTTTCTGATCAATCCATTAGGCTATTCTTATAAGTGTCACAAACAGCCCTAGAGTTCGTAGTAAAATAACACCTTAAGACACACATCAACCAAAACCCTAATGTCACCTAGACTCCAATGTCACCTCAAGTATCCGTGGGTATGATTATACGATATGCATCACAAAATCTCAGATTCATCTATTCAACCAACACATAGAACCTCAAAGAGTGCCCCAAAGTTTCTACCGGAGAGTCAAGACAAAAACGTGTGCCAACCCCTATGCATAGGTTCATGGGAGGAACCCGCAAGTTGATCACCAAAACATACATCAAGTGGATCAATAGAATACCCCATTGTCACCACGGGTATCCCACGCAAGACATACATCAAGTGTTCTCAAATCCTTAAAGACTCAATCCACGGTGTTGAAGAAATCAGAGAAAGGGGGGACCAAGCCGGCCAGGAGGGCGTGAAGGTGGATAGGGATCTCGATGGCCGTCATATCGACCTGAGCCTACGAGGCAGGCCAGACCATCGTCGCCTTCCACTCATTGGAATGAGCGGCAAGGGTCGGGGGGGGACCTTGTCCACCCCCTCCTGGTTGATCATCGTCGACTGGCCAAGTGCGGGCTCAAAGCCCGCAGGGGATCTAGCGGGCGCGCGAGTCCTTCCCCTCTTCTTTAGCCTCAGAGCCATGGCGGCGGAGGTGGATTAGCACCAGCGTGGAATCTGGAGGGGGAGGAGCGAGCTCACAGGAAAGGAAGAAGCGGAGGATAGGCGCAACGGACAATGGTGGCTGAGCCGCGCTCACAACAGGCAGTCGTCAAGTCGAACAGTTGCCGAGGCTGCATGGGGAAGTGGAGACACCCATGTACCATCAAACGTCGCGCGTCGACTGGGGCCGCAGGCGGTTGGGGCCCACGACGCTCCGCCCTTGCCCTTTGGCTTTGCCTCGAAGCCATGGCCGAGCGCACCTTGGGCCCGGGGGCTACTGTCGGCATTCTGGGAACCCGGGTACCCAGACTTGCCTGCCTACGGCCCACGGCGTGGCTCCGTCGACGGCCTGGTATGGCCCATCTTCAACACCAACAACACAAAGTCCCTCGCTAGGGGCCAAGCCTCATGAGGCGGGCGACGCCAAGACCTCCAAAAGGAGTGGCCTCCCCAGGCTGGCTCCTGAGGAGCAGAGATTTTCATGCGAGCCCTCGCCTCATGAGGTTCGGATGATGCAAGCCATGACGACCAAGGCCAGGCGGGCGCCAGCGGGCGCAGTACAACAGGTTTCCTCTTTGGTGCTAAAGAGGCAAGCGCAGGCGCGGAGTCCCGAGGAATCAACCAAAGGTTTCCATTTTCATGCAACAAGACCAACACCGCCAGGACGGTAGGACGGAGGTCATCGCCGAGCCCACCACGACGTCACGACCAGAAGCTTTGCAGGAGAAGACCACCTTTCGTCAAGATAAGATGTACTAGTTGTCTTCCTTCGAATTTGGCCGTTGTGGGATCCCTTCCCGCCTTCATTTTGGGGGAAGAGGACCAAGGCCACTATAAGTATAGCCTAGCCACTACCATAGAGAGGGACAGATCATTGAGGGCATTCAAACCATCCACACCCTCACCAGCTCAAACAAACAAAAGAATACACCTCCTGAGGCTCTTCTCCCTTTGTACCAGTTCATCATCAGCCTACCTCGAGGTTAATCCACCACAAAGCAGGAGTAGGGTGTTACACCGCAAGGTAGCCCGAACCTGGGTAAACTACCTTGTCCTGTTCTTCTTCAGTTCATCAAGCTAGGTCGTGATATCGATGAGTTGGCAGACTGGGGAGGTTGAGTTCTTCGCATGCACCCCAGAGTGCAAATCTATCTTGGGTCTGCAGAGCCCCGAATCCGACACCGGGCTCATGTGCCGGCTCAGGAATTGAGGATGATTCCAATTACTTGGCCGTTTGCGGTCCGTGGGCTGGATATGGTTGGACCTTCCCACCTCCTGGTGGCGGTTGACAAGTTTGCCAAGTGGATCGAAGTAGAGCCGGTCAGTAAGTGCGATGCAGCAACGACGATTAAATTCATGAAAAAAGTAATTAATCTTCCATTTTGGTTACCATCACAACATCATAACTGGTAATGGCACTAATTTATCCAAAGGTGCTATGAGAGAGTTTTGTCAACAAGAGTATATTTGTCTTGACGTCTCATCAGTAGCTCATCCCCAGTCCAATGGTCAAGCTGAAAGGGCCAATCAAGAAATCCTGAGAGGGATAAAACCCCGGCTTATGGTCCCTTTGCAAAGGACGCTGCTACCTCTTGAGCACTGCGTTGGTTTTCCCTTGAAGAGGAAAGGGTGATGCAGTAAAGCAGCATAAGTATTTCCCTTAGTTTTTGAGAACCAAGGTACCAATCCAGTAGGAGGCCACGCGCGAGTCCCACGCACCTACACAAACAAACAAGAACCTCGCAACCAACGCGATAAAGGGAGTTGTCAATCCCTTCACGGTCACTTACGAGAGTGAGATCTGATAGAGATGATAAGATAATATTTTTGGTATTTTTATGATAAAGAGTAAAAGTAAATAATGCAAAGTAAAATAAACGGCGCCAGAAATAGCTTGTTGTCGGGAGATTAATATGATGGAAAATAGACCCGGGGGCCATAGGTTTCACTAGTGGCTTCTCTCGAGATAGCATAAGTACTGCGATGGGTAAACAAATTACTGTCGAGCAATTGATAGAATTGAGCATAGTTATGAGAATATCTAGGTATGATCATGTATATAGGCATCACGTCCGCGACAAGTAGACCGACTCCTGCCTGCATCTACTACTATTACTCCACACATCGACCGCTATCCAGCATGCATCTAGAGTATTAAGTTCATAAAGAACAGAGTAACGCATTAAGAAAGATGACATGATGTAGAGGGATAAACTCATGCAATATGATATAAACCCCATCTTTTTATCCTCGATGGCAACAATACAATACGTGCCTTTGAAGCACAAGTGTGGTAAAAGGATAGTAACATTGTCCCTTCTCTCTTTTTCTCTCATTTTTTTTTTAGTTCGGAGTCTCATCCCGACTTGTGGGGGAATCATAGTCTCCGTCATCCTTTCCTCACTTGGGACAATGCTCTAAAATGATGATCATCACACTTTTATTTACTTACAACTCAACAATTACAACTCAATACTTAGAACAAAATATGACTCTAGTTGAATGCCTCCGGCGGTATACTGGGATATGCAATGAATCAAGAGTGACATGTATGAAAGAATTATGAACGGTGGCTTTGCCACAAATACGATGTCAACTACATGATCATGCAAAGCAATATGACAATGATGGAGCGTGTCATAATAAACGGAACGGTGGTAAGTTGCATGGCAATATATCTCGGAATGGCTATGGAAATGCCATGATAGGTAGGTATGGTGGCTATTTTGAGGAAGGTATATGGTGGGTGTATGATACCGGCGAAAAGTGCGCGGTATTAGAGAGGCTAGCAATGGTGGAAGGAAGAGAGTGCGTATAATCCATGGACTCAACATTAGTCATAAAGAACTCATATACTTATTGCAAAAATCTACAAGTTATCAAAGCAAAGTATTACGCGCATGCTCCTAGGGGGATAGATTGGTAGGAAAAGACCATCGCTCGTCCCTGACCGCCACTCATAAGGAAGACAATCAATAAATAAATCATGCTCCGACTTCATCACATAACGGTTCACCATACGTGCATGCTATGGGAATCACAAACTTTAACACAAGTATTCCTCAAATCCACAACTAGTCAACTAGCATGACTCTAATATCACCATCTTTATATCTCAAAACAATTATCAAGCATCAAACTTCTCATAATATTCAATGCACTCATAAGATAATTTTTACTAATCTTGGATGCCTATTACTTTAGGACTAATTTCTCAATTTAAGAAAATTACCATGCTGTTTTGTAGGACTCTCAAAATAATATAAGTGAAGCATGAGAGAACAATAGTTTCTATTAAACAAATACACCACCGTGCTCTAAAAGATATAAGTGAAGCACTAGAGCAAAAACTATATAGCTCAAAAGATATAAGTGAAGCACATAGAGTATTCTAATAAATTCCGAATCATGTGTGTATCTCTCAAAAGGTGTACATCAAGGATGATTGTGGTAAAGTAACAAATAAAGACTCAAATAATACAAGACGCTCCAAGCAAAACACATATCATGTGGTGAATAAAATTATAGCTCCAAGGAAAGTTACCGATAGACGAAGACGAAAGAGGGGATGCCTTCCGGGGCATCCCCAAGCTTTGGCTTTTAGGTGTCCTTAGATTATCTTGGGGTGCCATGGGAATCCCCAAGCTTAGGCTCTTGCCACTCCTTGTTCCATAATCCATCAAATCTTTTACCCAAAACTTGAAAACTTCACAACACAAAACTTAGCAGAAAATCTCGTGAGCTCCGTTAGCGAAAGAAAACAAAACACCACTTCAAGGTACTGTATTGAACTCATTATTTATTTATATTGGTGTTAAACCTACTGTATTACAACTTCTCTATGGTTTATAAACTATTTACTAGCCATAGATTCATCAAAATAAGCAAACAACACAGGAAAAACAGAATCTGTCAAAAACAGAACAGTCTGTAGTAATCTGTAACTAACGCAAACTTCTGGAACTCAAAAAATTCAGCCAAAATAGGAAAGCCTAGATAATTTGTTTATTGATCAGAAGCAATTGGAATCAATATTTTATCACGTTCTGGTGATTTTTAACAATTATTTTCGTGAACAGAAAGTTTCTGGAATTTTCAGCAAGATCAAATAACTATCATCCAAGAATCCTATAGGTTAAACTTGGCACAAACACTAATTAAAACATAAAAACACATCTAACCAGAGGCTATATCAAATATTTATTCCTAAACAGAAGCAAAAAGCAAGAAAAACTAAAAATGAAATTGGGTTGCCTCCCAACAAGTGCTTTTCTTTAAAGCCTTTTAGCTAGGCATTGATAATTTTAATGATGCTCACATGAAAGACAAGAATTGAAGTGCAAAAGAGAGCATCATAAAACATGTGACAAACACATCTAATTCTAACATACTTCCTATGCATAGGCATCTTATAGGCAAACAAATTATCAAGGCAAGGAAAAACTAGCATATGCAAGGAAGCGAAAAGAAACAATAGCAATCTCAACATAGCGAGAGGTAATTTAGTAACATGAAAATTTCCACAACCATATTTTCCTCTCTCATAATAATTACATCTAGGATCATAAGCAAATTCAACAAAATAGCTATCACATAACATATTCTCAACACGATCCACATGCATGCGAAGTTGACACTCTTCCAAAATAGTGGGATTATCATTAACTAAAGTCATGACCTCTCCAAACCCACTTTTATCAAAAATACCATAATATTGAACATTCTCCAAATATGTGGGATCTAAAGTTGACACTCTTCCAAACCCACTTTCAATATTATTGCAAACATTATTATCAATCTCATATTCATCATGGGGTTAAATAAATTTTCGAGATCATAAGAAGAATCACCCCAATCATGATCATTGCAACAAGTAGTAGACATAGCAAAACTAGCATCCCCAAGCTTAGGGTTTTGCATATTATTAGCACAATTGACATCAAGAGAATTTATAGTAAAATCATTGCAATCATGCTTTTCATCGAAGGAACTATCAAGTATGGGTGCAATAGCAACGATCTCATGTTTAACATAAGGAACTATAGCAAATTCATCTTCATAAATATTGGCATCATGGCCACAAGAATAGCAAGCATCATGTTAATCAAGGGATATTTCAATCAAATCATCGGAATCATCATTATCTATAGATTCATGCATATCATTATTTTCTTCCAAAGCAACACTCATTCTCTCAATAAATTCTTTGACATAGGCATTATGAGCATAGTTTTCATAGCAATATTTAAGTATGTCAAAATTTTCAGATTCGTAGAGAGTAATATCATACTTTTCAATCAAAGAAGCAACTTCATAATCACCCTTAAAAACAACAAATTCTTCAATTTGTTCGATATCATAGTAACTATAAACACCCTTTGCATAAGAAGATAAGATTTCCTTTTCATTAAGCTCACAAAGGTAGGGAAGGTGTTTTTTAGGGTTCTTAGAGCAACAAGTAAAATCACAAATTTCACAAAGATTCCAAGCATAACACGACAATCTATTTATTTGATTCCATAAGAGTCTCCCTTTTTTAGACAAACAGTGACGCACAAAATGAGCATGCTCATCTAAAGATTTCCCATCAACTAGGCTAGTTGGGGTTTCAGCACGAGCGCATAAGGATCGAAGATGATCCAAGTAGAACACTTTAAGTGGATCCATATCAATAGATTTTCAGCAAGCGAAGATGCAAGCATATAGAAGGCACAAGGAAAACACAAACAAAGATACATACGGGAAGAAGGCGAACGAAAAAGAGAGGGCCAATAAAACGGCAAGGGTGAAGTGGGGGAGAGGAAAACGAGAGGCAAATGGCAAATAATGTAATGCGAGGGAGATGAATTTGTGATGGGTACTTGGTATGGCTTGACTTTTGCGTAGACTCCCCGACAACGGCGCCAAAAATCCTTCTTGCTACCTCTTGAGCACTGCGTTGGTTTTCCCTTGAAGAGGAAAGGGTGATGCAGTAAAGCAGTGTAAGTATTTCCCTCAGTTTTTGAGAACCAAGGTATCAATCCAGTAGGAGGCCACGCGCGAGTCCCACGCACCTACACAAACAAACAAGAATCTCGCAACCAACACGATAAAGGGGTTGTCAATCCCTTCACGGTCACTTACGAGAGTGAGATCTGATAGAGATGATAAGATAATATTTTTGGTATTTTTATGATAAAGAGTAAAAGTAAGTAATGCAAAGTAAAATAAACGGCGCCAGAAATAGCTTGTTGTCGGGAGATTAATATGATGGAAAATAGACCCGGGGGCCATATGTTTCACTAGTGGCTTCTCTCGAGATAGCATAAGTATTGCGATGGGTAAACAAATTACTGTCGAGCAATTGATAGAATTGAGCATAGTTATGATAATATCTAGGTATGATCATGTATATAGGCATCACGTCCGCGACAAGTAGACCGACTCCTGCCTGCATCTACTACTATTACTCCATACATCGACCGCTATTCAGCATGCATCTAGAGTATTAAGTTCATAAAGAATAGAGTAACGCGTTAAGAAAGATGACATGATGTAGAGGGATAAACTCATGCAATATGATATAAACCCCATCTTTTTATCCTCGATGGCAACAATACAATACGTGCCTTGCTGCCCCTACTGTCACTGGGAAAGGACACCGCAAGATTGAACCCAAAGCTAAGCACTTCTCCCATTGCAAGAAAGATTAATCTAGTAGGCCAAACCAAACTGATAATTCGAAGAGACTTGCAAAGATAACCAATCATACATAAAAGAATTCAGAGGAGATTCAAATATTGTTCATAGATAATCTTGATCATAAACCCACAATTCATCAGATCTCGACAAACACACCGCAAAAGAAGATTACATCGAATAGATCTCCACAAGAGAGGGGGAGAACATTGTATTGAGATCCAAAAAGAGAGAAGAAGCCATCTAGCTAATAACTATGGACCCAAAGGTCTGAGGTAAACTACTCACACTTCATCGGAGAGGCCTTGGAGATGATGTAGAGGCCCTCCGTGATCGATGCCCCCTCCGGCGGAGCTCCGGAAAAGGCCCCAAGATGGGATCTCACGGGTACAGAAAGTTGCGGCGGTGAAATTAGGTTTTTGTCTCCGTATCTGGTAGTTTGGGGGTACGTAGGTATATATAGGAGGAAGAAGTACGTCGGTGGAGCAACATGGGGCCCACGAGGGTGGAGGGCGCGCCTAGGGGGGTGGGCGCCCCCCTACCTCGTGCCCTCCTGGTTGATGTCTTGACGTAGGGTCCAAGTCCTCTGGATCACGTTCGTTCCGAAAATCACGTTCCCGAAGGTTTCATTCCGTTTGGACTCCGTTTGATATTCTTTTTCTGCGAAACTCTGAAATAGGCAA
Source organism: Aegilops tauschii subsp. strangulata (assembly GCF_002575655.3). NCBI lineage: Eukaryota > Viridiplantae > Streptophyta > Magnoliopsida > Poales > Poaceae > Aegilops > Aegilops tauschii. The sequence goes on along the minus strand of NC_053041.3, from coordinate 460,230,219 downwards.
AAAACAACAATTCTGGGCTGGGCCTCTGGTTAATAGGTTAGTCCCAAAAATAATATATAAGTGTATAATAAAGCCCAATAATGTCCAAAACAGAATATAATATAGCATGGAACAATCAAAAATTATAGATACGTTGGAGACGTATCAGACGCCGGGTTGTTGGGTTGAGGAGTTACCCTCAGTGCTGTGGAGTATCAACACCACCCCCAATAGGTCAATGGGTTACATGCCTTTCTTCATGGTTTATGGGGCCGAGGTAGTTCTTCCAAGTGATATCCGTCATGACTCGCCCTGGGTGGCGGCTTATGTTGAAGTTGATAATGAAAAAGCACGTCAGGATGCTCTTGATCTGTTGGATGAGGAGCGAGATCTGGCGGCGGCTCGATCGACGATATACCAACAAGATCTCAATCGCTATCATAGCCGTCGGGTTAAAACTCAGACCTTTCAAGAAGGCGACTTGGTGCTCCGGCTCATCCAAGATCAAACAGATATGCATAAGTTATCCCTACCTTGGGAAGGACCTTTTGTGGTCAGCAAGAACCTGAAGAACATGCCATACTATCTCATTGATATTCGAGAGAACAAGGACTCGCGTACATCGGAGGAGGAGACCCACCGGTCGTGGAACATTGCTCATCTTCGGCCATATTACACTTGAGCCACCGATTCTTGTGTTGTACATATTTCTTCATTGTATGTATTATGATCATTATAATAAAGCCCATCCCTGATAATTCAGGGCCTCTGTCGTTTCCCTTCTATGAATCGAAGCCTTTATTGTTTGGTTACAAGTTCATTTGGGGGCGAGCTGCTCAATGAGCAGATCCTTGATTGCCCTCTTGATCCGAATTACATTCCGACTCATTAGTCATTTGGGGGCGACCTGCTCGATGAGCAGAGCCTTGATTACCCTCTTGATCCGGATTACATTCCGACTCATTGGTCATTTAGGGGTGACCTGCTCAATGAGCAGAGCCTTGATTACCCTCTTGATCCAGATTACATTCCGATTCATTGGTCATTTGGGGGCTTCCTGCTCAATGAGCATAGCTTTGCTTACCTTCTTCATCGGCTTATATGCCAGGTGTAAACACCAACTTTCAGGTTAACCGGCCTGTATATCATTGTTGCTCCGCCCAGGTAATCCTGGAATGACCCGACGTGTTCTTAACAGTCAATCTTTTAAATAAGACCCTGAACTCGTTCAAGTTAAACCCGCGGTTTGTCATGTGAGGGCCGGCTTACACGTGTGCTGGAAAATAACCCGGTAGCTGTGCGGCCCATGAAAGCACTTGAAGTTTTAGGCTTGGCGGACTATGAAAGCCTTGTTTATGAATTACTATTTTTCTGAAGATTTTTGGGTTCATGTATTTTTTCCATATGAATACCTGGTTTTCACGATTCAGGCCATGTAGCCTTGATCGTATGACTCATAATTGATCATATTGGGTTAATAACCCGCCCTGATAAGCAGACTTTAAGTCGCCAGGATGATTTGCCTTGAATAAATTCAAGTCACGATTTTACATATTTACAGGTTAATACCCATGCTGGATTACAATCATTACGACGTCATTATGATATTAGTCTACATGTATGACTTCATCTTTGAATAAATATTTCAGGTTTTTTCTAACCCGCCCTGGTTATAGACTTTCAGTTGCCAGAAAATATCATATTGGAAATCATGACCCGCCCTGGCGTGAACCGCCGGGGTGTATGTTGTCTACCATGTGTGCAGGAACATTGAAAAATAGTATGATATTCCCTGCAAGCTCATCAGTGGTATATAAATTTTTTCCAGCAGTTTTAAGGCTAAACATGCACGATGGCATGACAGATCATTGTTTCAACTAGCCTATTACAAAGCTTTCCAAAGCCCAAATGATTAAGAGTTTTTTCAAAAAGAAACGCCGTGCTGCAGTCTGTGAGCCGTCCCTTGGATCAGTTGTCCTGGTCTTGGCGAGTTGAAGCCTCCGGGTTATCCCGCGCGGTTCTTCTTCTTCTCCCTCCATCGTCTGGAAGTCCGAGGATGTCCAGTCGATGCCAGTTAAAGCTTTGAACTCGGCTTCATCGTCTATAAGATTGGACGGATCAGCGTCTGGAGCAAAAGTGTGCTTACATATCGGAGGAATGAGCTCTACAATCTCATAAGTCGGCACTTTCACTTTCTCGTTCTCCTTTGTATAAGCCACCTAATACTTAGACAAATCCGTTTCCTCAACCAATTTGGTTGCCAGAGGGCACATCTCTTTGACACATTTGGTAAAATCACTGGCATCGAAGGGAGACCCGTCTTCTTTATAACTCGGACAGCCAGTTGCCATCTCCTCAGGGTCTAACTCCGCTTGCCATGCTTTGGCCCAACTCAAAGCAGTGATGGCACCGACTCGAGCTGCGGATCACTTGATTTCTTCAATTCTCTTGGGCATGACAGATAACTTGTCCTATACATCCTTGATGAGTGAAGGTGGTTGTTTATTATGCGAGTTGACCGCTAGGGATCGCTGTGCGCCTGTGTACAGCTGTTCTACCAGAGTGTAAACCGCCTTCAGCTTCACCAACATGTCTTGGCTGAGGTTAGCACTTCTGGGGCCTGTTGAATAAGTGCACAGATAAGTCGCCGGGCGGATTAAGGTTAAAAATTGGAAGTGATCAAAACATCCTGAGTTACTTACCAAAGATAGCAGATGTCATCTGGGATATGTGGCGTTTTAAGCCGGTCAATTCGGCAGCAGTTTCCTTCAAAGAAGATTCGGTAGTCTCTGCTCTTTGAACCAAGGTGGCCTTCTCCTTATCCCAGGCGGTTCTTTCTGTGGAAAATCCGGCTTTGAACTTCTCGCTCTCTTCAAGACTAAGCTTAAGCTTGGACTCAGCTTCGCGTGTTTTAGCCTCTTGCTGCTCGAGCCTGGTATTTAAGTTAACCACCTGGGACTCAGCCTGAGTCAAAGCGTCCTGCAAATAAAGAGTTGAATAAGGTATAAACATATTTGTCAGGATACAATCTACAACAAGTCTCAAGAACGTTGCATGCAAAGAACTTGACACTTGGGGGCTAATGTGTGCGGAAGTTCTTTTTAACATTTATATTTCTTGATCCGGCTCATCTTTTTCAAGATAAGCCGGCCCATGAGGGCTATGATCTGGAGTTCTTTCATATGATGGAAATGATCTGACTCATCTTTATCAAGATAAGCCGGCCGATGAAGGCTATGACTTTGGAGATTGTAGAAACATATGGACAAGTATTAACCCTACTAAAAAGTATCTTTTCCTATGGACCAGACTTGGGGGCTGGATGACTATATATGTAAAGGAAACAGATGTTCATACCTCATATTTCTGGCGCAGTTTCTTCACTAAGTCTGCTTCCAGATCACGATCAGTGTGTAGCTGGCTCACATAACCAGAGTATAGTTCGCCGACGCCTAAGTGAGAGTAATTTGCAACATCAAACTTGGCCTTGCTCTTGAATTAACTCCTCTTTGTAAGAGTGCTTGGCCAAAATGGTGGGGTTCCCAGGCTCAGTGTAGCTAGTGGCAGTAATAATAACATCCTCCGCAGCCTGTTGTGAAGGAGCTTCATCAGCAGGTCTTATGGGACTGGGCGGCTTAGCACTGGATGGGTCAACACCCATTGGCTCCACCATGACATCGTGAGTCTCTGGTGGCGGGTCATCAGCAGCAACTACCGGAGTTTGCTGAGAGGCTTTAGAGATGGTCCGTTTCTCCGGCTCAACAACCTTGGGGTCTTCGGCCAGTTTGTTTACCTTCAGCTTTTTGCTGGGCTTGGCTATGCCATTGAAAATAAGAAACAATAAGAAGGTTAAGGTATCAATTGGTAAAGTGTTAAAGCAAAGAAATCTAATGTTCTCACCCAGGAGCGACTTTGAAGAGGGGAATCTGAGTCCTAGTTGAGTCGCCGGAAGAGGAGTGAGAGGTTCCCTGATAATTTGAGTCGGAAGGGTTAAGCGGTTGACGGATAAGATCCGCCTTTGGAAAAGATAAGGTTGAATTCTGTGGCACCTCATTTCGGTGCTTTCGAGGAACTGACGTGTTGGGTAAGTCGGAGGAAAGATTTCCATGACCGATGTTCTGGGTTGTGAGGCGAACTTCATGTTGTTGTTTCTTCAAAATAAAGTTGGGATCCAAGTAAGCTAAAGGGTGAGAAAACCTTACTTTCTGGCTCGCTTGTCGAACCTTTTGTCTTGGCAGAGGTTCTGAGTTGGAGGAAAGGATAGTTACCTCTTCACCATCTGCGTGACTGGCCTCAGCATCATCTTGAGAGCAATCGATGTCAATAAGATGTACAAAAAAGGAGCCAAGGGAGTCAAGTTCTACCAACGACTCATCATCCAGAGTAAATGGATCAATTGCATTTGTCTTCTTCTTGGCAGGCTTCTTGGGAGCCTTGCTCTTTGCCCTGACCTTGTTGGCCGGCTTATCCTGAAGTTTCTTGTTCCAGAAAGGATCATCGGCCTGAGGAAAGCAAGTGATAGTAAGAAGGCAACATATGAGAAGGAAGAATAAGATAACGATGAGCTTGAAATACTTACAACCAGAGCCGGGTTAAGGGTGCAAAAGGGGTTCAGCCCCGCCTTGCTACAATCCTCTAAGCTTTCATTGAGTAGCATTTTGGTCATCTCATTGATCTCTTTATCATCCAGACGTATTTGGCAGTGACGTTGTGGATCTTTGGTTTTGCCAGTATACTCGCACATTAAGCCGGGGTGGTGGCTCAAAGGCATGATCCTCCAGGCAACCCAGCATCGGACCAATTCGATGCCAGTTAAGCCATTGGCCATTAAAGGCTCTTATTTTGCTAAAAGTGGAGGCATATTTGGCTCGTTCAACGGCAATGATTCGGTCCGGAAGAGGATGTCTTAGGCTAAGCCGGCAGTCACGGAAACCCGGCAGAGGATTTTCACCCGCCGGAGAGGTGTCTTGGAAATAGAACCAGGTCAGGTTCCAGTCTTTGGGGTGACTGGGAGGCTTGGCCGCAGGAAAGAGAACATCTTTGCGTCTTTGGATAGAAATCTCGCCAAGTTCAAGACTAGGTCCATCATTCGTTTCTATTTGGTGGTTCAAATAGTAAAATTCTCTGAAAAGGTCAACAGTTGGCTCCTCCTGAAGGTATACTTCACAAGAGACTTGTAAGTTACAGATGTTGGAGACTGAATTGAGCCCAATATCTTGTGGATGAAGTTGATAAAAATTCAGAACGTCACGGAAGAACTTTGAGCTGGGTGATGAGAAACCCCAGCCCATATGATCAGCGAAAACCACGACTTCGCCGTCCTTTGGATCAGGTCTTATTTCTATCCCTGGGGCCCGTCAGTGAATGACCTCTTTGGCTGACAAGACGCCCACTTGAACATATTCATTTAGAGCTTGTTCCGTCATAGTGGAGGCGACCCAATCGCATCAGGTGACTGTTTTAGTCATTTTATCGCGAAAGGCCTAAAAGGGGAATGATGGCGGGTCAAAATTGGAGACAATAAGCCGCCCGATGGTTATAAGGAGAACATACTATGCAGGTTTGGTTCATATACAGATAGGTTATTATTAGAAAGGAAATAGTATGGACAAATCAACAAAAGCGCAGTTGGGTGATATTAACATCAGACGGATGCAGCTGATTTGAGTATTTCATGAATAAGTCGGCTGGTGTTCGGCGGGTTTTAAAGTGATATTTTTGAGCCACCCCGACAGTGGTGTTTAAGCCGGGGTTTACGAATCTGAGGAAACTTTCACTAAGTGTTACACAAACAGGTTCCACAGATCTGATCTATAATATTGGATCTATGACAGGTTTAGAAAAAGGAAATAATTGATAAATCTAAATATGAATGTGGAAGAACATATGAACTGGGTTTGAATCTCAGGGAGACAGGATGCATCTACAATTGGAAACGGATGCTAAAACTACTACCCTGTCAACTTTGTACTACCTCTCAGATTGAACTAAGTGCTGGCAAGAGAAAACCACGATGAACACCGATGAACGCTGACGAACAAAGAAAACCCTAATGCAGATGGGGAGTAGAGAAAGGGGAGTACCTAGCAAGGCAGATGGTCAGCGGAGGAGCGCTGCTGTTCTCTGGACATGATTAGGTTGATGCAGCAGCCTGGGTTGGAGTAGTTGAAGAAGGTCGACGGCGGCGGCAGAGCTCCGGAGGCGTCGGTCGGCGTGAGGAAGATGAAGGATAAGAAGCGGAGGCAGGGGTAAAAAGTGAAAGGAGGGTCCCCCTGTCCCTATTTATAAGGAGATGATAAAAGGGATACGCAGGAAACGAGGAGGCGAAAATGATTATGCTAACAAAGCAGGCACCTCGATTTTTGGGAGGTCCATTAAGATGAAGATCCATTGAGATATCTTGGGCCTTATGTGGAATTAATGCGCATGACGTCATGGCGGGTTACAATAATTCTACTTCTGTGACGTCATGGCGGGTTATACTGGACTGGTAAAGAAAAGGCCATTATGCTAAGTTAAACAGTGGAGATTGATATGAACAGGTTCAAATCAACCTAGGGCCTAATGTTGGGGATATAACCTTGAGGTATGACCGCCCAGGAGGGGCCGGGTTATACCGTTGGCGGTTTATTATGAAGAAGGCCCAAGAGGTCCAAGAAGACTTGAAGATGGCGGTTCATAAGGCAAAGCTTATTGGAGGCCCAAGACTCGAAGGCGTTAGCCGTTCAAGGTTAACTTGCTCTGTAAGGCAAGTTTAGTTAGAAACCGAGCCGTTCACGTTGTGTGAGCCGACCGGGACTCTGTAGGACGCCCGGCATCAACCTGTATATAAAGGTGAGACCCGGCGGCGGGTTAACTCAAGAAACAACCAACCGAGAACTAGGCCAAGCGTATTCGCTCCCTTGTAATCGAAACTGAAGCAATACTACTAGAAGCAGGAGTAGATTTTTACCTCTACGAAGAGGGGCCGAACCTGGGTAAATTCCTTGTGTCCTTTGTCCCGTTCAACCCCTTCAAGCTAACCTAGTTGCGATGGCTCCACACCTAAGTCCTTTCACTAGGGCATCTGCCGTGACAAATCCATGACAAAGACCGAAGATCCCCCTCTCCAGAGCCCCGATTAGGCTCCAGATCTGGCCTACCCATGAAGAACGGGAGGTGGAGGCGGCTCCATATTAGAAAATGTGATGAAACTTCCTCTCCTATTTTTTCTGGAAAAATATGATTTTATAGCGTTGGAATTAGGGTCAGTGGAGCCTCGTGGGCCCTACTACTCACCAGGGCGCGCCAGAGGGTGCTGGCGCACCTTGGTGCCTTGTGGGCAGCTAGGGCCCCCTCCAGTGGGTCTTGGTTCTAGTACTTTTATTTACTCCAAAATAATTCTCCAAAAAGTTTCATCCAAATCCGAGAACTTCTATTTCTGCACAAAAACAACACCATGGTAGTTCTGCTAAAAACAACGTCAGTCGGGTTAGTTTCATTCAAATCATGCAAATTAGAGTCCAAAACATGAGCAAAAGTGTTAGGAAAAGTAGATACTATGGAGACGTATCACTAATCCGGACGGACATTGTTTTTAGTAGAACTTTTTTGTGTAGAAATAAAAGTTCTAGGATTGATCCCAAACATTTTGACGATTTTTTTTGGAACCAAAGAGACCGCTGAAGCTTCGTGGGAGGACCAGAAGAGCAACAAGGTGGCCACAAGGCATCTGGGCGCGCCTAGGGGGGTGATGGTGCCCAAGTGCCTTGTGGGCCCATCGTAACTCCTTTTCGCGTGATTCCAATGATAAAAATTCCTATAAATAGAGAAACCCCCAGAAATAAATCTTGAACTTTCGCTCCGCCGCTGCATGCGTCTATTACAAAGAGATCCCATCTGGAGCCCTGTTCCGGCACCCTACCAGAGGGGGAAATCATCATCGGAGGCCATTTCATCATCCCGGCAGTCTCCATGACGAGGAGGGAGTAGTTCACCCTCGAGGCTGAAGGTATGTACCAGTAGCTATGTGTTTGATCTCTCTCTCTCTCTCTCTCGTGTTCTTGATTTGGCACGATCTTGATGTACCGCGAGCTTTGTTAATACAGTTGGATAATATGGTGTTTCTCCCTCTCTATCTTGTTGTGATGAATTGAGTTTTTACCTTTGAGGTTTGACTATTATCATAGTGAATACTTTTTGGATTTGAGAACACTTGATATATGTCTTGAATATGGATACCCGTGGTGACAATGGGGTGCATGTTCTATTGATTCACTTGATATATGTTTTGGCAATCAACTTGCAGATTCCGTGGTGACATTGGGGTAATCTAGGCATAGAGGTTGATGCACGTTTTCGTCCTACTTTCTCTGGTAGAAACTTTGGGGGTCACTCTTTCAAGTTCTTTGCGTTGGCTTGAATATTATGAATCTGAAGTTAGTTTGGTGCATATCAAATAATCAACTCACGGATACTTGTGGTGACATTGGAGTTGGTTGATGCGTATCATATGGTGTTATTTTAGTACGAACTCTAGGGCTGTTTGTGACACTTATAGGGATGGCTCAATAGATGATCGGAGAAGATAACTTTCAGGTGATTTCGTACCCTACAACAATTTCATCTTATGTTCTCCGCTAGATAAGAACTTTGGAGTGATTCTTTGTCGCACATTGAGGGATTGTTATACGATTCAAATATGTTAGCACTGTTGAGAGATTGCACTAGTGAAAGTAAGAACCTTAGGCCTTATTTCCAAGCATTCCAATACCGTTTGTGCTTCGTTTTATCACTTGCTACCTTGTTGCTTTTATTATTTCAGATTACAAAAACATATATCTACAATCCATACTACACTCATATCACCATATCTCTTCGCCGAACTAGTGCACCTATACAATTTACCATTGTATTGAGTGTGTCGGGGACACAAGAGATTTCTTGTATTTGATTGTAGGGTTGTTGGAGACAGACCATCTTCATCCTACGCCTCCTACAGATTGATAATAAACCTTAGGTCAACCACTAGTAAAAATTTGCTGCCGTCCTACAAAACTTTGCGTTATTACCAAAATTGTTCCTACCAAAAAAGTTCACATCCATAGATTCATTATTGTTTTGAATCAAAGTAGACAAAGGCATATCATTAGGATCAATATAAGCACTTTTGCTAGCAAATAATTTCATAAGCTCATCCATCTTTCCACTCAAAACATTAATCTCTTCAATCGCATGCACTTTTTTACTAGTGGAAGATCTTTTCAGTATGCCATTGAGAATAATTAACCATAATATTATCTAGGAGTTTAGTAGCTTCTCCTAAAGTAATTTCCATAAAAGTACCTCCCACGGCCGAATCTAAAAGATTTCTAGAAGAAAAATTTAATCCGGCATAAAACTTTTGTATGATCATCCATAAATTCAAACCATGAGTGGGGCAATTTCTAATCATTAATTTCATCCTCTCCCAAAATTGTGCAACATGTTCATGATCAAGTTGCTTAAAATTCATAATATCGTTCCTAAGGGAGATGATCTTAGCGTTGGGAAAATACTTGGAAATAAAAGCATCTTTACACTTATTCCATGAATCAATACTATTTTTAGGGAAAGGTGAAAACCAAGTTTTAGCACGATCTCGAAGTGAGAACGGAAATAGCTTTAATTTAACAATATCATTATCCACATTTTTTATTTTGCATATGACACAAATCAATGAAATTATTAAGATGGGATGCGGCATCTTCATTGGGAAGGCCGGAAAATTGATCTTTCATAACAAGATTCAGCAAAGCGGGATTAATTTCACAAGATTCCGCATTAGTAGCGGGAGCAATCGGAGTACTAATAAAATCATTGTTGTTGGTGTTGGAAAAGTCACACAATTTAGTATTATCTTGGGCCATCGTGACAAGCAAGCAATCCAACACACGAGCACACAAAAAGCAAGCGAAGAAAGCAAACGGAAGAGGGGCGAAGAAAAGGCGAATCTTTTCAAAAATCGTTTTAGAAGTGGGGAGAGGAAAATGGGAGGCGAATGGCAAATAACATAATGCGAGGGATGAGAGTTTATGATGGGTACTTGGTATGTCTCGGCTTGGCGTAGATCTCCCCGGCAACGGCGCCAGAAATTATTCCTGCTACCTCTCGAGCTTGCGTTGGTTTTTCCCTTGAAGAGGAAAGGGTGATGCAACAAAGTAGAGTAAGTATTTCCCTCAGCTTTTGAGAACCAAGGTATCAATCAAGTAGGAGACAACGCGCAAGCCACCGAATACCTGCACAAACAAACACCAACTTGCACCCAACGTGACAAAGGGGTTGTCAATCCCTTCACGATTATTTGCAAAGTGAGACCTGATAGAGACGGATAAATGGTAAAGTAATATTTTTGATATTTTTGGTTTATGGAACGGAAAGTAAAAGATTCCAAAGAAAGTAAATAGGAAACTAAAATTGTAGATCGGAAACTTATATGATGGAAAATAGACCCCGGGGCCATAGGTTTCACTAGAGGCTCCTCTCAAGATAGAAAATATTACGGTGGGTGAACAAATTACAGCCGAGCAATTGATATAAAAGCGCATAATTATGACTATATCTAAGGCAATGATCATGAATATAGGCATCACGTCAGTATCAAGTAGACCAACTCCTGCCTGCATCTACTACTATTACTCCACACATCGACCGACTCCTGCCTACATCTAGAGTATTAAGTTCATAAGAACAGAGTAACGCATTAAGTAAGATGACATGATGTAGCGGGATAAACTCAAGCAATATGATGAAACCCCCATCTTGTTATCCTCAGTGGCAACAATACAATACATGGCAGTTCCCCTTCTGTCACTAGGATCGAGCACCGCAAGATTGAACCCAAATCTAAGCACTTCTCCCATTGCAAGAAAAACCAATCTAGTTGGCCAAACCAAATCGATAGTTCGAAGAGACTTGCAAATATATCAAATCATGCATATAAGAATTCAGAGGAGATTCAAATAATATTCATAGATAAGCTGATCATAAATCCACAATTCATTGGATCTCGGCAAACACACCGCAAAAGAGTATTACATCGAATAGATCTCCAAGAACATTGAGGAGAACATGGTATTGAGAATCAAAGAGAGAGAAGAAGCCATCTAGCTACTAGCTATGGACTCGTAGGTCTGTGGTAAACTACTCACGCTTCAACGGAGAGGCAATAGTGTTGATGTAGAAGCCCTTCGTGATCGAATCCCCCTCTGGCAGGATGCTGGAAAAGTCCCCTAGATGGGTTCTCACGGGTACAGAAGATTGTGGCGGTGGAAAAGTGGTTTCGTGGCTCTCCTGGAAGGTTTTGGGATATTTGAGAATATATAGGCGGAAGAAATAGGTCGGTGGAGTCACGAGGGGCCCACAAGGGTGGGGGCGCGCCCTACCCCCCTGGGCGCGCCTGCCGACCTTGTGGCCGCCTCGTGGCTTTCCCAACGTGCACTCCAAGCCCTCTAGATGTATTTTGGTCCAAGAAAAATCATCGCGAAAGTTTCATTCCGTTTGGACTCTGTTTGGTATTCCTTTTCTGCGAAACTCCAAAACAAGGAAAAAACAGGAACTGGCACTGGGCTCTAGGTTAATAGATTAGTCCCAAAAATAATATAAAATAGCATATTAATGCATATAAAACATCCAAAACAGATAATATAATAGCATGGAACAATAAAAAATTATAGATATGTTGGAGACGTATGAATTTGTAAATGAGCTTTGATGTCCATCTCTCTCTCCCCCTTTGACATCAATTTCCAAGAAGGGTCTACCTTCGAGGCTATTGGTCAAGTAGGCATGGTCCTTGAGAGGCACAACTAGCTATGATTTTAGCTTCAGATGTAGATAGAGGATAAATGTCGGATCACGGGTTCCGGCAAAACCCTCAAGGTTCGAACACTGGGTGTGCGTGAAGATTTCCTCTCTACCGATCCACGCCCTAGCTCGCTAAGATCTCGCGGACCAACTCGATGAACTCACAGCACAAAGGACACGAGATTGATACCGGTTCGGGCCACCGTTGTGGTGTAATACCCTACTCCAGTGTGGTGGTGGTGGATTGCCTCTTGGGCTGATGGTGAACAGTACAAGGGGAAGAACAACCTCCTGAGGTTGAGGTGTTCTTGTGCTAGGCGAACTTGTGTGGGTGAGATGCCTCTCAATGAGTTGTTTTTTACGGTGGTGGCTAGCTCTACTTATATAGGCCCTGGCCCTCTCCCCAAATATTGAGCGGGAAGGGAGCCAACAACGGCCAATTTGAAAGGGGACAACTAGTACTGCTTATCCTGACAAAAGCAGTCTTCGCCTGCAAAAGGCTCTGGTGGTGACGCCGTCTTGGGCTCCATGGTGACCTCCGTCCTGCCGTCCTGCTGGTCTTGGTCTCGTTGCACTGATATGGAAACCTTTGCTTGATGCCTCGGTACTCTGCGTCTACGCTTGCCTCCTTAGCACCAAAGAGGAAACAAGGACGCTGCGCGCGCTGGCGCCCGCCTGGCGTCCGCCTGATCTTGATCATCATGGCTCACGTCACGAGAGCCTCGCGAGGTTTGCCCTGCCTTGATTTCTCCGCTCCTCGCGAGGCAGCCCGGTAAGGCCGCCCCTGAGGAGGTCTTGCGTCGTCCGCCTCGTGAGGCTTGGCCCCTCGCGAGGGTCTTGAATGTCTCGCTGATGAAGATGGGCCATATAGGCCTGCAGCATAGCCACGCCGTGGGCTGCAGGCAGGCAAGTCTGGGGGCCCCCGTTACCAGAACTCCGACAGTAGCCGCCAGGCCCAAGGCGCGCTCGGGCTTGGGTTCGAGGCGAAGCCAAAGGTCAAGCGCGGAGCGCCGCGGGCCCCAAAAGCCTATGGCCTTGGTCGACGGGTGGCGGTTGATTGGACGTGGGCGTGTCCATTTCCCCACGCCGCCTCAGCAACTGCTCGACTTGACAAGTCCCTGCGACATGCAAGGAAAACCATCATTACCTGTGATCGTGGGAGGCGCTGATTGGCCTTCTTCCGCTATAAATGGGGAGGGGGGCAGAGCCCCCGTCGCCCATCTCTTCGCGGTTCGCCTGCTTCCTCCTCCTTGCTCCTCTGCTAGTAGCAATGGCGTCGTCAAAGAGGTTCTCCGCCGCGGAGAAGGGCAAGACCCCTCGGGAGGGGCCCGGCTCCCCGGCGCCCAAGCGTGGACGTGGCCGTCCCTGCAAGCACGCTGCGACCCCCGCCGTGGCCCCCGGTCCCCGGGGTGGCGCCGCTGCGCGTGGCAGGAGTCACTCCGGTCGTGGCAGCCCCGTCGACGAAAGGAGACGCGCCGTGGTTGCGCAGCCTCCCTGGTCGCGGGTCCATGCATCAGAGGTGCTGCCGGAGTTCGTTGTCTGGTCTGAGGATCCGGCCGGCAGCTGGCTCCAGCTTCCCCGCTTCTTTGCCGACGAGCTGCCGGCCTCCGGTCCAGGTGGGCTCTAGCTGCAGGCGGACGGCTGCAGCAGCAGGGCCTCCTAGGTCGTGGTCGAGGTCTCCATCGCGGGCAACATAGCTCTGGCCTGCGGTTGGCAAATGTTCGCCCGCGCGCGCGGCCTGGGAAGGCGGTGCACCCTCCACTTCAAGTTTGACAGCAACGCGACCCTCTACGTGAGGGTGTTTGGGGAAGACGGTCGCCGCGCCGGATGCTGCCCCGAGGTGAACGACGGCGAGGAGGTGCTCGGCCTTGGCGATGGTCGGGACGAGGAGGAGGGCGAACCCGCCGGCCGCCCCTCGTCCGGCTACGGTGGCTCCTCTCTCGGCGATAGTTCCAGCAGTGGCGGCTACGACCAGCCGCCATGCCCGCTTCGAAGGTGGTAGCGGGTCGTCTCGTCGCCGTGCATCCGTGAAGCGCGAGGAGGGGTCCGACTAAGGCCGGGAAGTCGCCAAGGGCCTGCCCCCGTGGACTGCCGCAGGGGCGAGCGCCGCTTTTGTTTTGTTCCTCTTTTCCTTCCTGCATCAAATGAAACCAGTATGGGCCCGGAGGGGCGTGTATCGAACCATGACTTCTTAATCATTATGCTACGCTTGTTGTTTCCGTGCTGTGTTGTTATTTTGTGCAGAGATAACTTAGCTTGGTGCTTTCGGGGCGGCCTCCTCTTTACGAGGCGTTTGTTTCCTCGTGTCCGTCTTGACCTAGTGGTCTGTGATTGCTCAGGAGCTGCAAAAAATTCGTTAGGAAGCTTGCTAGGAGATTTGTTGTTCACCCAAGCCTTGACCTGGCGCTTCATATCGCGGTACCCGAGGGGCACGGATTAGGAGAGATGCGCCAGCTTGCGGGCTCGAACGAGGGTGGCTCGCGAGAAGGCAGAGAGAAGGAAAAACGCTCGCGAGAAGGTATAAGGAAGGAAAAACACTCGTGAGGGCACCTGCCTAGCCCCCCTCACGAGGTATGCGAGAGAGAGAACACTAGCGAACCAGAGCCGGAAAAGGCGGCAAAAGGCGAAGGAACCGAATCAGCAAAGAACACCAGAAGCAAACTTTGATTAAGAGAAGGCGAGCCAACTACGAAAAGCAAATGAAGAGCCGCGTCCGGCACCTAATCTAGTCTTCAAGTCTTCTCACCAGCGCGGAGCTAAGTGCTGCCACTAGGCGTGGGAGGGAGCCCTCGAGGCCCGAGGGCGGCACTCTTGAGACTCCGGGGCGTTTTCAACCCCACTCATTATTACATGAGAGTGTCACGGGCGGAGATTCTTCACAGGCACCGGGCCTTCTTCACAGGCACTGGGCCTTTCTTCACAGGCACTGGGCCTTGCTTTATTGGTAGAACTTCCGGAGGTGCTGGATGTTCCAGGCGTTCTGGATGGGTACCCCGTCCTGCGTCTCCAGGTGCGCGGCACCAGGCCTGGAGACATGGACGACCCTGAACGGGCCCTCCCACATAGGTGAGAGCTTCTGCAGCCCTTCCCTTGAGAGGACCTGCCTCAGGACGAGGTCGCCCGCCTCGAGCGTCCTGGAGCGGATGTTGCGGCAGTGATATCGCCGCAGCGCCTGCTAGTACCTTGCCGCCCTCAGTGCAGCTTCGCAACGACGTTCCTCCCCCAGCACGAGGTCCATCCCCCGCGTGGCGTCCTGCTATGTTTCATCAAACGCCTGGAGCCGTGCGGAGCGATGCTTGACCTCGTGAGGAAGGACCGCTTCGGCTCCGTAGACAAGGAAGAATGGTATCTTGCCCGTTGGCTTGGTGGCGGTGGTGCGGATGGACCACAGCACGGACTAGAGCTCGTCGTGCCAGCCCCTGCCACAGGCCTCGAGCTTCTTCTTCAAGGTCCTGGTCTTGAGGCCCCTCAGGACCTCTGCGTTGGCGCGTTTGGCCTGACCATTGCTCCTGGGGTGTGCCACCGAAGCGTAGCAAATCTGTGTTCCAAGGTTAGCACAGTAGGTTTTGAAGAGGTTACTAGTGAATTGCGAGCCGTTATCAGTGATGATGCGGTTGGGAACCCCGAAGCGGCTCACGAGGCCCTTGATGAACTTGACAGCAGAGCCAGCTAGGATGGTGTGGACGGTTCCACTTCCGCCCACTTGGTGAACTTGTCGATGGCGACATAGAGGTAGCGGTAGCCCCCAGGCGCTCGAGGGAACGGGCCCAAGATGTCCAGCCCCCAGACCGCGAGCGGCCACGTGAGTGGGATGGTCTGGAGGCCTTGAGCCGGCTGATGGATCTGCTTGGCGTGGAACTGGCAGGCTTCGCAGGACTTCAGCAGCTCGGCTGCATTGTTGAGCGCGGTGGGCCAGTAGAACCCACTGCGGAATACTTTGCCGACGAGGGTCCGTGATGACAAGTGGTGCCCGCAGTCCCCGCCGTGTATGTCAATTGGCAACTCCTTCCCCAGGTCCCTAGAAATGCAGCGTAGAGAAACGTCATTTGACCGCTTCCTGTACAACTCACCGTCCTGGATGCAGTATGCCATGGCTTGCCGGGCCACGCGCTCTGCGTCCTCCTCCTTCTCTGGCAGCGCCCCTTGCATCAGATATTCCTTGAATTCCTTGGTCCAGCATCCCTCCTGGGGCTCGAGCGCCAAGAGCAGGCGAGCTCCTAAGGTCGGGCCACAGGCTGGGGCTCCTGTGGCAGGCGGCTATGGGAGCTCCTCCCGAGGCTGAGCTGTGCTCGAAAGTGGTGGCGTTGCTGACGGCTTGAAGAGCCGCTCCTCGAAGACACCGGGCTCTTGGGGCTGCCGCTTGGACACCCTCCTGGTGATGTCGTTGGCTTCCTTGTTGGTGCCACGGGGCACATGCTGCAACTCCAGGCCCAGGAACTGCTTTTCCATCTTACGCACTTCCACGAGGTATGCCTCCATGTGCTCGTCCTTTGGCTCGTACACTTTGTTGGAGAAATTGACGAGGAGCTGTGAGTCGCCCCTAACGGTGAGGCGCTTCACCCCCAGAGCTGCGGGGGCCTTCAAGCCGGCTATGAGGCCTTCATATTCTGCGATGTTGTTGGAGACCTTCTCGCCCTGCTGAAAACAGAGTTGCATAGCGTAGTAGAGCTTGTCGTGAGTGGGCGAGATGAGTACCGCTCCAGCCCCCGCGCCCTGATGCGCGAGGGCGCCATCGAAATACATGACCCAACCGTTTGGCGCCTCGCTTCCTGGTGAGGTGGACCGGTCTTCATCTACTTCAAGTGCCGGGGCATCCGTCCATTCCGCCACAAAATCAGCGAGCACAGCTCCCTTGATGACCCTGGTAGTGCTGAACTCCAACTGGAATGCTTGCAGCTCGATGTTCCACTCAGCGACCCTTCCAGCAGAGTTGGGGCTCCTGAGCACCCTCTCCAATGGGTAGGCTGAGACGACCTTGATGGGGTGGCCCTGGAAGTAGTGCCGCAGCTTGCGCGAGGCCACCAAGAGCGCGAGCAGGAGCTTCTGAGGCATGGGATATCGCGCCCTCATGTCCCGCAACACTGTGCTGACAAAATACACGGGTGTTTGACGAGGGCTGGCGCGCTGTTGAGGCTTGTGTCTTGCGGAAATTGGGACGTCTCCTGAGGTGGTGGGAATCCTGACGCCTGATTGCTTGCGGGAATCTCAGTGATGTCGTCCTGCCGAGCTTGGTCTTCTGCTGACGCTGCTAAGGCTCTTGCTGCGCCTTCCTGATCTTGCATCGCTTCAGCTGTAGCTCGGCACAGCGCGCCCTTGGCTTTGTGCTCCTCCCGAACCGCCACCAGCGCTGCGCTGGCGGAGTACGGGGTAGCGGCAAGGTAGAGTACTAGGGGCTCGAGGGGTCGTGGCGCCACCATCACCAGAGGGCTGGTCAGGTATCTCTTGAGGTCTTGAAAAGCTCGGTCAGCCTCTTGGGTCCACTCGAATGGGCCTTTCTTCTTCATCAGCTTGAAGAAGGGTAGGGCGCGCTCTCCTAGCTTGGAGATGAAGCGTCCCAACGCAGTTACCCGACCAGCCAGCTTCTGCATTTCCTTAAGGGTCTGTGGTGGGCTCATGTCCTCAATGGCCTTGACCTTCTCTGGGTTCGCCTCGATCCCTCTGTGGGACACGAGGAAGCCCAGCAGCTTGCCGGAAGGGACACCGAACACGCACTTCTCCGGGTTAAGCCGCAAGTTCACCTGGCGCAGGCTCGCGAAGGTCTCCTCTAGGTCTTGAATCAAGGTCCTTGCCTCCCGAGACTTCACCACAATGTTGTTGACGTAGGCCTCCGTGTTTCTCCCAAGCTGTCGCCCCAAGGCGATGTGCATCACCCGCTGAAAGGTTGCGCCCGCGTTGCGCAGTCCGAAGGGCATGCAGGTGTAGCAGTACACCCCACACAGGATCAGGAAGGCTGTCTTCTCTACATCTTCTACCGCCATCTTGATCCGGTGATACCCTGAGAACGCATCCAGGAAGCACAGCAGGTCGCACTCGGCGGTGGAGTCGACGATCTGATCGATGCGTGGGAGCGGAAACGGATCTTGGGGGCAGGCCTTGTTGAGGTTGGTGAAGTCGATGCACATTCGCTCCTTCCCGCCTTTCTTCGGCACTACGATGGGGTTCGCCAGCCATTCGGGGTACCGAACCTCGCGAACGGCACCCGCCGCCTCCAACTTGCGGGTCTCTTGGACGATGAAGGCTTGCTTCTCCGTGGACTGCCGTCTCGCCCGCTGCTTCACAGGGCGCACATTGGGGCATACCCTTAAATGATGCTGAATCACCTCTCTCGGGACTCCCACCAGCTGATTGGGCTCCCATGCGAATATATCCTCGTTTGCGCGCAAGAACTTCACCAATGCTTCCTCTTGGCTTGGGTCGAGGGCGACACCTATGGTAAAGGTGCCTCCTGAGGACCCGTCCTCATTGACTGGCACCTGCTTGGTTTCCGCCTTGTCTTGTGTGAACAACTACTTCTTCTTGGCTGGTGCGGCTCCCTTGGGCTCGGAGGTGCCCGCGTCGGCAGGCTGCGCCGCCGCAGCGGTCTTGGGGGCGAGCTTGAGCGCCGCCAGGGCCTCCTTGGCGTCCCCCTTGACAGTGAGGACGCCTTTGCTTCCAGGCATCTTCATGAGGTTTTAGGCCGGATGAGTCGCCCCATGAACTGGGCCAGAGCTGGGTACCCAAGAATGGCGTTGTACGGGAGGCCGATGCGGGCGATGTCGAAGTCGACCAGCTCGGTGCGGTAGTTGTCGCGCGTGCCGAAGGTGACAGTGTTGGAAATATGCCCTAGAGGCAATAATAAAATGGTTATTATTATATTTCCTTGTTCATGATAATTGTCTATTGTTCATGCTATAATTGTATTAACTGGAAACCGTAATGCATGTGTGAATACATAGACCACAACATGTCCCTAGTAAGCCTCTAGTTGACTAGATCATTGATCAATAGATGGTTATGGTTTCCTGACCATGGACATTGGATGTCATTGATAACGGGATCACATCATTAGGAGAATGATGTGATGGACAAGACCCAATCCTAAGCATAGCACAAGATCGTGTAGTTCGTTTGCTAGAGCTTTTCTAATGTCAAGTATCATTTCCTTAGACCATGAGATTGTGCAACTCCCGGATACCGTAGGAATGCTTTGGGTGTACCAAACGTCACAACGTAACTGGGTGGCTATAAAGGTGCACTACAGGTATCTCCGAAAGTGTCTATTGGGTTGGCACGAATCGAGACTGGGATTTGTCACTCCGTATGACGAAGAGGTATCTCTGGGCCCACTCGGTAATGCATCATCATAATGAGCTCAATGTGACTAAGGAGTTAGCCACGGGATCATGCATTACGGTACGAGTAAAGTGACTTGCCGGTAACGAGATTGAACGAGGTATTGGGATACCGACGATCGAATCTCGGGCAAGTAACGTACCTATTGACAAAGGGAATTGTATACGGGATTGATTGCATCCTCGACATCGTGGTTCATCCGATGAGATCATCGTGGAACATGTGGGAGCCAACATGGGTATCCAGATCCCGCTGTTGGTTATTAACCGGAGAGTCGTCTCGGTCATGTCTGCATGTCTCCCGAACCCGTAGGGTCTACACACTTAAGGTTCGGTGACGCTAGGGTTGTAGAGATACTAGTAGCGGTAACACAAAAGTTGTTCGGAGTCCCGGATGAGATCTCGGACGTCACGAGGAGTTCCGGAATGGTCCGGAGGTGAAGAATTATATATAGGAAGTCCAGTTTCGTCCACCGGGAAAGTTTCGGGGGTCACCGGTATTGTACCGGGACCACCAGAAGGGTCCCGGGGGTCCACCGGGTGGGGCCACCTATCCCGGAGGGCCCCATGGGCTGAAGTGGGAAGGGAACCAGCCCCTGGTGGGCTGGTGCACCCCCATGGGCCTCCCCCTGCGCCTAGGGTTGGAAACCCTGGGGGTGGGGGGCGCCCCGCCTGACTTGGGGGGCAAGTTTCCCCCCCTTGGCCGCCGCCCCCCTGTAGATGGGATCTCCAGGGCCGGCGCCCCCCAGGGGCCTATATAAAGGGGGGGAGGGCAGCTGCACCACAGCCCCTGGCGCCTCCCTCTCCCTCCCGTGACACCTCTTCTCCCCGCTTGCGCTTGGCGAAGCCCTGCCGGGATCCCGCTACTTCCACCACCATGCCGTCGTGCTGCTGGATCTCCATCAACCTCTCCTCCCCCCTTGCTGGATCAAGAAGGAGGAGACGTCCCCGCTCCGTACGTGTGTTGAACGCGGAGGTGCCGTCCGTTCGGCGCTAGGATCATCGGTGATTTGGATCACGACGAGTACGACTCCATCAACCCCGTTCTCTTGAATGCTTCCGCTCGCGATCTACAAGGGTATGTAGATGCACTCCCCTCTCTCGTTGCTAGCATCTCCTAGATAGATCTTGGTGACACGTAGGAAAATTTTGAATTATTGCTACGTTCCCCAACAGACGGGGAGGCGGATCTGCCCCAGGGAGCGGGCGGTGCCACCACCAACTCCTGAGAAAGGCTTGCTGAGGCTGAGCCGCTCGAGCGGCACGTGAAGAAGGCTGAAGGCCTCCACGGAAAGCAAGTTGAGGCCAGCGCCGCCGTCGATGAGGGTCTTGGTGACGACCACGTTGCATATGGTGGGCGTGCAGAGCATTAGAAGCATGCCCGAGCCGGCGGTGGTGACGGGGTGGTCCTCTAAGCTGAAGGTGAGGTCGGCCTCAGGCGCAGCCCAACCCGGCGGAGCCCCCGAGCGCTTGGAAGCAGCACCAATCTGGCGGAGGAACGATTGATGTGGCAATCCATAGGTGGCGCTTGAGAGCCGCCAAATAGGGCCGCGACTGCGTGGTGCGCCGGTGCCGCGTAGCGCGCAGTGAAGAGGTTACGGAGTTCCTCCCAGGATGCCACCGTGGATCCAGGGAGGTTGAGCAGCCAGGCGCGTGGCTCGCTGGCGAGGGACATGGGGAGCCAGTTAGCCATGACCTTGTCGTCGCCCCCGGACTCGAGGACGGCCTCCTCGTATGCCAGCAGGAAAGCCGACGGGTCCGCCGTGCCGTCGTAGCGCGGCGGCATCTCCGGCTTGAACTTGGGTGGCCACCGCACCCGCCGCAGGGCGGGGGCCAGGGCTCGGAGCCCCCCGGCCCCGTCGTCAGCGCCGGCCGTTGGAGTCGGTAGCGGGGCGCCTGCCATGAGGGCGAAGTGCAGTGGCGGCGGAGCGTAGATTGGCGGAGAGGAGCTACGGCGCACCCCTACCTGGCGCGCCAAATGTCGGATCACGGGTTCTGGCAAAACCCTCAAGGTTCGAACACTGGGGTGCGTGCGAAGATTTCCTCCCTACCGATCCACGCCCTAGCTCGCTAAGATCTCGCGGACGAACTTGACGAACTCACAGCACAAAGGGCACGAGATTTATACTGGTTCGGGCCACCGTTGTGGTCTAATACCCTACTCCAGTGTGGTGGTGGTGGATTGCCTCTTGGGCTGATGGTGAATAGTACAAGGGGAAGAACAGCCTCCTGAGGTTGAGGTGTTCTTGTGCTTGGCGAACTTGTGTGGGTGAGATGCCTCTCAATGAGTTGTTTTCTATGGTGGTGGCTAGCTCTACTTATATAGGCCCTGGTCCTCTCCCCAAATATTGAGCGGGAAGGGAGCCAACAACGGCCAATTTGAAAGGGGACAGCTAGTACAGCTTATCCTGACAAAAGCAGTCTTCACCTGCGAAAGGCTCTGGTGGTGACGCCGTCTTGGGCTCCATGGTGACCTCCGTCCTGCCGTCCTGCTGGTCTTGGTCTCGCTGCACTGATATGGAAACCTTTGCTTGATGCCCCGGTACTCTGCGCCTGCGCTTGCCTCCTTAGCACCAAAGAGGAAACAAGGACGCTGCGCGCGCTGGCGCCCGCCTGATCTTGATCGTCATGGCTCACGTCACGAGAGCCTCGCGAGGTTTGCCCTGCCTTGATTTCTCCGCTCCTCACGAGGCAGCCCGATGAGGCCACCCCTGAGGAGGTCTCGCGAGGGTCTTGAATGTCTCGCTGATGAAGATGGGCCATATAGGCCTGCAGCATAGCCACGCCGTGGGCCGCAGGCAGGCAAGTCTGGGGGCCCCCGTTCCCAGAACGCCGACAATAAAGAATCACCAAGTGGAGCTGAAAAAGAAAGAATAAGAAAGTTTTGACAAAACTTCTTTATGCAACAAAATTTGTGTCTCCAATTAGTATCTATCGGTGAGTCTGAGATAGGCTTGTCATAGAAAGATCATATCGGTGTGTCCGAGTATGTCCGCTTTGGTTGTATTGATGAACAGATGTGTGATGCTTGTGATCTGCGTTGGTATTTCCCCGAAGAGGAGAGGATGATGCAGCACAACAAAGGTAAGTATTTCCCTCAGTTATGAAACAAAGGTTATCAATCCAGTAGGAGAACCAAGCAAGACTATGTAAACAACACCTGCACACAAACGACAAATAGTTGCAACCCAACGCGTAAGAGGGGTTGCCAATCCCTCCACGGTATTGAGATAGATTAAATTGTATAGGTTTTGGTAAATAGATCTAACAAAAGCACTAAATAAAATAAATAAAGAAAAATTGCAGTAAGGTATTTTTGGTTTTAATATGATAGGAAATAGACCCGGGGACCGTAGTTTTCACTAGAGGCTTCTCTAAAGAAAAATAGCATATGGTGGGTAAACAAATTACTGTTGGGCAATTGATAGAAAAGCAAATAATTATGAAGATATCCAAGGCAATGATCATGTATATAGGCATCACGTCCAAGAATAGTAGACCGACTCATGCCTGCATCTACTACTATTACTCCACACATCGGCCGCTATCCAGCATGCATCTAGTGTATTATGTTCATGGAAAAATGGAGTAATGCAATAAGAACGATGGCATGATCTAGACAATATAAACTCATGTATGAATAAACCCCATCTTTTTACACTTAATAGAAACGATACATGCGTGTCATGTCTCTTTCTGTCACTGAGATTGAGCACCGCAAGATCGAACCCATCACAAAGCACCTCTTCCCATGGCAAGAAAAATCAATCTAGTTGGCCAAACCACACCGAAAATCCGGAGAAGAAATACGAGGCTATAAAAACCATGCATATAAGAGTTCAAAGAAGACTCAAATAATATTCATAGATAGATCTAATCATAAACTCACAATTCATCGGATTCCAACAAACACACCGCAGAAAAGTTACATCAAATAGATCTCCAGGAACATCGAGGAGAACATTGTATTGAAGATCAAAAAGAGAGAAGAAGCCATCTAGCTACTAGCTACGGACCCGTAGGGTCCGTGGTAAACTACTCACGCATCATCGGAGGGGCAACAAGGATGATGAAGAACCCATCCGTGATCGTTGCCCCCTCCGGCAGAGTGTCGGGAAAGGCCTCTAGATTGGATCTTGTGGTTCCGAAACTTGCGGCGGTGGAAACAGTATTTCCTCGACTCCCCTAGGGTTTTTGATATTTTAGAGTATTTGTAGAGTCGAAAGTAGGTCAAGGGGGTGCTCGTGGGCCCCACTACCCACCAGGGCGCGCCTGAAGCCCCTGGCGCGCCCTGGTGCCTAGTGGGCCCCACGGTCCTCCTCTCGTGTGCTCCTTTAGCTCCCAGGGTGTCTTCTGGCTAGAAATAAATCTCCAAAAAGTTTCATGGCATTTGGACTTCGTTTGGTATTGATATTCTGCAAAGTAAAAAACAAGCAAAAAAACAGCAACTGGCACTGGGCACTATGTCAATAGGTTATTCCAAAAAAATGATATAAAGTTGCTAGTAAATGTATATAAAACATCCAAGATTGATAATATAACAACATGGGACAATAAAAAATTATAGATACGTTGGAGACGTATCAATGTGCAATATTAATTGCATTTTGGTGGAACTGATGTGGTTCAAGTCGGAGGGACCGAATTCAAGGCAGAGAGAAGGTTTTGTCAACTCAGCTCACTTGGCAATAAGCTCTCACAATGATTTTCATTGAATTCAGATAGAATTTGCAATGAATTAACCTGAAGAAAAGAAACTAACTAAGAAAAACACAAAAGAAGAACATCTAGATGGAGTTTTTTTGAAAGGAGAAACACACTATCTAGAAGCAAGAAGAAAATAGCAATCTAAAGAGATACTAGATAACTTCATCTAGGTGATGGTCGGTGCCTAGGTCACCTATGCTAGAGTATATTGACTTAGGAGTCAAATGAGAACACTTGATCATAGGTCATACTCATCATTAAGCCCAAAATGGGGTTATCATTTTTTGTTTAAGCATTTAAATGTATTCACATCTTATTGGGGGTGCTTTGGCTCATGTCTTTGAGTAAAGCTTCTCTAAGGTGTGAGGACTTACATTGGGTTTTTGGTGTTGGTTTCCATCATGTAGTTGAACTTGTGATGGATGCTCGTGGAGTGAAGTTGGGAGCTATCTTTCCTATTGTAGTTCATCTTCCTTAATGGGTTAGTTTTGCAAGGAACAACATGTATATCCAAAGTGACAAGAGTGAAGCATGTAGTTATATATGTTACCAAAGGATATGGTTGATTTCTATTGTTCCTTGGGCACACCAAAGGTCTAGATACTTGTTCCAATTTTGTTTGCTCAAAGTATGAGTTTGAGAGCAAACTTGTGGAATGATGTATATACAAGTACCTACAAGCGGTTATATGGAATACAAGGGAGCAATGTATCCAAGATATGAAATAACCATCATAAGAGAATCATCAAGGATAGTCATATAAGCTCATGCCCTTGCATGCATCCAAGTCAGTTTGTAGTTCACATTGGAAGCATCACTGACATTCAACTCACTCCTCGAATGACAAAATATCTTCTCATTAAGAGGTTTAGTGAATATATTTGCCAATTTTTTGTCGGTATGAACATGTTTGAGGTCAAGGTCACCTTTAGCAACATGATCTCGAATTACATGGTGACGAACCTCAATATGCTTAGTTCGAGAATGTTGTACGGGATTGTGTGCAATCTTAATAGCACTCTCATTGTCACAAAGTAGTGGAACATGTTTCACATGTACCCCATAGTCTTTGAGAGTTTGTGTCATCCATAACAATTGGGCTTCGACGGTGGATAGAGATACCGAATTTTGTTTCATGGAAGACCAAGACACAAGAGATCTACCGAGAATTTGACATGTGCCTGAAGTGGATTTTTTATCAACCTTGTCTCTGGCGTAGTCCAAATCGGAGTAGCCAACATGTTCGAAAGAGGATCCTGTGGGATACCAAATGCCAAAGTTTTGTGTATGTATCAAATATCTCACAATTCTTTTTACGGCCTTGAGATGACACTCTTTTGGTGCCGCTTGGCATTGTGCACACATTCACACACTTAGCATAATGTTGGGATGGGAGGCACATAGATATAGCAATGAACCAATCATGGATCGATAAACCTTTTGATCAACAGGTTTGCCATCCTTTCACTATTGCAGGATGGTCCAAACACGACAGTCAAATCAGAGACCCTTCGACGAAACTGTGTGCGATGCATCAATCACAAACGGTGATGTAATAAAACTGTCAAAAAAGATGCAAAACGTTTGCGATGGCATCGACATCAAACCCGGTTCATACTAGAGTTGCGTGTGCGATGAGTGGCAAACGGTTAATCCAGAAGAACTGTTTGCGATGATGCAGAACAACAGAAACGAGCAGCCAGATGAGGGTGTGTGCGATATAAGGCATACAGTTCACTAGGATGAACTGTGTGTGATTAGGCAACACAATGGAAACGGTTCAACTGAACAAGATGTGTGTGATACGCGGCAAACATGTCCGTAATCAGAAATGTGTGCGAAGACCAATAATAACACAGATGATTGCTGCTAATAAGCCGCATGATTTGCTCTGTCTACAGAAGAATAACATGTATACATATAACTGAAATAAACATCCAATTACATAAGTGACTATACAGATCATTCGCACAAACCTCAATAAACAATTTCATGCATTATAAACTAGGAGAAACGATCGTCTAGTCATCTACTTCTTGTGACGCTCCCGCCACTGCTCTGTGGCTTGATCCCTCGTCTGGGGCAGGAAGAAGACACTCCCTCATGTCAATGATCTGCACGTACTTAAAATTAGCTAGTATATATAGTTGAACTAGCTATTTCAGTATGTGGTTGGTAACAATTGGGGAAACGTTTGGTTGGTTCAGCTATTGAGTTGAACTATTTGTATAAAGAATGAGCGCTTAATCTATGAATGAAATCTATGCTTAATTACTGAATTTTAGTTGCAAGAATTAGATAGTGCTAGTGATTTTTAGCTGCATATTTTGACAAATCGTAGTGTTACAAGGTTGACAAATGGCAATGTTACTAGATCAACAAATGTTAATCTTTCCAGTTTGACTGATGGCAACATACCCAATATGACAGATGCAAATCTTACCAAATTGTCTGTATGTGGTTGCACACGGGTCATCCAAAACAACCGTTTGCGTTGAAGGGATGTACAAATCCTGCTCGGCACATTTTCTCTTGGCTTAGCGCCGAAGTCTGGCTTTGCATACCGTATTCAATATGAACCGTTTGCGTTGAAGAGATGCACAAATCCTGCGCTGTGAATTTTCCCTTGACTTAAGGGGGAAAACCATAGCTCTCACTTTGCATACGGGTGTTCTATCTAAAACGTTTGCGATCGAGAGCTGCACAAATCCTGCTCGGGACATTTTTCCATTGACTTCCAGGGGAAGTTGTCGGTTTGCATACGGGTGTTCTAACTAAAACGTTTGCGATGAGTGTTTTATATTTAAAAAACATTGACGTTTTTTTCAAAAGAAAATCGTTTGATAAGTCTGTACATTAAGAGAGAAAAACGCAAGTTCGTTCAAACCATATCTTTCATTCAGTCACACTGCGAATTTATATTCATATGATTGAGATACAGTATTAAACCCCCCAAAAAATATTTCCGGAGGCGGCAGAGGCGGCGTGCCGCGCCGTCGTTGTCGCTGTCGTCCTCCAGGACACCATTGTTGAAGTCTTCAAGGCAGCACAGAATGTTCTTGACTTGGAAATCAAACATCATGTCATCGCGCGATCGTTGGGCGGGGCACGGGAGGACAACAACTGGTAGCGCTGAGAGGTAGTGGTCGATGGCGACATCCCATGCTGCTGAGGGGGGCGCGTGCACGGGCACGAGCGCGACCGGTGGAGCCAAACGCACGGGGACCGGTGCCGCGGTGGGTGGAGGGGCGCACATGGGCACGGGCGCTGGCATGTACACGAGCTTGCGCGGGTCCACGGAGACCTCGCTGACGCCCGCGGCTTCCAGCTCTGTGATAATGCTCGGCGACTAGCCCGTCAATGCTATGGGGATGGTCGCTGGCGCGGGCGCGGGGATGGGAGCTGGGACGAGAGCGGAGGCAGGAACCGTCGCCGCCAGCTCGTTCAGGGCCATGTCCATGAGGCCCCATTCCTCCTTATTTTCTATCTCCTCCGTCTTGGAGTTGGCTTCAGCAAACTTGAAGACTAGTGGCAGATGATCATTCTGCGCCATGGTGTTGGTGGAGGTCTACAGGAGGGAGGGGAATGGGAGGCAAATAGTAAGGCCTCCGGTATTAAACAACGGCTCGGGCGCCATTAATGGAGAGGAAGGCGGGCGACCATGGAAGTCAAAGGGCTCGCTTCCCAGTGAGCCTCCGCAGCGTACAGCTCGCACGCTTCCCGGTGAGCATGTGCATTGGAGGACAACTTGCAGACCTCTCGGTCATCCTGCGCACCGGACTCCACTCGCACACCTCCCGTTCAGTCAAGCAGTTGTCCGCACGGCACCTCCTATAGCCATTAAAACCAAGACACATGGGTCACGTGAATGGTTAACAGAACGCACACGATTTGAATTATACAAACATTTGAGATATTAAAGTGGCAGCTATTTTTTCAAAATGCCTTTGTTGGCTGTTATTCGAGTGCGCCTTTTCTCAAAATGGACACGAAAAATACCACAGCATGTCGGGTGCCATTCCATGATAGCATGCCAAGTTTCATGAATTTCAGACGAGTTTCGGATTACTAGAATTTAAAAACAAAGTATCTCAACATTTTGCCAGCAATCAACAGTGCCCTGGTGTTTGAAATTCATTCCCATTTCTTGCATGGGACCTAAGCATGCACCCAAGGACACACATTTCATATGTCAACCCATTTTTCTGCACTGGAGCATGTGCATGTAGTTCAAATTTGAATTATGCACATAAAATGCCTAGAAAACCCAGTTAATGTATAAAAATGTCCAAGCGAACCCCAAAAAATCCCAAAAATTGACACAACACTCATGTCATTCTATGTTGACACTAGAAAAATTTGAAAACAAGAAGACGCAACGGATATCGTTTCGTCCCCAAGGGTGGCACGTTCCCTCCCGAAACAATGAGACTTCTTGTGAGAAGCTCTGGTTTGCGAGAACCTTATACCCAAACCTGCCCCAAATGGGACAATTTTTTTACCACAGCACGTTGATGCCGCTCCATGATAGCATGTCAAGTTTCATGAACTTCAGACGAGTTTAGGATTTACTAGAATTTAAAAACCATGTATCTCAATGTTTGCGGCCGAGCGACGGTGGCAAGGTGTTTGACATCATTCCCATTTCTTGCATGGGACCTAAGCATGCAGCCAAGGAAACATATTTGTTTTTTCAAACAATTTACATACACGGGAGCATGTGTCTGTAGTTCAAATTTGAATTATGCACATAAATGCATGGAAAACTCAGTTAATGTATAAAAATGTCCAAACGAACCCCGAAAATTCCTAAAATTAACACAACACTCATGTTGTTCTATGTTGACACTAGAAACAAAAATTAAAATCAAGAAGAGGCAACGAATATCGTTTCGTCCTGAAAGGTGAAACGTTCCCTACCGTAACCATGAGGCTTGTTGTGAGAAGCTCTGGTTTGTGAGAAGCTTATATACCCCAACCTGCCCCAAATAGGACAATATTTTTACCACTTCATGTTGATACCGTTCCATGCTAGCATGTCAAGTTTCATAAATTTCAGACACATTTTTGATTTACTAGAATTTAAAAACCATGTATCTCAATGTTAGAGGCCGAGCGACGGTGGCAAGGTGTTTGACATTCATTCTCATTTCTTGCATGGGACTTAAGCATGTAACCAAGGACACACATTCCAATTTTGGACCCATTTATATGCACTGGAGCATGTGCATGTAGTTCAAATTTGAATTATGCACATGAATGCATAGAAAACTTAGTTAATGTATAAAAATGTCCAAGCGAACCCCAAAAATCCCAAAAATTGACACAACACTCCTGCTGTTCTATGTTGACACGAGAAAAATTTTGAAAGTGAGAAGAGGCAATAGATATCGTTTCGTCCCCTAAGGTGGCACGTTCCCTACCGAAACCATCACGCTTGTTGTGAGAGAAGCTCTGGTTTGCGAGAAGCTTATACCCAAACCTGCCCCAAATGGGACAATATTTTTACCACGGCATGTCGATGCCGTTCCATGATATCATGTCAATTTTCATGAATTTCAGACGATTTTTTGATTTACTAGAATTTTAAAACCATGTATTTCAATGTTAGCGGCCGAGCGATAGTGTCAAGGTGTTTGACATTCATTCTCATCTCTTGCATGTGACCTTGATGTCTACCACGCAACTTTATTCTTGTAGACTCGTGTTGGGCCTCCAAGCACAGAGTTTTGTAGGACAGTAGCAATTTTCCCTCAAGTGGATGACCTAAGGTTTATCAATCCGTGGGAGGCGTAGGATGAAGATAGTCTCTCTCAAACAACCCTGCAACCAAATACAAGAAATCTCTTGTGTCCCCAACACACCCCAATACAATGGCAAATTGTATAGGTGCACTAGTTCGGCGAAGAGATGGTGATAAAGTGTATTAATGATAGTAGATATTAATTTTTGTAATAGGAACAATAAAAAACAGCAAGGTAGAAATTGATAAAACGGAGCACAAACGGTATTGCAATGCTTGAAAATGAGGCCTAGGGTCCGTACTTTCACTAGTGCAATCTCTCAACAATGCTAATCTAATTGGATCATATAACCATCCCTCAACGTGCGATGAAGAGTCACTCCAAAGTTCCTATCTAGCGGAGAACATAAGAAGAAATTTTTTGTAGCTATTCTTTCCAATCGGTCTATCCAAGAGTTCATACTAAAATAACACCAAGTTATTCTTTCCGATCGATCTATCAAGAGTTCATACGAAAATAACACCAAGTTATTCTTTCCGATCGATCTATCAAGAGTTCGTACTAAAATAACACCAAAGCAAATTCAGATTCATAATACTCAATCCAACACAAAGAACCTCAAAGAGTGCCCCAAGATTTCTACCGGAGAAACAAAACACGAGAACGTGCATCAACCACTATGCATAGATTACCCCAATGTCACCTCGGGAATCCACGAGCTGAGTGCCAAAACATATATCAAGTGAGTCAACATAATACCCCATTGTCACTAGGGGTATTCATATGCAAGACATATATCAAGTGCTCTCAAATCCATAAAAGTATTCAATCTGATAAAACGACATCTCAAAGGGAAAAATCAATTCATCACAACAAGATAGAGAGGGGGAAACACCATATGATCCAACTATATTAACAAAGCCCGCGATACATCAAGATCGTGAGATCTCAAGAACACAAGAGAGAGAGAGAGATTAAACACATAGCTACTGGTACAAACCCTCAGCCCTGAGGGTGGACTACTCCCAGCTCATCATGGTGGCCATCGGGATGATGAAGATGGCCACCGGTGATGATTTCCCCCTCCAGCGGAGTGCCGGAATGGGGTCTAGATTGGTTTTTCGTGGCTACAGAGGCACCCCTCGGGTACTTCTCTGGCCCATCTTGGGTGTTCTGCTCCATAAAAATTCTCCAAAATGTTTTGCGGTGTTTGGACTCCGTTTGATATTGATTTCCTGCCAAGTAAAAAACAAGCAAAAAAACAACAACTATCACTGGGCACTATATCAATAGGTTAGTCCCAAAAAATGATATAAAGTTGCTATAAAATGATTGTAAAGCATCCAGGAATGATAATATAACAGCATGGCACAAGAAAAAATTCTAGATACGTTGGAGACGTTTCAGCATCCCCAAGCTTAATTCCTACTCGTCCTCGAGTAGGTCAATGATAAAAACAGAATTTTTGATGTGGAATGCTGCCTATCATGTTCATCACATTCTTTTCTTGTTTTGCATGGACATATGGACTTTTATATGGTTCAAAGCAATAGTCTAGTTTTGACATGAAGATTTCAATACTCAAGCATATCAACAAGCAACCATGTCTTTCAAAATATCAACACTAAAGCAAGTTATCCCTAGCCCGTCATGCTCAATCATTAATCCATTCATGAAACATACTCGCATATTAGCTACATCCAATGCTCAAGTACAATCATAGTGCCCCTTAGTTGGTGCTTATAAGAGAAGATGGAGACTCAAATAAAAATAAAAATTGCATAAAGTAAATAGAAAGGCCCTTCGTAGAGGGAAGTAGGGATTTGTAGAGGTGCCAGAGCTCAAAGCTTAAATTAAGAGATAAAAGATTTTGGGAGGCATACTTTTCCCGTCAATGAAAACGACCGAGTAATTCCCAACACTTTCCATGCTAGATATACCATAGGCGGTTCCCAAACAGAAAATAAAGTTTATTCCTTTTTCCACCATTCTTTCACAATCCATGGCTAGCCGTATCCACGGGTGCCCTCCATACCAACACTTTCCAAGGAATTTATTATTTGACAACAAAAAGTAAATTTCTTTTTCATTTCGGGACTGGGCATCCCTAATACCTTTGCGTACTCTTGTGCAATGACAAGTGAATAAACACTCATCTTGAGAATAACACATCTAGCATGGAAAATATTGGCCACCCCCTGCCGCTTCATGAGCGGTAAGGGCACACAAAAAGGAAATTATTTTGAAATTTTAGAGATGTCACATACAAATTTGCTTAGAACGACACGGGAATACTGCATATAGGTAGGTATAGTGGACTCATATGGCAAAACTGGGTTTAAGGATTTTGGATGCACAATTAGTATTCCTACTTAGTACAAGAGAAGGCTCGCAAAAAGATTGAGAAGCAACCAACCAAGAAACGAAAAGTCACATAAGCGAGCATTAAGCATAACTAACACCAAATAATGAACCTCAAGTAGGATGTAATTTCATTGCATAACTATTGAATTTCGTGCTTGCATATGGAATCACAAACTTTAACACCAATATTCTTACTAAAGCATAATTACTCACCAACATGACTCACATATTATTATCTCCATATCGCAAAACTATTACAATGAATCGAGTTTATTTTGTCCAATGATCTTCATGAAAGTTTTTTATTATATCCCTCTTGAATATCTATCACTTTGGGACTAGTTTCAGATGTTGCAATTGCTTTTGACAAGCTCAAAAAAATTGAAGTGAAGGACATGAGCATAAAAATTTTCATCTCTCAAAATAATCTAAGTGAAGCATGAGAGTGAATGGCAAACTACTCCAAAAAGATATAAGTGAAGATCAAACGAGTAGTTAAGTAAATGGGTAGCTATTTGAGGACTCTCACTTATTTAAAAACTTTCAGATCTAAGTATTTTATTAAAACAGCAAGCAAAACAAAACAAAATGACATTCCAAGAATAGCACAACTCATGTGAAGAAGCAAAAACTTAGGCTCAACCGCTAACCGATAATTGTTGATGAAGAAAGGTGGGATGCCTATCGGGGCATCCCCAAGCTTAGATGCTTGAGACTTCTTAAAATATTATCTTGGGATGCCTTGGGCATCCCCAAGTTTGAGCTTTTGTGTCTCCTTAATTCCTTTTATATCACGGTTTCCCTAAATCTTGAAAACTTCATCCACACAAAACTCAACAAGAACTCTTGAGATAAGTTAGTATAAACCAATGCAAAAACCTTATCATTCTCTATTGTAGAAAATCACTAAGATTATTATTCAACATTGCGTACTAAAATGCCTCTGCGTATTAATACTCCTATCCTCAAATAGAATCACTAAACAAGCAAACATATGCAAACAATGCAAACATAACAACAATCTGCCAAAACAGTACAGTTTGTAAAGAGCACAAGAGTATCAATACTTATGTACCTCCAAAAATTATGAAAATTTACCACACTGTAGAAAATTCATCAGAGCTTACTGTGCAAAAAGTTACAACATTTTATCACATTCTGACTTTTCTCGGGAATTTTTGCAACATCGATAAACTTTCTGTTTTGAAACAGCAACTCATATACTTGCAAAATAAGCATGGTGAAGGCTATCCTTGACATTTTTATTGAAATGAAAGATGCAAAACATTATTCTAAATAGAATCAAGCAAATAAAAATAAAATAAAATGACGCTCCAAGCAAAACACATATCATGTGACGAATAAAAATATAGCCTCAAGTAAGGTTACCGATAATGTTGGAGACGAAAGAGGGGATGCCTTCCGGGGCATCCCCAAGCTTAGTTGCTTGGATATTCCTTGGATATTAACTTTGGGTGCCTTGGGAATCCCCAAGCTTAGGGTGTTCTCACTCCTTATTCTCCTCATATCGACATCTCACCCAAAACTTGAAAACTTCAATCACACAAAACTTAACGGAACTTCGTGACATAGGTTAGTATGATAAAGAGCAAACCATTTCACTTTGGTACTGTCAAAGACAAGATTCATAATTGTTTCCACACAATGCCTACTGTAGAATATCATTTCCACAATTTATATTGAGCAATATAAGCCATAGAAACTAGGAAACAAGCAAACTATGCATTGAAAACAGAATTTGTCAAAAACAGAACAATCTATAATGATCTGGAAAACAACCATACTTCGGATACTCCAAAAATTCTGAAAAATTATGAAAACGTAGGGAATTGTTATAACTACGACCTATAAAGAATTCAGATCAAAAGCACGTTCCTGTGAATTTTGAAAATTCCTGGACTTAGCGTAAAAGTTTCTGTTTTTGCACAGATTCAAGTAAACTATCATCCACACTATCCCAAAGGCTTTTCTTGGCACTTTATTGAAACAAAAGCAATAAAACATGATTACTACAGTAGAATAATCATGTGAACACACAAAAACAGTAGGTAAAAGTGTTGGGTGTCTCCCAACAAGCGCTTTTCTTTAATGCCTTTTAGCTAGGCATGATGATTTCAATGATGCTTGCATAAAAGATAAGAAATGAAACACAAAGGGAGCATCATGAAGCATATGACTAGCACATTTAAGTCTAACCCACTTCCTATGCATAGGGATTTTGTGAGCAAACAACTTATGGGAACAAGAATCAACTAGCATAGGAAGGCAAAACAAGCATAACTTCAAAACTTTCAACACATCGAGAGGAGACTTGATATTATTGAGATATGTAGAAGCATATGTTTCTCTCTCATAATAATTTTCAGTAGCATCATGAATGAATTCAACAAAATAACTATCACATAAAGCATTCTTTTCATGATCCACAAGCATAGAAATTTTATTACTCTCCACGTAAGCAAACTTATTCTCATCAATAATGTGGGAGCAAACTCAACAAAATAACTATCATGGGATTGAAAATTAAAATCATGATGACAAGTTTCATGCTTATCATTGTTCTTTATAGAATACATGTCATCACCATAATCATCATAGATAGGCACTTTGTTATCATAGTCAATTGAAGCCTCATCCAAAATGGTGGAGTCATCACTAAATGAAGTCATGACCTCTCCAAATCCACTTTCATCATTGTAATCATGATAAATAGGAGGCATGCTTCCATTATAACAAATTTGCACATCAAAACTAGGAGGAATAAAAATATCATCTTCATCAAATATAGCATCCCCAAGCTTATGGCTTTGCATATCACTAGCATCATGGATATTCAAAGAATTCATACTAGCAACATTGCAATCATGCTCATCATTCATGGATTCTATGCCAATTTTTTTATAGCATTCTTTATCTAACAATTGGGCACAATTTTCCTTTCCATCATTTTCACGAAAGACATTATAAAGATGAATAATATGATGCAACCTCAATTCCATTTTTTTGTAGTTTTATTTTATAAACCAAACTAGTGATAAAACAAGAAACTAAAAGATTCAATTGCAACATCTAAAGATATACCTTCAAGCACTCACCTCCCCGACAACGGCGCCAGAAAAGAGCTTGATGTCTACTACGCAACTTTATTCTTGTAGACTCATGTTGGGCCTCCAAGCGCAGAGTTTTGTAGGACAGTAGCAATTTTCCCTCAAGTGGATGACCTAAGGTTTATCAATCTGTGGGAGGCATAGGATGAAGATAGTCTCTCTCAAACAACCCTGCAACCAAATACAAGAAATCTCTTGTGTCCCCAACACACCCAATACAATGGTAAATTGTATAGGTGCAGTATTTCGTCGAAGAGATGGTGATAAAAGTGTAGTAATGATAGTAGATATTGCTTTTGTAATAGAAACAATAAAAAACAGCAAGGTATCAATTGATAAAACGGAGCACAAACGGTATTGCAATGCTTGAAAATGAGGCCTAGGGTCCGTACTTTTGCTAGTGCAGTCTCTCAACAATGCTAATCTAATTGGATCATATAACCATCCCTCAACGTGCGATGAAGAGTCAGTCCAAAGTTCCTATCTAGCGGAGAACATAAGAAGAAATTGTTTGTAGCTATTATTTCTGATCGATCTATCTAAGAGTTCGTACTAAAATAACACCAAGTTATTCTTTCCGATCGATCTATCAAGAGTTCCTACTAAAATAACACCAAGTTATTCTTTCCGATCAATCTATCAAGAGTTCGTACTAAAATAACACCAAAGCAAATTCAGATTCATAATACTCAATCCAACACAAAGAACCTCAAAGAGTGCCCCAAGATTTCTACCGGAGAAACAAAAGACGAGAAGTGCATCAACCCCTATGCATAGATTACCCCAATGTCACCTCAGGAGTCCATGAGTTGAGTGCCCAAACATATATCAAGTGAGTTAATATAATACCCCATTGTCACCATGGGTATTCATATGCAAGACATATATCAAGTGCTCTCAAATCCATAAAAGTATTCAATCCGATAAAATGAAATCTCAAAGGAAAAAATCAATTCATCACAACAAGATAGAGAGGGGAAAACACCATATGATCCAACTATATTAACAAAGCCCGCGATACATCAAGATCGTGACATCTCAAGAACACGAGAGAGAGAGAGAGATTAAACACATAGCTACTGGTACAAACCCTGAACCCCGAGGGTGGACTACTCCCTCCTCATCATGCTGGGCATCGGGATGATGAAGATGGCCACCGGTGATGATTTCCCCCTCCAGCGGAGTGCCGGAACGGGGTCTAGATTGGTTTTTCGTGGCTACAAAGGCTTGCGGCAGTGGAACTTCTGATCTAGGGTTACCCCGAGGGTTTTTGGAATATATGGCAATTTATAGGGCGAAGAGGCGGTGCGGGAGGCCACCGAGGTGGGCACAATCCACCAGGGCGTGCCTAGGGGTGCCCAGGTGGGCTGTGCCCCCCTCGGGGCACCCCTCTGGTATTTCTCTGGCCCATCCTGGGTGTTCTTCTCCATAAAAATTCTCCAAAAAGTTTCACGGTGTTTAGACTCTGTTTGATATTGATTTCCTGCGAAGTAAAAAAAAGCAAAAAACAGCAACTGGCACTGGGCACTATGCAATAGGTTAGTCCCAAAAAATGATATAAAGTTGCTATAAAATGATTGTAAAACATCCAAGAATGATAATATAACAACATGGAACATTCAGAAATTATAGATACGTTGGAGACGTATCAGACCTAAGCTTGCAACCAAGGACAAACATTTGATTTTGCAACCCGTTTTTGTGGACTGGAGCATGTGTATGTAGTTCAATTTTGAATTATGCACATAAATGCCTAGAAAACTTGGTTAACGTATAAAAATGTCTAAACGATCCCCGAAAAAATCCAAAATTTAACACGACACTCCTGTAGTTCTATGTTGATACCAGGAAAAAAATTAAAAGGAAGAAGAGGCGACGAATATCGTTTTGTCCACAAAGGTGACACATTTCCCTAACGGGACCATGAGGCTTCTTGTGAGAAGCTCTTGGTTTAT
Source organism: Aegilops tauschii subsp. strangulata (assembly GCF_002575655.3). Lineage (NCBI taxonomy): Eukaryota > Viridiplantae > Streptophyta > Magnoliopsida > Poales > Poaceae > Aegilops > Aegilops tauschii. Next base: position 460,193,188 of record NC_053041.3, on the reverse strand, counting down.
GAGAAGCTTCTACCATAACCTGCCCCAAATGGGACAATATTTTTTACCACAGCACGTTGACGCCATTCCATGATAGGATGCCAAGGTTCTTGAATTTCATACGGGTTTTGGATTTACTAGAATTACAAAAGCAAGTACCTCAACGTTTGCCGGAGAGCCACGGTGCTGTGGTGTTCGAAATTCATCCCCATTTATTGCATGGGACATAAGCATAAACCCATGGACACATATATGATTTTACAACCCATGTTGGTGCACCGGAGCATGTGCATGTAGTTTAATTTTGAATTGTGCACCTGAAATGGCTAGAAAACCAATTTAATGTATAAAATGTCCAAACGAACCCTCAACAATTCCAATTTTTTACGACACACATATAGTTGCATGTTCACCGCAGATAAAAGTTCTAGCAATTCAAGCACCCTCCATTGCCGCTGTGACCCCATTATGTAATTCAAATCAAGATAAAAAATCAAGTAGATCCCACACAGTTTATTATCACCAACCATGTGAGATGGAGTACAAAATATCTTGGAGGATCGCCGGTGTATAGTACGCCTATGGATTATGCGAGAAGGTGCGTCGGCTACATTCCACAGTTGGCATGTCAAGCACACTAGCTCGCTCCCCAAATATCATTTCACTGTTCAATCGTAGCCGGTGAAAGATGGGGACGTGGATCCGCATCGTGAGGGCAACTTCGGCAGCCCACTCCGACGAGAGCGCGGTCGCGGCCGCCATGAGCGTGCTTACAAGGTGCATGAGCGCGGCCACAATCTGCGACCAGGCGGCCAAGGCAGCCCAAACCTGGGTAAAACATTGTGTCCCCCGTCTCCTGTTACCATCGACCTTAGACGCACAGTTCGGGACCCGCTACCTGAGATCCGCCGGTTTTGACACCGACATTGGTGCTTTCATTGAGAGTTCCGCTGTGTCTTCGTCAAGAGGTTCGATGGCCCCGTCAATCATCTACAACAACGTTGTCCAGGGAGAAACCTTCCTCCCCGGACAGATCTTCGTATTCGGCGGCTTCGCACTGCGGGCCAACTGCATGAACTACGTTGCGGACATCTGCGTAGACTTGATCTTCGATGGGTTCGAGACGGCGGCGGTCGCTCCCTGTCACCTCGATGAACATGACTTAAATCTGTCATCGGACCACATCCAGGAGATAGCGCCTGCAACTGCTCTGGCCCTAGATCCGGAGCAGATCACGCCACCCGAGGACGGGAGGCTCAACCCCGCCATGGAGGCCGCGGATTTAGCGGCGTTGGAGCCGCACACAGATCCAGCCTCAAAAGAGATATGTGTTACCGGAACCTCGGACATGTTTCCGGCTACAGTTTTCGAGGCCTGTGCATCCGTGCACAATGAGCTTGATCGGGCGTCGATCGTCGAATTCAGCTCCGCGGACATCTTTCGGCACTGGCCTTTAGGCGACGTGCTAAACTCATTAAGAACACTCTCCTTAGCGGGGGAATCACAACCGAATTATATCCGGTTCGAACTGGAGGCTGATGACAGAGAATTTTGCTTCCCACCCACCACCCACTTCATAGCCACTGTCGAGGACCTAACTGACATGCTCGATTATGACTCCGAAGACATCAACGGTATGGACGATGATGCCAGAGAAGAGGAGGCCCAAAACCCGCCGTTTACCGGACGTTGGACGGCCACCTCCTCGTATGACGTATACATGGTGGACACACCTGAAGAGAACAAGGGCGACAACAAGAAGGATCCAGTTGAGGATAAACCTCCTGAGATACCACCAAAGCGCCGACGTCAACGGCGCCGCTCTAAATCACGCCGTAGCAAAGATAGTTACACCAGCACAGGAGAAGATAACACTCTGGACGGTGCCGAAGATAATGAAGACCCCGTTGAGGCAACTTCCGAACAAGAAGAACGGGAAGATGGACAAGTCAGCCCCGGTGAACAGGCCACACACGAAGACTCGGAGGACAGTAATTATCTTCCGCTCACCCAGGATGAGGTGAGCCTCGGCACCGAAGATTTTATCGTGCCTAAGGAACCTCTCGAGCAGGAGCGCTTTAAGCGCCAGCTAATAGCCACTTCAAGGAGCCTGAAAAAGAAGCAGCAGCAGCTTCAAGCTGATCAAGATCTGCTCAACGATAGATGCACCGATGTCCTGGCAGCCGAGGAATATAGCCTCAGGCGCCCAGCCAAAAGTTACTCGAAGCGCAAATTGCTACCTCAGTTCGATGATTCAGCGTTGGAGCCCGTACCATCATCGCGCAATACGGCTGACCGACCACCACGTGGTCGGGATAAAGCGGCAACTCAAGCCGAACACCAGCCTGCCCCACCTCACCGTAAAGGCAGAGATAAAACAGCTCGGGGACATACATACGACCAGCGGCAAGACTTGGACAGCAGAGCAGGTCAGAACAGACCAATCTATGGATCACGGGGACGTGTCCCGACACGCGACAATGGCTACCCAGCCGGACGCAATAATTATACCCACGCCCGGGGTGAGAACCGTAGACGGATTTCATCCGAACTACATCGTGACATGGCCCGATATAGAGGTGCCGCACACCCTCTTTGCTTCACTCACGATGTAATGGAGCACGAATTCCCAGAGGGGTTTAAACCTGTAAACATCGAGTCATACGATGGGACAACAGACCCCGTGGTATGGATCGAGGATTTTCTTCTTCACATTCATATGGCCCGCGGCGATGACCTCCATGCCATCAAATACCTCCCAATAAAACTCAAAGGACCAGCCCAACAATGGTTGAACAGTCTGCCTGAAAACTCCATCGGCAGCTGGGAGGACTTGGAAGAGGCCTTTCTTGACAACTTCCAAGGTACATACGTTCGACCTCCGGATGCCGATGACCTAAGTCACATAATTCAACAGCCCGGAGAGTCAACTAGGAAACTCTGGACTAGGTTCTTAACAAAGAAGAACCAGATTGTCGACTGTCCGGATGCCGAAGCCCTGGCGGCCTTTAAACACAGCATCCGAGACGAATGGCTCGCCCAACACCTTAGCCAAGAAAAGCCGAAATCCATGGCAGCCCTTACGACACTTATGACCCGCTTTTGCACGGGCGAATATAGCTAGCTAGCCCGTAGCAATAACAATGCAAGCGAACCTGGCACTGTGGAAGCCAGAAATAGCAACAGCAATCCCCGACGCAACAAACACAAGCGTCGAAACAACGGCGATAATACCGACGACACGGCGGTCAATGCCGAATTCAGCGGCTCCAAGTCCGGCCAGCGGAAGAAGCCGTTCAAAAGAAACAGTTCGGGCCCATCCAGTTTGGACCGCATACTCGATCGCCCATGCCAGATACATGGCACCGCCGACAAACCAGCCAATCACATCAACAGAGACTGTTGGGTTTTTAAATAGACCGGCAAGTTAAATGCCGAGAGCAAGGACAAGGGGTCGCAAAGCGAAGACGATGACGAGGAGCCCCGACCACCGAACACAGGGGGGCAGAAGAAGTCCCACCCCAAGTTAAAACAGTGAACATGATATACGCTACCCACATCCCCAAGAGGGAATGCAAGCGCGCGCTCAGGGACGTCTATGCGATGGAGCCAGTCGCCCCAATGTTCAACCCATGGTCTTCCTGTCCGATCACTTTTGATCGCAGGGATCATCCGACCAGTATCCGTCATGGCGGTTCAGCCGCACTAGTCCTCGACCCAATCATTGATGGATTCCACCTCACGCGAGTCCTTATGGACGGAGGTAGCAGCCTGAACCTGCTCTATCAGGATACAGCGCGCAAAATGGGCATTAATCCCTCAAGAATTAAGCCCACAAGGACTACCTTCAAAGGAGACCAGGTGTAGAGGCCCGCTGTACGGGCTCAATCACACTAGAGGTTGTCTTTGGATCTCCGGACAACTTTCGAAGCGAAGAACTGATCTTCGATATTGTTCCCTTTCACAGCGGCTATCACGCACTGCTTGGACGAACCGCATTCACGCGCTTCAACGCGGTGCCACACTATGCTTATCTTAAGCTCAAGATGCCCGGACCACGCGGCGTCATAACAGTCAATGGAAACACGGAACGCTCCCTCTGTACCGAGGAGCATACCGCTGCGTTAGCAGCAGAAGTACAGAGCGGCCTTCTCAAACAGAACCTTGGTTCGTCGGCCGAGCTCCCGGACACTGTCAAACGAGTCCGGACTACTCTACAGCAGGACAACCCAGCTCGTCAAGAGCTCGACTAGCAATTCGGCCTCCGTCCCAGTCCCAACCAAGTGGCGGCATTCGTACCACGCGTATATAATTACTCACTCAAAATACGCTAGGAGTAGACGGAGGCATAACTAGCTTGTGATCCATAATACGGCTCGACCGCCCCGGGACACACACACTTTCAATTTTTCTTTTTTATCCTTTTTCGGTCTCTTTTCCGCAGGTCTCCTCTGGCGACCTGATCATCGGTCCCCTTGATAGGATGGATACACCAAGATGGCGAGAAGCACTGGCGTACAAAGGAATTCCTAGGTGGTCTCTTTAACGATCACTCTACCTACTTTCAAGACCCGCACGCAGCTCTCCCCTGGTTGTGGCATGTTAAATAGCCCGGATGCTTATCGCATCACTTGTACGAATGCGCTTTGACATATTAATCAAATTATAATGGAAACAGTTTGCGGCCCAAATTCTATGGCTCTAGCTTACTACCCTTTCTTCTTTTCTTTTTTGATAACTATATCAAATAGCACCCGTACACTTTGGTACGTTTCAATTTGCCAGGGGCTTCATAGCGCCCCGCAATACGGCAACAAAGTCCGAACACTTTTTACAGTATAGTTCGGCACCCCGAATTTAGCACTATATGCATTGGCTCCGAATCATGTCTTTGGTCCCGTACTACCTACGTGGGGGCAGAAGCCGACGACTGGCCAACTCTCAGATTTCACACAACACGGCCGCACAGGAGGTGAAATTTTTTAATCAAACATTATATTACATAATGACTTTGTTTCATCATACAAGGCAGAGACAACATGAATGTATTCATTCGAAAATAATGTCTTGCACACATTGTGTCGCCACAATACGAGACCCTCCAGGACGTCTTCAAAATACTGCTCGGGCGTGCGGTGCTCCTTGCCCTCAGGCGGTCCCTCAGTCACAAGCTTGACGGCGTCCATCTTCGCCCACCACACCTTGACGCAGGCAAAGGCCATGTGCGCGCCCTCGACGCAGACTGACCGCTTGACGACGTCCAGCCGAGGGCAGGCATTCACTAGCCGCTTCACGAGCCCGAAGTAGCTGCTGGGTATAGCTTCGGTAGGCCACAGCCGGATTATTAAATCCTTCATGGCTAGTTCGGCCACCCTATGCAGCTCGACCAGTTGTTTTAGCTGATCGCTAAAGGGCACCGGATGTTCTGGCGCAAGGTATTGCAACCAGAGCAGCTTCTCCGTTGAGCTCCCTTCTTTGGCTCAGAAGAATTCCGCAGCATCAGAAACACTGCGCGGCAGATCCGCAAATGCCCCTGGAGAACTCCAAATTCAGGTTAGTAAGAGATACTTCTTCTCCACATACTTGCTTTGCATACTAAATGCCTTACCCGCCGCGATCTTCTTGGCCTCACGAATCTCCTGGAGGGCGCTCTGGGTTTCAACCCGGGCCTCTTGCATGCTTTGGCGGGCCTTCACGGGTTCGGACTCCTGGCCCGCATACTGGCTCTCCAAGGAGTCGTACTTCTTTAAGGCATCCTGGAGCTCCTGTTGGACCTCCTCAACCCTGGCCTCATGCTTCTTCCGGGCGGCTTGTTCCTTCGCCGCCCTCTCCTCGGCCTCGGCCAATGCCTTCTTGAGGGTTTCAACCTCAGTGGCCGCTCCTACAAATATCATAGCACAATGATCAGTACACATCATTTATTCTTTTCTGAACATACAACAAGCGATCACATACCTTGCTCCTTCTCGAGTTGTTTCTTTGCTTGGCCGAGCTCTTCCTCGGCCCGCTTCAGACTCTGCTTTATTCTAGAGACCTCAGCAGCATGAGAGGTTGCAGCTAGCAATGATGCCTGCTTATTCACATAAGACATATTTAGTTAATTTCCTGCGAAAATTACTTGATCCTCTGTCCGGCTTTTCTTTCCGAACTCCGGACAGTGTCTCAGGGGCTACTGTCTATACTAGGACTTTTCCTTTTGCGTCGCTTACCTCAAAGCCTGTCAGCAGGCTGCCGCAGGCTTCGGTCAGTCCGCTGTTGACGGACTGAACCCTCTCAATCACCGTACCCATAAGGATACGGTGTTCCTCCACAATGGAAGAGCCTCGTAGCGCTTCCAGTAGATTATCCGGTGCCTTTGGTTGGACAGAGGTCACCGGCGGGACAGGCACACCTCCTTCTCTCGAGGGAGGCTACTCTTCGGATTCCAAAGCCGTATAGGTCTCCGGAACCGTATCCGGTTGGGGGCCGAACTGAACATGGCCCCCATCGCCAGTCTCCATGGGGATCTACTCCCCCATGTGTCCGGCGGCCGAGGTTTCGCCCTCTAGCGCCACCCTGACGGCCTCCTGAACCTCTCCCTGGCCTGGGAAGGTCCGTTGGGACAGCACCTCATCGTCGCCCTTGGCCGTGGGAGAGTGAGCGGCTGGCTGTGACTCGCTGGCCATCGCCTTTGAATCCAATGAACCTCCTAATGAGGATCACAGGGAGCTGTCGTGGGCCGGACTGCAATACATAATTAAACATGATTAATACCATGAAGAGGAGAGGCCGAATACATGGACGTATACGGGTTTTTAGTACTTATGATGCGGTCAGGGGCTTGCTTCGGGGGCGTCGCTCTGGGCTGTTGTCGACGTCCCACGCGGGGTTATCCGCGAGGGGGCCTTCCCCCCTCTTGGGCGCCTCCGCCTCCAGATTTGTGGAGGCCGCCCTCTTCTTCCTCCCCCCATCAGGGGGAGAGTTGCTTTCTTCCTCCTCCTCGTCGTCGTCTTTGGTGGTAGAGGAGTGAGTCTTGTCTTCGGACAACACGTCCGAAGCTCCTTTGCGGCGAGGGACACTTTTGGCCCCCTTGGCCTTCTTCTCCGGCGCCTTGTAGGGCATCGGAACCAGCATCTCCGCCAGGAGCGGGATGACTGGTTCCTCGGGCAGCGGAGCCGGACATTGAATCCGCTCCGCTTTCTCTGTCCAAACCTGAAAAAATAAATAGTGAAGTTTTAGATATCTTCCTTGAACAAGCAAGTAGAGGATGTACCTTGCGACGAGAAAGACTTACCGCACTGGCAGGATGGGCAAGATCATGCCCGTGGTCTGAGTCTATGTCCGGCGGCGTCTCATTGCCTTTGAAGAGCAACTTCCAGGCATCTTCGTGAGTGGTTCTGAAGAGCCTTTCCAAGGTCTGGTGCTTCTCCGGATCAAATTCCCATAAAGGGCATGTTCGGCTTTGGCATGGAAGGATCCGGCGAACTAGCATCACCTGGATCACGTTGACAAGCTTGATGTTTTTATCCACTATGCTTTGGATGCGCATTTGCAGCGCTATCAGTTCGTCCGACGAAGACCAATTTGGGCCCTTCTCTATCCAGGAGGTGAGCCGCATTGGAGCTCCGGATTTGAACTCAGGAGCCGCGGCCCAGGTGGCGTCGTGGGGCTCTGTGATATAGAACCACAGTTTCTGCCACTCCTTGACGGTCTCCACAAATGTGCCTTTGGTCCATGTGACATTGGGCATCGTGCTCACCATGGCACCTCCGCACTCAGCGTGTTGGCCATCCACCACCTTCGGCTACACGTTGAATATCTTGAGCCACAATCCGAAGTGTGGAGGAATGCGGAGGAAGGCCTCGCACACGACAATAAATGCCGAGATGTTGAGGAAGGAGTTTGGGGGCTAGATCATGGAAATCTAGCCCGTAATAGAACAGAAGTCCGCAGACGAAAGGGTGGAGAGGAAACCCTAACCCGCGGATGAAATGGGGGATGAACACCACCCTCTCATTGGGCTTCGGGGTGGGGATGACTTGCCCCTTGGCCGGAAGCCGGTGGGCGATTTCTTTCGCCAGATACCCGGCCTCCCGAAGCTCGGTGATGTCCTTCTCCTTGACGGAGGAGGCCATCCACTTGCCTTGCGATCCAGATCCAGACATGGTTGAGTGCTTTCTTAAGGTGGAAAAGATGAGGACTTGGGCGCTAGAGCTCGAGAATGGAAGGGCAGAGAAAGAGAGAAGGCGTGGGTGAAGAAAAGGGAATCCTTATCTCCTTATAAAGGTAGTGAATATCAAGCGCCTCCCCACTCGCCTTAAAACTCGCCCGTTCCCAAGGGCTGTGCAAACGGCACGGTTGGATTACCCACGCCCGTATTGATGAGAATCCCGCAATAAGGGGACACAATCTCTGCTTTGACAAGACGTGCCAATGACGCATCTCGAAACGTGGACCGATAGATGAAAACAGTTAGAAATAATGACCGGGCAGACGTGATGTCACCTTACAAAAAGTTGTCAGCGGATTGGACTCGTGAAATATTATACTCTCTGCGGTTGGGTGTGGTACTTGTGTTGCGGATCCGGACACGTTCGTTGCGTCCGAAGACTATCTTGAAATATTCGGAAAGGGGAACCCGCCTTGCAATGCCGAAGACAATCTGCGCGCCGGACACCTCGTCATTGAAGCCTGGTTCAGGGGCTACCGAGGGAGTCCTGGACTAAGGGGTCCTCGGGCGTCTAGCCTGTTGGACATGGGCCAGACTAATGGGCTGTGAAGATACAAGACTGAAGACTCTACCCGTGTCCGGGTGGGACTCTCCTTGGCGTGGAAGGCAAGCTTGGCGACCAAATATGAAGATTCCTTTCTCTGTAACCGACTTTGTACAACCCTAGTCCCCTCCGGTGTCTATATAAACCGGAGGGCTTAGTCCGGAGGATAATCATAGTCATACAGGCTAGACTTCTAGGGTTTTAGCCATCACGATCTCGTGGTAGATCAACTCTTGTAATACTCATATTCATCAAGATCAATCAAGCAGGAAGTAGGGTATTACCTCCATAGAGAGGGCCCGAACCTGGGTAAAACATTGTGTCCCCCATCTCCTATTACCATCGACCTTAGAAGCACAGTTGGGGACCCCCTACCCGAGATCCGCCGGTTTTGACACCGACACCCTCCCCCTTACCAAAAGTCACATTTCCCCTGTTTCCGCCTTCCTTTCCAAGTTGAAACCTTCACTCCTTGCTTGCAGCCCCGCCTCCTCGCCCGACGACCCTCCTTCATGCTGCTCGGCCTCGTCTATCCAAGCAGGTAATCCACACCCGACCCCCATCCTCCTCCTTCCACATCACACATGCCCTGACTGTCGGTGCGACACCTTTCACCCAAATCACCGACCCTCCACCAAATAAGCACCGCCCTAAGCCATGGTGCACGCAATATAGCTAGGAGCTCAAGGAGCATTTGGCAGCGGAGAAGCAAATCGCGGCCGCACGCGCGGATGAGGTCGCGATGGCTGCCATTCATGCCGACCCCTAGATCTTGGAGGAGCACTTGCTAGCTATGCTGGTTAAGCATGCTCGGTTTACCCGTTGCGTGTGCTGCTCCTTCCTTTCCCTAACAAATTCTAGTGAATTGTGCTATCTAATTTTACCATGCAATTTGTTCTAGTGTATATGTTCTATATGTCGTGCAGTGTGGTGCTCACTTATTAACTGTTTAGTTAATTAGTTGTCATCTTCAGTTAACTATTTGGTTTAATTCTGCAAATGTGATGTTCAATTCTTCAGGCTGCAATTTTGTATTGTCTTCCATGTGAGAAATAAATTGAATTTATCTTTGTAAAATACATGAGAAACGAATACAATTGCTATATTTCCAAGTTGTCAAGCATGCTTGGTTTGGTTAACTGTCTGATCTTCTAGTATGTTATACATTGTGCAATGTGGTGCTCAGTTAACATTTGGTTCATTTGTTGTGGTGTTTAGTTAATGTTTGGTTCAATTATGCAGTGCGATGTTCAATAGTTGTGGGTGCATTATGTTATTGTATACCATGTGATAAGTAAATCGAATTTGGCTGTACTAAATACATGAGAAACAAATACAATTTCTCTATTTCCAAGTTGTTAAGCATGCTTGGTTTGGTTAACTGTCTGATCTTCCATTAGGAGCATGTTATATTGTGCAATGTGGTGCTCAGTTAATGTTTGGTTCATTTGTTGTGGTGTTTAGTTAACTACTTGGTTCAATGTGATGTCCAATTGTCGTGGGGAGAATTTTGTATCGTTGTGCATGTGAGGAATAAACAAAATTTAGCTGCACTTAATACATGAGAAACATATACAAGTGCTATATTTCCTAGTTCTTAATCATGCTTGGTTTGGATAAATGAGTTTTCCATGTGGCTTGATTTAATCTGATGAATCTGCAATGTGCCTATTTTTTATCAACATATTTTACTGATAGCATGCAAACCCTCACTACTGTAGGATGCTTCTAACGCGACACTACGATCAGAGACCCTTCGAGAAACTATGTGTGATGCAATAATCGTAAACAGTGCTGTATGAAAACCGTCAGAAATGTATAAAACGTTTGCGGTGACGGATGCATCAAACACGGTTCAGGTTTTAGTTGCGTGTGCGATGAAGGGCATACGGTTCAGTTCAATTAACTGTTTGCGATGAGGAGGAACAAAAGAAACGGGCAGCCAGATGAAGGCGTGTGCGATACACAACACACGGTTCACTTGGATTAACTGTTTGTGATTAGGCAACACAAAAGAAACGGTCAGCCATATCAAGGTCTGTGCGATATACGGCATGTGGTTCACTCGGATGAACTGTTTACGTTGAGACATGAGAACAGAAACGGTTAAACTTAACAAGATGTGTGTGATACGCGGCAAACAGGTCTGTAATCATAAATGTGTGTGAAGACCGATAATAACACAGACGGTTGCTGCTAATAAGACATGCGTGTTGTGCGATGGGATTGCATACAGAACAACAACATCTATATATACACACACACTTATAAGGATATGCTTGCATAACCAAATTAAACATCCACTTACAGAGGTGGCTACTACAACCATGGCATTTGCACACACCAAAGTAAACTATTACATGCATAATTACGTAGGTGGCTACTACGCACATGACATTTCCACACACCAATAAAGTAAACTATATATTACATGCATGATTAACGAGCATAAACGATCATCTGATCATCATCTACTTCTTGTGACGCTTGCTCTGCTTGTGGCTCGATCCGGGCTCGTCGATTTGGGTAACGAGGCACTTCCTCATGTCAACGATCCGCATGTGCATCTCGTAGCATGTGTACACGCTCTTGGCCACAAACCTGAGGTGAGGTTCATCCAGTTGCCGCATCCAGGCCCCGTGCCAGGATACATGACTTATTCTCTGGGTATCCTGCTTCATCTTTTCATAGTAGGGGTCGATGATGGCCGAGGCTAGTTCGACCAGGGAGTCCTTCGTGCTGCCCCAGACCCTGTAGTGGTCATGGATTTCGACAAGGTTCTTGCAGTCCAAGCCCGTAACACTGAGCGCTTTTACATCGTTGGTGGTATCCACCGTGGTGAACTTGTAGTCAGTGCTGTTGACAAACCTGTTGAAACTGTCGCAAGGGTCTGTGGCCATGCAGTAGTGGTAGATGAGGACATGATGGCGCACGCACAACTGGGCGACGACAACCTTCTGATCTATGCCGGGACAACTGGCAGTGTACTGGAGGTCGATCCGACCACCTTGTACTTGTCTCCAGCAAGTAATTGCTCAACGCTGTTGATGTAGTCGTCCACCACGGCCGGGTCGATGGTGTACACCAACGAGAGATCCATCTCCCTCGCGTGGGTCTCCACTCTATGCTCGCCGAACTCCATTGGAGCGCCGCCAGACATCCCCTCTCTACGTGTCGTCGTGGGTGTGCTTGTTGTGTTGTGGGGCGCGATCGAAAGGTTGAAGAGACTAAGGTTATAATGGCCACTGGAATTAAAGGGGAAGCCGGACGGCCAAGAATATCGGCAGGCTCTGATGGTAGTTCTAATTTGCAGTGCGTAACTCCATCGTGCTGCACGTAACTGCATCGCGTGGCAACGCGCGCGGCGCAACTGCATGCATATGGGGCCCCTGACGTGATCGTGCGCATGCCCAACCGCTGGCAGAGCGCGTGCGGAGGGACGCGAGCAGAGCGCTCCGCGTTCGCCTCAACGGCGAGCAACCATATATATATATATATATATATATATATATATATATATATATATATATATATATATATATATAGCAGTTGAACGCGCAAGGAAAAGCTGTCCACAAGTCGAGCGCGCCGACACACGCGAGCAAAGCGCGCCAACGGACGCGACAGCGCGTGCCGCGGCGCCTAACGGCGAGCAGAGCGCGCTGCGGTGCCTAACGGCGAGCAGAACTTGCCGAGGGACGTGAGCAGAGGACGACACAGTGATACGTGGCAAAAAAGACGAACTGTGCGAGCAATGTCGGAGACATCAAACACAAATCAGATTAGAGTTGCGTGTGCGATACGTGGCAGACAGTTGATCCATCCGAGCTGTTTGTGATGGAATAAGCCGTGTGTGTTGCGGGCAAACGCTTGCTGGTGTATAACCTTAAATTTAACCAAAAAAGTGTTAATGCATGTTACAAAAATTGTATAGCTGGAAACTATGTTCAAATACGACTCCAACGATATAATCTATGGCGACATGCATTCGTATTTTATTAGTTAAATCCTACTTATAAACCAGGACGGGGGTATAGTAGGTAATTAAATCGCAAACGTTTTTTTATTAACTGTATGTGTACGTGTCCTCTCGTCCTCCTCTCGCACGTCTTGTCACCTCGCTGCCGCAGACGGCTTACAGCGCAAGCTTGCGCAGCGCGCGGGGGCGTTCTTTTGGCCAAACGGTGGCACCAATGAATCGTCGGTGAGCCCGTTCCCACGCAAGCTCGTAGGTTCCCGCGCAAGCTTCCCGCCCGACTCGGTGAAATACCCAAAAATCCCAATGCTTACCGGCCTGCTATAAAAACCCTCACGGCCGGCTAGTCCTGCGTCGCATTTTCCCCTCCCTCCCTGAAGCTTATCTTGTCTGCTTCTCCCACAATCGCCACTGGCACCGGTCCGTCGTTGTCGCTCAGCCACTCCGCCGTCATCAGAGGACAGCTCCAGCTGGGAGGCTACACCGCAGCGGCGGTGTAGTCCCCGGCGTAGTGTAGTGCACGTGGCGTCCCTGTTGGGTGTGCGCGGATCACCCACCACACGCTCCGCTGCCGCTGCCCGTTGGCAGCTGTTGCCGGCCGCCGTTGCCGCCACACCACCGTCGAAAGCCAGGGCCATCTCCCGCTCCGCCGCCGCGGCCCGAAGGCGGGAGGTAGCCGTCGTGGCCGTCACCCCACGGCTGGCCACCGCAGCCATCACCCGCTCCGCCACCGCGGCCCGAAGGCGGGAGGTGGTGGTCGTGGCCGCCACCCCATCGTCGGCCGCCGTGGCCGCCAGCCCACCGGGATCATCACCCGCTCCACCATCGCCGCCTGAAGGAGGGAGGAGAAGGTGGAGGCCCACATGTCCGTCAGGGACCTTGCGCGCTACATCGAGTTTCCGCGGGAGGAGGAGGAGCGCCTCGTCGAGCATGCAAAGAGCCTTACCGCAGCCGTGGCCATAGCACACGCCAACCTAGAGGCGAGGAATCAGGAGATCTACGAGTAGTCCGGCCGCTTCGAGAGGGATCGTCTGGAGCGGCAGTGGGCGTTCGAGCTGGCGAGCGTCGCTGAACGTGCAGCAGCGGCAGGCGCCATATTGCATTTGTCCAGCTCGTCGGTAGGCTCCTCCTCCTCCTCTGCCTCTTACTGAGCGTGCTCGGCAGAGGAGAGGCTGCCAGAAGTTGCACAAAGCCCCTCTGTGGTAGTAGTAGTATTTAGGGGGTATTTTGTTCAATTCATCTGACTATAGATGTGTGGTCGAACTGTACAGCGTACTTAAAATTAGCTAGTATATATAGTTGAACTATCTATTTTAGTATGTGGTTGGCAACAATTGGGGAGAAGTTTGGTCGGTTCAGCTGTTGAGTTGAACTGTTTGTATAAATTAATAACGACTGCTTAATGTCGGTGTACAAAAGAAGGGGCGCATCTTTGTACCCCTTTACCTGTGCACGGACAGTCGGAGCCGCGCCCACGACCGCACCAAGCAGAGCAGGGGAGGTGAACCAAGGTAAAACCGAAGCCCAAGACAAGCAAGACGATGCCAAGGCCAAGACCACAAAGAGCAGAGGGACAAAACAGGCTCCCCCGGCAAGACCCTTGCCGGGGCAACCTTAGCGGCCCCGGCAAGACCCCTGCCGGGGCGACTCGCCCCCCACCAGCGGAACACACCACCCTTGAGCCCACGGTTTCCAACACCATCAACTACGTTGGGCCAGGGCTCCGGAGGCACCTCCATGGTGGCATGCAGATCTTTGTGAAGACAAGGAATGTTCAAGATTAGATGAGGATTGGAAGACAACGATCCTCGGCGAGATCCTTGCCAAGGAAAGCCACAAGACCCCCGGCATGATCCTTGCCGGGGATGACAGCACGCCACGGCGAGACCCTTGCCGAGCCACCCGGCAAGGCCCTCGCCAAAGAAGCCAGCGGGGCCACCTCCAGGCCCGCACCAACCAAGTTTCCACCGCCGTTCGCATGCAGCTCCCAACCCAACCAACTGGGCAGGCACCTGCGTGGCGACATGCAGCTTCCAGGCAAACTCAGCACACGCCTGCGTGGCAGCATGCAAATCTTCGTGAAGGCTCCACCACCGTGCCACCTCAGCTGCCTGCCTGCCTACATGGTGCCGCATGCATCGCTGGCCAGGGCGCGTGTCGAAGCAACGAGGAGCGGCGACGGACGGGACGGGCCTCGCTCCCGCCCCGATAAAGCTAGGGGACACCTCAGCGGTGCATTAAATGCGTCTTGTCCTGTAATACGAGCGATAAGCTCTCAATACTGTACGCCTTTCCACCTCCTGTATGCCACTGTGGCAGCCCCTTTCGACTATAAAAGGAGGCCCATGGCATACTGGAGAAGGATTCGGCTCTTTGGGACTACGCACCCACCATAGCTAGTTCGAGAGCTCAAGAACTCTCTGAAATACACCCACCAAAGAAGGACTAGGGTTTTACGCATCCTCGCGGCCCGAACCTGGGTAAATGACCCTTGTGCTGACTGCTTGTCCCGCTCTTCTCGCAACCCTGTGCCCCGGCAACCGTAGTAGGGATTCTTGTGATCCCATAGGTGTCGTTCCACACCGACATCTTTGGCGCGCCAGGTAGGGGGCGCAATTGTGAGAATCTGGTCTAGTGGTTAGTCTAGCGGTTCTTCGTCGCCATTGCTCCCATGAAGAAGACGGCCACGGCGATCGGCTCGTCGGGAGCCGAACGGCCCGTGCTAGTGCGAGCGTGCAGCGGAGCGGTCGCGGACAGGACCCGGGCCGCGGTCCGCGAGCAGCAGTACCACCCTGGCAGTCAGAGCCTGGCGAGCGGCGTCGTACGCGTGCCGGATAACCGGCCACACGTCACCGGATCCAAAGACGGAGTTGGGCCCCCCCGCAGGCGGCACGGGGCCCTCCAGGAGCGTCGTTGTGCCGCCCCCGCGTGGCGCAGTCGCCTCCAAGACGCCCACTCCGGCGCCCACAGCGAGCTCCTCCCAGGGTGCACGCAACGAGCAGCGTCACCACACTGAAGACCCCGGACACCGCATTGGAAAGAGCCCTGTGCATCGTCCGCGGGACGAGGGAGTCGAAGCGCTGACGAAGATGGCACGCAGCCGCTGGGCCGTGGTAGAGCTCCTTCTAACGTAGTTGGAAGTCGAAGCGCACCGCGGTCCATGCAGCTTTCGCCACCACCCACGCCAACAGAAGCCTTGGCGCGCGCGCAGCTACTCCTCGACTTCCCTCCTGCTGCGGAGAAGCTCGACAAATGGAGAACCTCCATCCGGAGCCTCGTCGCCGTCGCCAACAATGACCCGCGACCGGTGGGGCCCTCGGGTCGGTGCTCCGTCGAGCCACCGCATCTTGACGGTGGAAGGACCAGGGGTGCTGCGGGCACGGTGCACTCCCCTCCTCTACGCCAGCCATCGCGAATGACGGCTCGTCGTGACGACGCTTGCGACAACATCTCCATAGCATCGTCTGACCCGCGGACTCACCGCGACCAGCGCCAAGTTCTTCGAGAACGAGCTCACGAAGATGCTCGAACCACTATCGAGCGCTGGCGCGATACGCGCCACCAGTCGGACAAGCGGGCGGGACCCGCTATGGACCACCCAGCGCCGGGAAGCTCCGGTGGCTTGCCTTACGAGGTGGGTTGCCCAGCTTTTACCCATGGGCTGCGGCAGTTCTAGTGGCCGTCCCACCGCACGTTCAAGCCTGACGTTGGCGAGAAGTACAACGGCAAGACCCACCCGTCGGAGTTCCTCAGCATCTACACCATCGCGATGCAAGCTGCAGGAGCTCGCGACGATGCTCGCCAATTACTTCCCGTTGGCACTGAAGCCCAATGTCATGTCTTG
The DNA here is from genome assembly GCF_002575655.3 of Aegilops tauschii subsp. strangulata. Taxonomy (NCBI): domain Eukaryota; kingdom Viridiplantae; phylum Streptophyta; class Magnoliopsida; order Poales; family Poaceae; genus Aegilops; species Aegilops tauschii. The sequence goes on along the minus strand of NC_053041.3, from coordinate 460,176,636 downwards.
GTTGATGCACTTGCCGGTGGATTCCATTTCTTCTTGGTCGGACCTGTGTCATGAGTTCGTTGGTGCCTTCACTTGAGGCCACCAAGCTCACGGCCAGGCGAGTGATTTGCATATCATTCCCCAGAAGGAAGGGGAAACCCTGCGCAAGTACATCCAGAGGTTCAGCCGGGTGCAGTACAACATCCGCGACGTTCATCCCGCCGCCGTGATCAGCGCGTTCCATCAGAACGTGCGCAATTGCAAGATGCGCGAAGAGTTGGCGATGAACAAGGTTAAGGATATGGCTGAACTTTATGTTCTGGCCGACAGATGCGCCCGGGCTGAAGAGGGAAGGAAGTACCCCGGCGAAGACGCGGGTGCAGAAACCGACTATACCGATGAAGACGTCGCTGCCCCAACGAAGAAAGGCCGGCGTCGCAACAGAAAACGAAAGGGCAAGGCCGTGCTTGCCGTCGAGGGATCCGACAGCACCGGCGCCGCCAAGAAGACCAAGGCAGACGACCCCGGCAAGGAGATTGCCGGGTGTGCCGCCTGCCGGGCCTTGGCGGCTGCCGACAAGCCAGGAAGCTCCGGCAAGCAATACTGCAAGATCCATCGCACCAAAGGCCACGACCTCCAGAACTGCCGACAAGTCGAGCTGCTTGCTGAGAAGCAAAACGCTGAGTACGAGAGGCGGACAAGGAGAAGGACCAAGATGGTGCCGAGGGATCCCGCAAGAAGCATGGCGGCCAAGGAGGCCGCCGCGGCAAGGACAACCAGCAAGAGAGGCCCGCTCGGGGCCATGACAAAAAGCAAGAAGATGATGACCATGACGAGGACGACGAGTCCAGCGAGCAAGTGTTCCAGAAGGCTACGGAGGCCGTGTGCGTCGACGGTGGTGCCTCTCTACATACTTCTCACCGCCAGCTTAAACAGTGGGCGCGTGAGATTACAGCAGCGGAGCCCTCGTTCGACGCTCAGAAGCCACTGAAGTGGTCCAGCACGCCCCTCATCTTTGACGCCGAGGCTCACCCTGACCGCACGACTGCGGTCGGGTGTTTGCCATTGTTGGTTTCACCAACAATACGCAACCTCAAGGTGAACAAGATGCTGGTTGACGGCGGGGCCGGTCTGAACTTGATATCGCCCGTTGTGATCAAGAGACTGCAAATTCCTGATGGAGACCTCGAGGAAACGTGTACGTTTCAGGGGGTCAACCCGGGAAGGAGCCAGCCGAAGGGGAAGGTCACACTGCCTGTGACGTTTGGAGGCGAGCTGAACTACAGGACGGAGAGGATTGTCTTCGACGTAGCCGAGATCCCCTTGCCCTACAACGGGATCCTCGGCCGCCCGGCACTGGCCAAGTTCATGGCGGCGTCACACTACGCCTACAACACGCCGAAGATGCCTGGGCCGATGAACATCATCACCGTCCCCTCCGACAAGAAGGACGCGCTGATCTGCGTCGACCTACTTTACCGGGAAGCAGTTGCAGCAGCTGCCGCCAAGTCACTTGCTCCTGCCACTGGAGCCCCAGGAGGGAAGAAGAAGACCGGCAAGACCTCTTGCACTCACCCCGGCAAGCGCACATCTTCGGAATGTTGCGCTGCCGTCGAGGACGTGCCAGAGAGCTCGACCGGCAAGAGCAAGAAATCCAAAGCTACGCCACCAGAGACCAAGAGGGTGTCCATCAAAGAGGATGGCATGGGAGGGGCTTTCACCATAAGCTCCACCCTTGACAGTAAATAGGAAAGCGCGCTCGTCACCTTCCTACGGGCGAATGTCGACGTGTTTGCATGGCAAGCGTCCGACATCCCCGGCGTTCCCAGGGAGGTGATTGAGCACCATCTTGCTGTCTGTCCTCATGCATGGCCCGTCAAGAAGAAGGTCAGGAAGCAGGCTTTGGAACGACAAGAGTTCATCATAGAGGACATTAGGAAACTAGAAGCAGCACACTTGGTGAGGGGAGTGCTCCACCCAACGTGGTTGGCCAATCCAGTGGTTGTGCGCAAGGCAAATGGGAAGTGGAGACTGTGTATTGACTACACAGATATCAACAAGGCTTGTCCTAAGGACCCCTTCCCATTGCCGCGCATCGACCAGATTGTTGACTCCACAGCCGGCTGTGAGTTGCTATCATTCCTCGATGCCTACTCGATCTACCACCAGATCTTCATGATGAAAGAAGACGAAGAGAAGACGGCATTCATCACCCCATGTGGTACGTACTTCTTTTTACGGATGCCCTTCGGGTTGAAGAGTGCTGGTTCAACATTCGCAAGAGCAGTCCAAATTGGTTTTGAACCCCAGCTACATAGAAATATGGAAGCATATGTGGATGACATAGTGGTCAAAACCAAGGACAGGGCAACTCTTGTGCAAGACTTAGAAGAGACGTTTGCCAACCTGCGCAAGATCAACCTCAAGCTGAACCCTGAGAAGTGTGTCTTCGGCGTTCCATCCGGCAAACTTCTCGGGTTCTTTGTGTCGTAGCGTGGGATCGAGGCAAACCCAGACAAGATCAAGGCTATTGAACAGATTGAGGCGCCCAAGCGGATCAAGGATGTGCGTCGGCTCACCGGCTGCGTCGCCGCCATGAGCCGATTCATCTCCAAGTCCACCGAGCGCGCTCTTCCCTTCTTCAAAATTTTAAAGAAGGCAGGCCCAATGGAGTGGACCCCAGAAGCTGAGGCGGCATTGCAGGATCTGAAGAAATACCTTTCCTCCACACCAATACTGGTTGCGCCTAAACCACAAGAATCGTTGCTGTTGTATCTAGCGGCAACAAATCAAGTGGCCAGCGCTGCACTGGTGGCACAGAGGGAGGTTGACGAGGAGGCAGTGGCGACGGCAGAACCAGCGGACAGCGAGCCAAAGATTCCCCCGATAGGGCCTGGTGCCGGCAAGGCAAGGCCCCCGGCAGAGTCTGACGCCATTAGGGCAATGCCTGTACACTCAGGTGAAGTGGTGCAGAAGAAGAAGATGATGCAGCACCCGGTTTACTTTGTCATCTCCCTCTTGCAGGGGGCTAGGTCGAGGTACTCCGATGTGCAGAAATTGCTCTTTGGCCTCCTTATGGCCTCGAGGAAGCTACGTCATTACTTCCTAGCCCACGAGATCACTATCGTCACCCGCCTCGCGTTACAACGGATACTGCACATCCCAGATGCAACCGGAAGGATTGTGGAATGGGCGTTGGAGTTGTCGAGCTTTGGGTTGAGGTTTGAATGTACCTCAACAATCCAGAGCAGAGTCTTGGCAGAGTTCATTGCGGAATGGACCTCAACACCTGACGAAGAAATCCAAGAGACCGCCCTCCCCGGCAAGGAAGTAGACCGTGACTGGATCATGTACTTTGATGGAGCTTTCTCACTGCAAGGCGCCGGTGCCGGTGTGCTCCTTGTCGCACCCACCGGAGAGCACCTCAACTACGTGATCCAGATGCACTTCCCCAGGGAGATGTCCACAAACAACACTGCTGAGTACGAGGGGCTGCTTGCCAGTCTCAGGGTCGCGGCAGACCTCGGGGTTAAGAAGCTCATCGTCAGGGGTGACTCGCAGCTTGTTGTCAGGCAGGTCAACAAGGATTACCATAGCCCATTGATGGAGGCCTACGTAGATGAGGTGAGGAAGCTGGAGGAACGCTTTGACGGTATCCAAGTGGAGCACGTTCCCCGAGCGGAGAACGATATCGCCGACTACCTGTCGAAGCGTGCTGCATTCAAGCTACCTGTGGAACCAGGTACCTTTTTGCTCCGGTTAACTCAGCCATCCGTTGAACCATCAGCAGGGCAGAACAAGCGGAGGAAATCAGGTCCCGGGAAGTACTTTCCTACCGAGCCCCCTGGGGCCGCCGGCAAGGATGCTACCGTGGACATTGAGCCTGCCAAGGAGCAGCTGGCTCCGGCAGGGCGTCAAGCCCTGGCCATGGAGACGACCGCTCCCATGGCGGAGGAAATGCCCTTGGTCCTTGCCATCGAGCCCCAGGCTCCGGTATGGGCACAGCATACCGTCCGATTCCTCCAAACAGGGGAACTTCCTGAGGAGCAGGAAGAAGCGGAAAAAGTAGCCCGTCGGTCTGCTCTGTATCAGTTCGTCGATGACGTCATGTATAGAAAGAGGCCGAACGGAGTGAAATTGAAGTGCATCCCCCGGGAGGAAGGACTGGAGCTGTTGGCAGAGATACATGGAGGCATATGTGGCTCCCACCTAGGGTCGAGGGCCCTTGTCGGCAAGACATTCCAGCAAGGTTTCTTCTGGCCCACTGCCCTCCAGGATGCGACAACACTAGTAACCAAGTGTGAAGCGTGTCGGTTCCATTCAAAGAAGCTCCATCAACCAGCCCAAGCCCTTCAAACAATCCCTCTCTCTTGGCCATTTTCGGTCTGGGGGCTCGACATACTGGGCCCTTTTCCTCGCGCCGTAGGGGGCTTTGAATACTTGTATGTTGCAATCGACAAGTTCACAAAGTGGCCGGAGGTGGAAGCAGTAAGGAAGGTGACAGCGCAGTCAGCCATCAAGTTCTTCAAGGGACTAGTCTGCCGTTTTGGTGTGCCAAACAAGTCATCACTGACAACGGCACGCAGTTCACGAGCCACACCTTCATGCAATACATTCAAGACCTCGGCATCAAGGTCTGTTTTGCTTCCGTGGCACATCCACGGAGCAACGGCCAAGCGGAGAGGGCAAATGCTGAAGTATTACGAGGCCTGAGGACAAAGACTTTTGACAAGCTGCACAAGAGTGGAAGGCGCTGGATTGATGAATTGCCGGCGGTTCTTTGGTCGATCAGGATGACGCCAAATCGAGCCACCGGCCAGACACCCTTCGCCCTAGTATACGGGGCGGAGGCAGTTCTCCCCACGGAACTCATGTACGGGTCACCTCGAGTGCTTGCTTATGACGAGCTTGAGCAAGAGCAGTTGTGCCAAGATGACGCGACGCTCCTTGAGGAAGATCGTCTTCGGGCGGCTGTGAGAGCAACACGCTACCAGCAAGCCTTGCACCACTATCATAGCCGCAAGGTTCATGCCCGAAGGTTTGAGGAAGGCGACCTTGTTCTTCGGCGCGTTCAGTCGACCAAGAATTCCAACAAGTTGACGCCGAAGTGGGAAGGCCCTTATCGGGTAATACGAGTCACCAGGCCCGGTGCAGTCCGCCTAGGGACCGAAGATGTCGTCCCAGTGAGCAACTCCTGGAACATCGAGCATCTTCGCAAGTTTTACCCATAAGGCGCGGCTTGCCGGGCCTCCCGGCAAGCCACCTTTTGTACAAGCTTTGCCGGCAAGGCATGTAACCCTTTGTACAAAGCCAGGCGCAGACCCTGAGCATAAATAAATGAAGCGCTGGCGCCCTAAGTTATAGCATGCATGCTAGGTCGAGTCTCTTCCTTGGTTAGGGTCGATAGTGCTTAGCGGCGACTAACCCCTAGCCTAGAGGTCGAGTGCGCGACTCTCTGTTCTTTTCTGCTCTCCTTTGGTTCGCAGGGCACATGGGCACTTCTGCTGAGCTACTTGGAAGAAAAGGAACGGACCGGCGCCCCAACCCCGGCAGACCAGAGTTGCCGGGGGCTGCAAGTACAAGGGTCCAACCGCGGCAAGACAAAGTTGTCGGGGGCTGCAGATCCAGATAAGTCTTTCATCCTCTGTCATGCATTTCGGTACAGAAATGGGGCATGTGAAACCTCGTTTTATCTCCAAGCTACCGTGCTCCCCTTTTTCCCATGCCTAAGGATTATCTCCTGGGTCGGGATTTGGTTGTAGCCGCGGCGGCAAGGAGATGGAACAAGGAGCCTAAGCCCACTTCATCCCTGCCTCCGCCAAGGGCGCGAGAATGGTCGAGCAAAGTGAGGGGGACGGCAAGGCCTGTTGCCGGGCGAAAAACGTTTATCTTGAAATAGTAACAAGGATTCACTCCTTGTCGCGGGGTCCACCCACGAACGAAAAACCCGGCAAACATCCCTTTTTCATTAAAAACATCCCACACAGGTACAGTTCGTATGGAATGAAAAACATGAGCAAGGGGATTACAAGTTCTAAATTTGACAGAGGCCCGAAAGCTTACAAACTGAAAAAGAGATAAGATGCCCGTGACCCCTTTCTTGTCCCTCTCCTCAGGAGGCAGGTCAAGGAGGCGAAAGGGCAAAAGGGGCGCCTAGGCGAGCTACGAGCAGCAGAAAGAACCAAGAGAGCACCTCGGTGGCTGCCCAAGGGCGGGCCGGTGATGACGGTGCTGGGAAAGGAGCTGGAAGGCGAGGCGGCAGGACTGGCAATACGCGATGATGGCATAGGTGCCCGCGTACTCCGAGTTGACGGCCTTGCCGCCCACCCTCTTCCTCTTCCGCAGCCTCCCAATGCGAGCTGCCCAAGGAGACAGCCCCGAGAACTTCAAGGAGCTGGCCCCTCCCCCGGCAAAATTCCGCCGGAGGAGCGGCCAGGTGCAGATGCTGCTGCTGCCGCACCCGCCCAGGCGCGGGGCGTCCGACGCCTAGTCGGACTCGTCCCCATTATCTGCCCCGCTGTCCTCCTCGTCACTTTCGCTCGACGAAGGGCTTCCATCGTCAGAGTCTCCGTCGGACAAGCTCTCCACGCAGCACTTCAGGCGAGTTCCAAAATCTCCGAAGACCTTGACGGAGAGCAACCCGTCCTCCATTAGTTTGAAGTAGAGGACGAGCCCCGCCGTCAGGCTATGGATCCGGGCGAACGTGTTCCATCCACGACGGAGGTACATGACCCGAGGAGCTAGGAAGTCGAAGTCGACCCGCGTGCCCCCATTCCCGCAGCCCCTCATGTGCAACCTGAGAGACTGGGGCGGGTCATGCTCCATCTCCCGAGCAAACGGGGCGGGAAGGCGAAGACAGCGACGCGGAGGCCGGCGCAGCCTGATGAAGAACTCATGGGGCTGGTCTCCAACGTGGCCCTCCGTCGGGAAAGGCATCATTGGCGGGGGCGAGGCCGGCCCGCCGCCCCGTCCTCCTCTTCCCCGAGCACCACGACTTCTGCCACGGCCTCACCCACGGCCTCGCCCCTCCCCCTTCCCCTCGCGGCCGGCTCCATCGCCACGGGCTCAGGAGGAGGGGGGACGCGCTGTCGAGCGGCGACTCTCGCCGCCACCATGGAGGGACCAGGATTCCCCTTCTCCATGGCGGGTGAAAGGAAGAAGCAGAAGCAGGAGGAGATAGATGAAAGAAGAGTGCGGGATGCCATCCCCCTTCCTCTCCTTATAAAGGGACGGGGTCAGGGCTCGGCCGCCCCGCTCGGCCAATCCAGCCACTGGAGGCGCAGGGAATCGAGACCGACCCGCTGCCCCAACCAGTGACGGCCCGGTTTCCCGCCTCCACCGCTCGCCACCCCAAGCGCATGGAGGACGCGTGGTGAACATACAGAACCGAGAGGACAGGTGAAGCGACCTCTCCCCACCCCGTGATCATGGGGTGTGGACGCCTGGAAGACCGCGGCCCAGCCCCACGGAGTAAATGAGCCGCGCCTCCACGCCTCCCTCTTTTTATGGGGAAGGCGCGAGCCGCCTCTTTACCACGATGTGACGCATGCATGCGGAAACCGCCCCACGCATGCCACCCACATCACGCGCACTCCTCCACGTCGCGCATTCAACGCGGGTCATGGGAAGCGCAGCACGCGAAAAGTTTTTACCGTGGTAAAAACCGCCCCGCCTGCCCTCGCACGGTTTTGGGCCTGGCCCAACAACGCGTCGCGCTTATGTGTGGTCCAGGCCCGGGGGCTCCTGTTGGTGTACAAAAGAAGGGGCACATCTTTGTACCCCTTTTCCTGTGCACGGACAGTCCGAGCCGCGCCCACGACCGCACCAAGCAGAGCAGGGGAGGTGAACCAAGGTAAAACCGAAGCCCAAGACAAGCAAGACGACGCTAAGGCCAAGACCACAAAGAGCAGAGGGACAAAACAGGTTCCCCCGGCAAGACCCTTGCCGGGGCAACCTCAGCGGCCCCGGCAAGACCCCTGCCGGGGCGACTTGCCCCCCACCAGCGGAACGCACCACCCTTGAGCCCACGGTTTCCAACACCATCAACTACGTTGGGCCAGGGCTCGGGAGGCACCTCCATGGTGCCATGCAGATCTTTGTGAAGACAAGGAATGTTCAAGATAAGATGAGGATTGGAAGACAACGATCCTCAGCGAGATCCTTGACAAGGAAAGCCACGAGACCCCCGGCAAGATCCTTGCCAGGGACGACAGCACGCCACGGCGAGACCCTTGCCGGGCCACCCGGCAAGGCCCTCGCCAAAGACGCCAGCGGGGCCACCTCCAGGCCCGCACCAACCAAGTCTCCACCGCCGTTCGCATGCAGCTGCCAACCCAACCAACTGGGCAGGCACCTGCGTGGCAACATGCAGCTTCCAGGCCAACTCAGCACACGCCTGCGTGGCGGCATGCAGATCTTCGTGAAGGCTCCACCACCGCGCCACCTCAGCTGCCTGCCTGCCTACATGGCACCGCACGCATCGCTGGCCAGGGCGCATGTCGAAGCAAGGAGGAGCAGCGACGGACGGGACGGGCCTCGCTCCCGCCCCCGATAAAGCTAGGGGACACCTCAGCGGCGCATTAAATGTGTCTTGTCCTGTAATACGAGCGATAAGCTCTCAATACTGTACGCCTTTCCACCTCCTGTATGCCACTGTGGCAGCCCCTTTCGACTATAAAAGGAGGCCCATGGCATACTGGAGAAGGATTCGGCTCTTTGGGACTACGCACCCACCATAGCTAGTTCGAGAGCTCAAGAACTCTCTGAAATACACCCACCAAAGCAGGACTAGGGTTTTACGCATCCTCGAGGCCTGAACCTCGGTAAACGACCCTTGTGCTGACTGCTTGTCCCGCTCTTCTCGCAATCCTGTGCCCCGGCAACCGTAGTAGGGATTCTTGTGATCCCATAGGTGTCGTTCCACACCGACACTTAATCTATGAATGAACTCTATGCTTAATTACTGAATTTTAGTTGCAAAAATTACATAGTGCTAATGATTTCTAGCTGCATATTTTGACAAATCGCAGTGTTACAAGGATTGAAGAATGGCAACGTTACTAGATCAACAAATGTAAATCTTTCCAGTTTGACAAATGGCAACATACCCAATATGACAGATGCAAATCTTACCAAATTGTTTGTACGTGGTTGCACACGGGTCATCCAAAACAACCGTTTGCGTTGAAGGGATGCACAAATCCTGCGCTGCTCTCACTTTGCATATGGGTGTTCTATCTAAATCGTTTGCGATCAAGCGCCGCAGAAAACCTGCTCGACACATTTTCTCTTGGCTTCCTGGGAAGCTGTCGGTTTGCATACGGGTGTTCTAACAAAAATGTTTGCGATGAGTGTTTTATATTTAAAAAGAGAATAAAACTGCGGCTTGGGCGCCATTAATGGAGAGGATGCAAGCAAGGCGGGCGGCCATGGAAGTCAAAGGGCTCGCTTCCCAGTGAGCCTGCGCAGCGTACAAATCGCACGCTTCCCGGTGAGCCTGCACACTCGAGGACAGCATTCACGCCTCTCGGCCAGCCTGCGCACCGGACGGAGCTTGCACGCCTCCCGTTCAGTCAAGGTCAAGCAGCTGTCCGCACAGCACCTCCAACAACCATTAAAACCAAGACACGTGGCGTCACGTGAATGGTTAACAGAATTTTGGATTTACTAGAATTTAAAAACGAGGTATCTCAATGTTTAGCCGGCAATCAACGGTGCCCTGGTGTTTGAAATTCATTCCCATTTCTTGCATGGGACCTAAGCATGCACCCAAGGACACATATTTGATTTTTCAACCAGTTTATATGCACTGGAGCATGTGCATGTAGTTCAAATTTGAATTATGCACATAAATGCATTGAAAACTCAGTTAATGCATAAAAATGTCCCAACGAACCCCGAAAAATCACAAAAATTCACACAACACTCCTGTTGTTCTGTGTTGACATGAGAAAAAAAATTGAAAGCAATAAGAGGCAATGGATATAGTTTCGTCCCCAAAGGTGGGACGTTCCCTACCGAAAACAATCATGCTTCTTGTGAGAAGCTCCGTTTTGTGAGAAGCATATACCCAAACCTGCCCCAAGTGGGACAAAATTTGTACCACGGCATGTTGATGCCGCTCCAAGATAGCATGCCAAGTTTCATGAATTTCAGACGAGTTTTGGATTTACTAGAATTTAAAAACTAGGCATCTCAATGTTTTGTCGGCAATCAACGGTGCACTAGCGTTTGAAATTCATTCCCATTTCTTGCATGGGACCTAAGCATGCACCCAAGGACACAGATTTGATTTTTCAACCAATTTATATGCACTTGAGCATGTGCATGTAGTTTAAATTTGAATTATGCACATAAATGCATCGAAAACTTAGTTAATGCATAAAAATGTCCAAAAAACCCCGAAAAATCACAAAAATTCACACAACACTCCTGTTGTTCTATGTTGACACGAGAAGAAATTTGAAAGCAATAAGATGCAATGGATATCGTTTCGTCCCAAAAGGTGGGACGTTCCCTACCAAAAACCATCATGCTTGTTGTGAGAAGCTTCGGTTTGTGAGAAGCATATACCCAAACCTGCCCCAAATGGGATAAAATTTGTACCACGGCATGTTGATGCCGCTCCATGATAGCATGCCAAGTTTCATGAATTTCAGACGAGTTTTGGATTTACTAGAATTTAAAAACCATGCATCTCAATGTTTTGTCGGCAATCAACGGCGCCCTGGTGTTTGAAATTCAATCCCATTTCTTGCATGGGACCTAAGTATGCACCCAAGGACACCGATTTGATGTTTCAACTAATTTATATGCACTGGAGCATGTGCATGTAGTTCAAATTTGAATTATGCACATAAATTCATTGAAAACTCAGTTAATGCATAAAAATGTCCAAACGAACGCCGAAAAATCACAAAAATTCACACAACACTCATGTTGTTCTATGTTGACACGAGAAGAAATTTGAATGCAATAAGATGCAATGGATATCGTTTCGTCCCAAAAGGTGGGACGTTCCCTACCAAAAACCATCATGCTTGTTGTGAGAAGCTTCGGTTTGTGAGAAGCATATACCCAAACCTGCCCCAAATGGGATAAAATTTGTACCACGGCATGTTGATGCCGCTCCATGATAGCATGCCAAGTTTCATGAATTTCAGACGAGTTTTGGATTTATTAGAATTAAAAAACCAGGCATCTCAATGTTTTGTCGGCAATCAACGGTGCCCTGGTGTTTGAAATTCATTCCCATTTCTTGCATGGGACCTAACTATGCACCCAAGGACACCGATTTGATGTTTCAACTAATTTATATGCACTGGAGCATGTGCATGTAGTTCAAATTTGAATTATGCACACAAATGCATCGAAAACTTAGTTAATGCATAAAAATGTCCAAACGAACCCCGAAAAATCACAAAAATTCACACAAAAATCCTGTTGTTCTATGTTGACACGAGAAGAAATTTGAAAGCAATAAGATGCAATGGATATCGTTTCGTCCCAAAAGGTGGGACGTTCCCTACCAAAAACCATCATGCTTGTTGTGAGAAGCTTCGGTTTGTGAGAAGCATATACCCAAACCTGCCCCAAATGGGATAAAATTTGTACCACGGCATGTTGATGCCGCTCCATGATAGCATGCCATGTTTCATGAATTTCAGACGAGTTTTGGATTTACTAGAATTTAAAAACCAGGCATCTCAATGTTTTGTCGGCAATCAACGGTTCCCTGGTGTTTGAAATTCATTCCCATTTCTTGCATGGGACCTAAGTATGCACCCAAGGACACCGATTTGATTTTTCAACTAATTTATATGCACTGGAGCATGTGCATGTAGTTCAAATTTGAATTATGCACATAAATTCAATGAAAACTCAGTTAATGCATAAAAATGTCCCAACGAACCTTGAAAAATCACAAAAATTCACACAACACTCCTATTGTTCTATGTTGACATGAGAAAAAAAATTGAAAGCAATAAGAGGCAATGGATATAGTTTCGTCCCCAAAGGTGGGACGTTCCCTACCGAAAACAATCATGCTTGTTGTGAGAAGCTCCGGTTTGTGAGAAGCATATACCCAAACCTGCCCCAAGTGGGACAAAATTTGTACCACGGCATGTTGATGCCGCTCCATGATAGCATGCCAAGTTTCATGAATTTCAGACGAGTTTTGGATTTACTAGAATTTAAAAACTAGGCATCTCAATGTTTTGCCGGCAATCAACGGTGCACTAGCGTTTGAAATTCATTTCCCATTTCTTGCATGGGACCTAAGCATGCACCCAAGGACACAGATTTGATTTTTCAACCAATTTATATGCACTGGAGCATGTGCATGTAGTTCAAATTTGAATTATGCACATAAATGTATCGAAAACTTAGTTAATGCATAAAAATGTCCAAACGAACCCCGAAAAATCACAAAAATTCACACAACACTCCTGTTGTTCTATGTTGACACGAGAAGAAATTTGAAAGCAATAAGATGCAATGGATATCGTTTCGTCCCAAAAGGGACGTTCCCTACCAAAAACCATCATGCTTGTTGTGAGAAGCTTCGGTTTGTGAGAAGCATATACCCAAACCTGCTCAAATGGGATAAAATTTGTACCACGGCATGTTGATGCCGCTCCATGATAGCATGCCAAGTTTCATGAATTTCAGACGAGTTTTGGATTTACTAGAATTTAAAAACGAGGCATCTCAATGTTTAGCCGGCAATCAACGGTGCCCTGGTGTTAGAAATTCATTCCCATTTCTTGCATGGGACCTAAGCATGCACCCAAGGACACATATTTGATTTTTTCAACCAATTTATATGCATTGGAGCATGTGCATGTAGTTCAAATTTGAATTATGCAGATAAATGCATTGAAAACTCAGTTAATGCATAAAAATGTCCCAACGAACCCCGAAAAATCACAAAAATTCACACAACACTCTTGTTGTTCTATGTTGACATGAGAAAAAAATTTGAAAGCAATAAGAGGCAATGGATATAGTTTCGTTCCCAAAGGTGGGACGTTCCCTACCGAAAACAATCATGCTTGTTGTGAGAAGCTCCGGTTTGTGAGAAGCATATACCCAAACCTGCCCCAAGTGGGACAAAATTTGTACCACGGCATGTTGATGCCGCTCCATGATAGCATCCCAAGTTTCATGAATTTCAGACGAGTTTTGGATTTACTAGAATTTAAAAACTAGGCATCTCAATGTTTTGCCGGCAATCAACGGTGCACTAGCGTTCGAAATTCATTCCCATTTCTTGCATGGGACCTAAGCATGCACCCAAGGACACAGATTTGATTTTTCAACCAATTTATATGCACTTGAGCATGTGCATGTAGTTCAAATTTGAATTATGCACATAAATGCATCGCAAACTTAGTTAATGCATAAAAATGTCCAAACGAACCCCGAAAAATCACAAAAATTCACACAACACTCCTGTTGTTCTATGTTGACACGAGAAGAAATTTGAAAGCAATAAGATGCAATGGATATCGTTTCATCCCAAAAGGTGGGACGTTCCCTACCAAAAACCATCATGCTTGTTGTGAGAAGCTTCGGTTTGTGAGAAGCATATACCCAAACCTGCCCCAAATGGGATAAAATTTGTACCACGGCATGTTGATGCCGCTCCATGATAGCATGCCAAGTTTCATGAATTTCAGACGAGTTTTGGATTTATTAGAATTAAAAAACCAGGCATCTCAATGTTTTGTCGGCAATCAACGGTGCCCTGGTGTTTGAAATTCATTCCCATTTCTTGCATGGGACCTAAGTATGCACCCAAGGACACCGATTTGATGTTTCAACTAATTTATATGCACTGGAGCATGTGCATGTAGTTCAAATTTGAATTATGCACATAAATTCATTGAAAACTCAGTTAATGCATAAAAATGTCCAAACGAATGCCGAAAAATCACAAAAATTCACACAACACTCCTGTTGTTCTATGTTGACACGAGAAGTAATTTGAAAGCAATAAGATGCAATAGATATCGTTTCGTCCCAAAAGGTGGGACGTTCCCTACCAAAAACCATCATGCTTGTTGTGAGAAGCTTCGGTTTGTGAGAAGCATATACCCAAACCTGCCCCAAATGGGATAAAATTTGTACCACGGCATGTTGATGCCGCTCCATAATAGCATGCCAAGTTTCATGAATTTCAGACGAGTTTTGGATTTACTAGAATTTAAAAACCAGGCATCTCAATGTTTTGTCGGCAATCAATGGTTCCCTGCTGTTTGAAATTCATTCCCATTTCTTGCATGGGACCTAAGTATGCACCCAAGGACACCGATTTGATTTTTCAACTAATTTATATGCACTGGAGCATGTGCATGTAGTTCAAATTTGAATTATGCAGATAAATGCATTGAAAACTCAGTTAATGCATAAAAATGTCCCAACGAACCCCGAAAAATCACAAAAATTCACACAACACTCTTGTTGTTCTATGTTGACATGAGAAAAAAAATTGAAAGCAATAAGAGGCAATGGATATAGTTTCGTTCCCAAAGGTGGGACGTTCCCTACCGAAAACAATCATGCTTGTTGTGAGAAGCTCCGGTTTGTGAGAAGCATATACCCAAACCTGCCCCAAGTGGGACAAAATTTGTACCACGGCATGTTGATGCCGCTCCATGATAGCATGCCAAGTTTCATGAATTTCAGACGAGTTTTGGATTTACTAGAATTTAAAAACTATGCATCTCAATGTTTTGCCGGCAATCAACGGTGCACTAGCGTTTGAAATTCATTCCCATTTCTTGCATGGGACCTAAGCATGCACCCAAGGACACAGATTTGATTTTTCAACCAATTTATATGCACTAGAGCATGTGCATGTAGTTCAAATTTGAATTATGCACATAAATGTATCGAAAACTTAGTTAATGCATAAAAATGTCCAAACGAACCCCGAAAAATCACAAAAATTCACACAACACTCGTGTTGTTCTATGTTGACACGAGAAGAAATTTGAAAGCAATAAGATGCAACGGATATCGTTTCGTCCCAAAAGGTGGGACGTTCCCTACCAAAAACCATCATGCTTGTTGTGAGAAGCTTCGGTTTGTGAGAAGCATATACCCAAACCTGCCCCAAATGGGATAAAATTTGTACCACGGCATGTTGATGCCGCTCCATGATTGCATGCCATGTTTCATGAATTTCAGACGAGTTTTGGATTTACTAGAATTTAAAAACCAGGCATCTCAATGTTTTATCGGCAATCAACGGTTCCCTGGTGTTTGAAATTCATTCCCATTTCTTGCATGGGACCTAAGTATGCACCCAAGGACACCGATTTGATTTTTTAACTAATTTATATGCACTGGAGCATGTGCATGTAGTTCAAATTTGAATTATGCACATAAATTCATTGAAAACTCAGTTAATGCATAAAATGTCCCAACGAACCTTGAAAAATCACAAAAATTCACACAACACTCATGTTGTTCTATGTTGACATGAGAAAAAAAATTGAAAGCGATAAGAGGCAATGGATATAGTTTCGTCCCCAAAGGTGGGACGTTCCCTACCGAAAACAATCATGCTTGTTGTGAGAAGCTCCGGTTTGTGAGAAGCATATACCCAAACCTGCCCCAAGTGGGACAAAATTTGTACCACGGCATGTTGATGCCGCTCCATGATAGCATGCCAAGTTTCATGAATTTCAGACGAGTTTAGGATTTACTAGAATTTAAAAACTAGGCATCTCAATGTTTTGCCGGCAATCAACGGTGCACTAGCGTTTGAAATTCATTCCCATTTCTTGCATGGGACCTAAGCATGCACCCAAGGACACAGATTTGATTTTTCAACCAATTTATATGCACTAGAGCATGTGCATGTAGTTCAAATTTGAATTATGCACATAAATGTATCGAAAACTTAGTTAATGCATAAAAATGTCCAAACGAACCCCAAAAATCACACAACACTCGTGTTGTTCTATGTTGACACGAGAAGAAATTTGAAAGCAATAAGATGCAACGGATATCGTTTCGTCCCGAAAGGTGGGACGTTCCCTACCAAAAACCATCATGCTTGTTGTGAGAAGCTTCGGTTTGTGAGAAGCATATACCCAAACCTGCCCCAAATGGGATAAAATTTGTACCACGGCATGTTGATGCCGCTCCATGATAGCATGCCATGTTTCATGAATTTCAGACGAGTTTTGGATTTACTAGAATTTAAAAACCAGGCATCTCAATGTTTCGTCGGCAATCAACGGTTCCCTGGTGTTTGAAATTCATTCCCATTTCTTGCATGGGACCTAAGTATGCACCCAAGGACACCGATTTGATTTTTCAACTAATTTATATGCACTGGAGCATGTGCATGTAGTTCAAATTTGAATTATGCACATAAATTCATTGAAAACTCAGTTAATGCATAAAATGTCACAACGAACCTTGAAAAATCACAAAAATTCACACAACACTCCTGTTGTTCTATGTTGACGTGAGAAAAAAAATTGAAAGCGATAAGAGGCAATGGATATAGTTTCGTCCCCAAAGGTGGGACGTTCCCTACCGAAAACAATCATGCTTGTTGTGAGAAGCTCCAGTTTGTGAGAAGCATATACCCAAACCTGCCCCAAGTGGGACAAAATTTGTACCACGGCATGTTGATGCCGCTCCATGATAGCATGCCAAGTTTCATGAATTTCAGACGAGTTTTGGATTTACTAGAATTTAAAAACTAGGCATCTCAATGTTTTGCTGGCAATCAACGGTGCACTAGCATTTGAAATTCATTCCCATTTCTTGCATGGGACCTAAGCATGCACCCAAGGACACAGATTTGATTTTTCAACCAATTTATATGCACTTGAGCATGTGCATGTAGTTTAAATTTGAATTATGGACATAAATGCATCGAAAACTTAGTTAATGCATAAAAATGTCCAAACGAACCCCGAAAAATCACAAAAATTCACACAACACTCCTGTTGTTCTATGTTGACACGAGAAGAAATTTGAAAGCAATAAGATGCAATGGATATCGTTTCGTCCCAAAAGGTGGGACGTTCCCTACCAAAAACCATCATGCTTGTTGTGAGAAGCTTCGGTTTGTGAGAAGCATATACCCAAACCTGCCCCAAATGGGATAAAATTTGTACCACGGCATGTTGATGCCGCTCCATGATAGCATGCCAAGTTTCATGAATTTCATACGAGTTTTGGATTTATTAGAATTAAAAAACAGGCATCTCAATGTTTTGTCGGCAATCAACGGTGCCCTGGTGTTTGAAATTCATTCCCATTTCTTGCATGGGACCTAACTATGCACCCAAGGACACCGATTTGATGTTTCAACTAATTTATATGCACTGGAGCATGTGCATGTAGTTCAAATTTGAATTATGCACATAAATTCATTGAAAACTCAGTTAATGCATAAAAATGTCCAAACGAACGCCGAAAAATCACAAAAATTCACACAACACTCCTGTTGTTCTATGTTGACACGAGAAGAAATTTGAAAGCAATAAGATGCAATGGATATCGTTTCGTCCCAAAAGGTGGGACGTTCCCTACCAAAAACCATCATGCTTGTTGTGAGAAGCTTCGGTTTGTGAGAAGCATATACCCAAACCTGCCCCAAATGGGATAAAATTTGTACCACGGCATGTTGATGCCGCTCCATGATAGCATGCCAAGTTTCATGAATTTCAGACGAGTTTTGGATTCACTAGAATTTAAAAACCAGGCATCTCAATGTTTTGTCGGCAATCAATGGTTCCCTGGTGTTTGAAATTCATTCCCATTTCTTGCATGGGACCTAAGTATGCACCAAAGGACACCGATTTGATTTTTCAACTAATTTATATGCACTGGAGCATCTGCATGTAGTTCAAATTTGAATTATGCACATAAATTCATTGAAAACTCAGTAAATGCATAAAAATGTCCCAACGAACCCCGAAAAATCACAAAAATTCACACAACACTCCTGTTGTTCTATGTTGACATGAGTTAGTTGCGGGATGATGTATTACGGAACAAGTAAAGAGACTTGCCGGTAACGAGATTGAACTAGGTATTGAGATACCGACGATCGAATCTCGGGCAAGTAACATACCGATGACAAAGGGAACAACGTATGTTGTTATGCGGTTTGACCGATAAAGATCTTCGTTGAATATGTGGGAGCCAATATAAGCATCCAGGTTTCGCTATTGGTTATTGACCGGAGACGTGTCTCGGTCATGTCTACATTGTTCTTGAACCCGGAGGTTCCGCACGCTTAAAGTTTCGATGACGGTTATGTTATGAGTTTATGAGTTTTGATGTACCGAAGGTAGTTTGGAGTCCCGGATGAGATCGAGGACATGACGAGGAGTCTCGAAATGGTCGAGACGTAAAGCTCGATATATTGGATGACTATATTCGTACATCGGAGAAGGTTCCGACTGATTCGGGTATTTTTCGGAGTACCGGGGAGTTACGGGAATACGGGAAAGAAGTATTGGGCCTTAATGGGCCTCAGTGGGAAAGAGAGGCAGCTGCCAGGAGGTGGCGCGCGCCCCTCCCAAGCCCAGTCCGAATTGGACAAGGGGTTTGGGGCGCAGCCCCCTCTCCCTTCCTTCTCCTCTTCCCCCCTTTCCCCCCTTCTCCTAGTTGGACTAGGAAAGGAGGAAACCTACTCCAACTAGGAGTAGGAATCCTACTCCGTTGGTGCGGAACCCCTAGGGCCGGCCTCTTCCTCCCTTGCTCCTTTATATACGGGGGCAGGGGGGCACCCCAGAGGAACAACAATAGATCTCTTGATCTCTTAGCAGTGTGCGGTGCCCCCCTCCACCATAATCCACCTCGATAATATCGTAGCGGTGCTTAGGCGAAGCTCTGCGTCGGTAGAACATCATCATCGTCACCACGTCGTCGTGCTGACGAAACTCTCCCTCAACACTCGGCTGGATCGGAGTTCGAGGGACATCATCAAGTTGAACGTGTGCAGAACTCGGAGGTGCCGTGCGTTCGGTACTTGATCGGTCGGATCGTGAAGACGTACGACTACATCAACCGCGTTGTGCTAACGCTTCCTCTTTCGGTCTACGATGGTACGTGGACACACTCTCCCCTCTCGTTGCTATGCATCACCATGATCTTGCGTGTGCGTAGGAAATTTTTGAAATTACTACGTTCCCCAACAGTGGCATCCGAGCCAGGTTTTATGCGTGGATATTATATGCACGAGTAGAACACAAGTGAGTTGTGGGCGATATAAGTCATACTGCTTACCAGCATGTCATACTTTGGTTCGGCGGTATTGTTGGATGAAGCGGCCCGGACCGACATTACGCGTACGCTTATGCGAGATTGGTTCTACCGACGTGCTTTGCACACAGGTGGCTGGCGGGTGTCAGTTTCTCCAACTTTAGTTGAACCAACTGTGGCTACGCCCAGTCCTTGAGAAGGTTAAAACAGCACCAACTTGACAAATTATCGTTGTGGTTTTGATGCGTAGGTAAGAACGGTTCTTGCTCAGCCCATAGCAGCCACGTAAAACTTGCAACAACATAGTAGAGGACGTCTAACTTGTTTTTGCAGGGCATGTTGTGATTTGATATGGTCAAGACGTGATGAGATATAAGTTGTTGTATGAGATGATCATGTTTTGTTGAAGTTATCGGCAACTGGCAAAAGTTTTATGGTTTGTCTCTTTATTGCATAAGATGCAAGCGCCAAATAATTGCTTTACTTTATCGCTATGCGATAGCAATAGTTGCAAGAGCAATAGTTGGTGAGACGACCATGTGACGACACATTGATATAGATAAAGATGATGGAGATCATGGTGTCATGCCGGTGACGATGGAGATCATGACGATGCTTTGGAGATGGAGATCAAAGGCACAAGATGATGATGGCCATATCATGTCACATATTATGATTGCATGTGATGTTTATGTTTTATACATCTTATCTTTCTTTGATTGATGGTAGCATTATAAGATGATCTCTCACTAAATTATCAAGGTATAAGTGTTCTCCCTGAGTATGCACCATTGCGAAAGTTCTTCGTGCTGAGACACCACGTGATGATCGGGTGTGATAGGCTCTACGTTCAAATACAACGGGTGCAAAATAGTTGCACACGCGGAATACTCAGGTTAAACTTGACGAGCCTAGCATATAACAGATATGGCCTCCGAACACTGAGACCGAAAGGTCGAGCATGAATCATATAGTAGATATGATCAACATAAATGATGTTCACCATTGAAACTACTCCATCTCACATGATGATCGGACATGGTTTAGTTGATATGGATCACATGATCACTTAGATGATTAGAGGGATGTCTATCTAAGTGGGAGTTCTTAAGTAATATGATTAATTGAACTTTAATTTATCATGAACTTAGTCCTGGTAGTATTAGCATATCTATGTTGTAGATCAATAGCTCGCGATGTTGCGCCCCGTTTAATTTTTATATGTTCCTAGAGAAAACTATGTTGAAAGATGTTAGTAGCAATGATGCAGATTGGATCCGTGATCTGAGGTTTATCCTCATTGCTGCACAGAAGAATTATGTCCTTGATGCACCGCTAGGTGACAGACCTATTGCAGGAGCAGATTCAAACATTATGAACGTTTTGACAAAAGCTCGGTATGATGACTACTTGATAGTTAAGTGCACCATGCTTTATGGATTAGAACCGGGACTTCAAAAATGTTTTGAACGCCACGGAGCATATAAGATATTCCAAGAGTTGAAATTGGTATTTCATACTCATGCCCGTGTCGAGAGGTATGAGACCTTTGACAATATTTTGCCTACAAGATGGAGGAGAATTGCTCAGCTGGTGAGCATGTGCTCAGAATGTCTGAGTACTACAATCACTTGAATCAAGTGGGAGTTAATATTCCAGATAAGATAGTGATTGACAGAGTTCTCTAGTCACTATCACCAAGTTAATAGAACTTCGTGATGAACTATAATATGCAAGGGATGACGAAAGTAATTCCCGAGCTCTTCGCGATGCTGAGATCGGCGAAGGAAGAAATCAAGAAAAGAGCATCAAGTGTTGATGGTTAACAAGACCACTAGTTTCAAGAAAAGGGCAAAGGGAAGAAGGGGAACTTCAAGAAGAACGGCAAGCAAGTTGCTGCTCAAGTGAAGAAGCCCAAGTCTGGACCTAAGCCTGAGACTGAGTGCTTCTACTGCAAAGGAACTGATCACTGGAAGCGGAACTACCCCAAGTATTTGGTGGATAAGAAGGATGGCAAAGTGAACAAAGGTATATTTGATATACTGATTATTGATGTGTATTTTACTAGTATTCGTAGCAACCCCTCGGTATTTGATACTGGTTCAGTTGCTAAAAAGTAGCAACTCAAAACAGGAGTTGCATAATGAACAGAAACTAGTTAAGGATGAAGTGACGATGTGAGTTGGAAGTGGTTCCAAGATTGATATGATCATCATCGCACACTCCCTATACTTTCGGGATAAGTGTTGAACCTAAATAAGTGTTATTTGGTGTTTGCGTTGAGCATGAATATGATTTGATCATGTTTATTGCAATACAGTTATTCATTAAAGTCAGAGAATAATTGTTGTTCTGTTTACATGAATAAAACCTTATATGGTTACACACCCAATGAAAATGGTTCGTTGGATCTCGATCGTAGTGATACACATATTCATAATATTGAATCCAAAAGATGCAAAGTTAATAATGATAGTGCAACTTATTTGTGGCACTGCCGTTTAGGTCATATTGGCGTAAAGCGCATGAAGAAACTCCATGCTGATGGGCTTTTTGGAATCACTTGTTTATGAATCACTTGATGCTTGCGAACCATGCCTTATGGGAAAGATGACTAAGACTCCGTTCTCCGGAACAATGGAGCGAGCAACTGACTTATTGGAAATAATACATACTGATGTATGCGATCCGATGACTGTTGAGGCTCGCGATGGGTATCGTTATTTTCTGACCTTCACAGATGATTTGAACAGATATGGGTATATCTACTTGATGAAACACAAGTCTAAAACATTTGAAAAGTTCAAAGAATTTCAGAGTGAAGTGGAGAATCATCGTAACAAAAATAAAAGTTTCTACGATATGATCGCAGATGTAAAATATTTGAGTTACGAGTTTGGCCTTCAATTAAAACAATGTGGAATAGTTTCACAAACTCATGCCACCTGGAACACCACAGCATAATGGTGTGTCCTAACGTCATAACCGTACTTTATTGAATATAGTACAATCTATGATGTCTCTTACCGATTTACCACTATTGTTTTGGGGTTATGCATTAGAGACAGCCGCATTCACGTTAAAACGGCACCATCTAAATCCGTTGAGACGACACCATATGAACTGTGGTTTGGCAAGAAACCAAAGTTGTCGTTTCTTAAAGTTTGGGGTTGCAATGCTTATGTGAAAAAAATTCATCCTGATAAGCTCAAACCCAAATCGGAGAAACGTGTCTTCATAGGATACCCAAAAGAGACTGTTGGGTACACCTTCTATCACAGATCCGAAGGCAAGACTTTTGTAGCTAAATTTGGAATCTTTCTAGAGAAGGAGTTTCTCTCGAAAGAAGTGAGTGGGAGGAAAATAGAACTTGATGAGGTAACTGTACCTGCTCCCTTATTGGAAAGTAGTTCATCACAGAAATCTGTTCCTGTGACTCCTACACCAATTACTGAGGAAGCTAGTGATGATGATCATGTAACTTCAGATCAAGTTACTACCGAACCTCGTAGGTCAACCAGAATGAAATCCGCACCAGAGTGGTACGGTAATCCTGTTCTGGATGTCATGTTACTTTACCATGACGAACCTACAAACTATGAGGAAGCGATGATGAGCCCAGATTCCGCAAAATGGCTTGAGGCCATGAAATCTGAGATGGGATCCATGTATGAGAACAAAGTGTGGACTTTGGTTGACTTGCCCGGTGATCGGCAAGCCATAGAAACTAATGGATCTTCAAGAGGAAGACGGACGCTGATAGTAGTGTTACTATCTACAAAGCTAGACTTGTCGGAAAAAGGTTTTTGACAAAGTTCAAGGTGTTGACTATGATGAGATTTTCTCACTCGTAGCGATGCTTAAGTCTGTCCGAATCATGTTAGCAAATTGGCACATTTTATGAAATCTGGCAAATGGATGTCGAAACTACATTCCTTAATGGATTTCTTAAAGAAGAGTTGTATATGATGCAACCAAAAGGTTTTGTCAATCCTAAAGGTGCTAAAGAATATGCAAGCTCCAGCAATCCATCTATGGACTGGTGCAAGCATCTCGGAGTTGGAATATACGCTTTGATAAGTTGATCAAAGCATATAGTTTTATACAGACTTGCGGTGAAGCCTGTATTTACAAGAAAGTGAGTGGGAGCACTACATCATTTCTGATAAGTATATGTGAATGACATATTGTTGATCGGAAATAATGTAGAATTATTCTGCAAAGCATAAAGGAGTATTTGAAAGGAGTTTTTCAAAGAAGGACCTCAGTGAAGCTGCTTACATATTGAGAATCAAGATCTATAGAGATAGATCATGACGCTTGATAAGTTTTTTCAATGAGTACATACCTTAACAAGATTTTGAAGTAGTTCAAAATGGAACAGTCAAAGAAAGAGTTTCTTGCCTGGGTAACAAGGTGTGAAATTGAGTAAGACTCAAAGCCCGACCACGGCAGAAGATAGAAAGAGAATGAAAGTCATTCCCTATGCCTCAGCCATAGGTTCTATAAAGTATGCCATGCTGTGTACCAGATCTATTGCATACCCTACCACTGAGTTTGGCAAGGGAGTACAATAGTGATCTAGGAGTAGATCACTGGACAGCGGTCAAAATTATCCTTAGTGGAATAAGGATATGTTTCTCGATTATGGAAGTGACAAAAGGTTCATCGTAAAGGGTTACGTCGATGCAAGTTTTGACACTAATCTAGATGACTCTAAGTCTCGGTCTAGGTACATATTGAAAGTGGGAGCAATTATCTAGAGTAGCTCCGTGCAGAGCATTGTAGACATAAAAATTTGCAAAATACATACGAATCTGAATGTGACAGACCCGTTGACTAAAATTATCTCACAAGCAAAACATGATCACACCTTAATACTCTTTGGGTGTTAATCACATAGCGATGTGAACTAGATTACTAACTCTAGTAAACCCTTTGGGTGTTGGTCACATGTCGATGTGAACTATGAGTGTTAACCACATAAAGATGTGAACTATTGATGTTAATTCACATGGCGATGTGAACTAGATTATTGACTCTAGTTCAAGTGGGAGACTGAAGGAAATATGCCCTAGAGGCAATAATAAAGTTATTATTTATTTCCTTATTCTCATGATAAATGTTTATTATTCATGCTAGAATTGTATTAACCGGAAAAGTAATACATGTGTGAATACATAGACAAACAGAGTGTCACTAGTATGCCTCTACTTGACTAGCTCGTTGATCAAAGATGGTTATGTTTCCTAGCCATAGACATGAGTTGTCATTTGATTAACGTGATCACACCATTAGGAGAATGATGTGATTGACTTGACCCATTCCGTTAGCTTAGCACACGATCGTTTAGTATGTTGCTATTGCTTTCTTCATGACTTATACATGTTCCTATGACTATGAGATTATGCAACTCCCGTTTACCGGAGGAACACTTTGTGTGCTACCAAACGTCACAACGTAACTGGGTGATTATAAAGGTGCTCTACAGGTGTCTCCGAAGGTACTTCTTGGGTTGGCGTATTTCGAGATTAGGATTTGTCACTCCGATTGTCGGAGAGGTATCTCTGGGCCCACTCAGTAATGCACATCACTATAAGCCTTGCAAGCATTGTAACTAATGAGTTAGTTGCGGGATGATGTATTACGGAACGAGTAAAGAGACTTGCCGGTAACGAGATTGAACTAGGTATTGAGATACCGACGATCGAATCTCGGGCAAGTAACATACCGATGACAAAGGGAACAACGTATGTTGTTATGCGGTTTGACCGATAAAGATCTTCGTAGAATATGTGGGAGCCAATATGAGCATCCAGGTTCCGCTATTGGTTATTGAGCGTAGACGTGTCTCGGTCATGTCTACATTGTTCTCGAACCCGTAGGTTCCGCACGCTTAAAGTTTCGATGACGGTTATGTTATGAGTTTATGAGTTTTGATGTACCGAAGGTAGTTCGGAGTCCCAGATGAGATCGGAGACATGACGAGGAGTCTCGAAATGGTCGAGACGTAAAGATCGATATATTGGACGACTATATTCGGACATCGGAGAAGGTTCCGAGTGATTCGGGTATTTTTCGGAGTACCGGGGAGTTACGGGAATACGGGAAAGAAGTATTGGGCCTTAATGGGCCTTAGTGGGAAGCAGAGGCAGCACCAGGATGTGACGCGCACCCCTCCCAAGCCCAGTCCGAATTGGACAAGGGTTTGGGGCACGGCCCCCTCTCCCTTCCTTCTCCTATTCCTCCCTTTCCCCCCTTCTCCTAGTTGGACTAGGAAAGGAGGAAACCTACTCCAACTAGGAGTAGGAGTCCTACTCCCTTGGTGCGCCCCTCCTAGGGCCGGCCTCCTCCTCCCTTGCTCCTTTATATACGGGGGCAGGGGGCACCCCAGAGGAACAACAATTGATCTCTTGATCTCTTAGCCGTGTGCGGTGCCCCCCTCCACCATAATCCACCTCGATAATATCGTAGCGGTGCTTAGGCGAAGACCTGCGTCGGTAGAACATCATCATCGTCACCACGCCGTCGTGCTGACGAAACTCTCCCTCAACACTCGGCTGGATCGGAGTTCGAGGGACATCATCGAGCTGAACGTGTGCATAACTCGGAGGTGTCGTGCGTTCGGTACTTGATCGGTCGGATCGTGAAGACGTACGACTACATCAACCGCGTTGTGCTAACGCTTCCTCTTTCGGTCTACGAGGGTACGTGGACACACTCTCCCCTCTCGTTGCTATGCATCACCATGATCTTGCGTGTGCGTAGGAAATTTTTGAAATTACTACGTTCCCCAACAGCTACATGATAGCATGCCAAGTTTCTTGAATTTCAGACAAGTTTTGGATTTACTAGAATTTAAAAACCAGGTATCTCAATGTTTGCGGCCGAGTGACGGTGCCAGGGTGTTTGAAATTCATTCCCATTTCTTGCATAGGACCTTAGCATGCAACCAATGACACATATTTGTTTTTTCAATAAGTTTATATGCACTGGAGCATGTGCATGTAGTTCAAATTTTGATTATGCGCATAAAATGCCTGGAAAACCCAGTTAATGTATAAAAATGTACAAACGAACCCTGAATAATTCCAATTATTTTGACGACACACCTATAGTTGCATGTTCACTCCAGATAAAAGTTCTAACAATTCAAACACCATCCTTTGTAGCTGTGACCCCATTACGTAATTCAAATGATCAAGACGATAAATCAAGTAGACCGCACACAGTTTATTATCACCAACCGTGTGAGATGCAGCACAAAATATCTTGGAGCACTGTCGGTGTATAGTACGCCCATGGATTATTAGAGAAGGTGCGTCGGCTACAGTCCACAGCCGGCGTGTCAAGCACACTAGCTCACTCCCCAAATATCATTTCACTATTCATTCGTCGCCGGTGAAAGATGGGGACGTGGACCCACGTCGTGAGGGCAACTTCGGCGGCCCACTCCGGTGAGAGCATGGCCACAGCTATCAGGCGCGTGCTAACAAGCTTCGTGAGGGCGACCGCAGTCTGCGTCTGGGTGGCCAAGGCAGCCCAAACGGCCGCTGTTGCTTCTCAGGCGGTGGAAACAGCATCTGCCTCGGGGATAGCAATTGGCGAGAGCGGCACAGCAGCTGTCCGTTCCATAGCGGTGGCCTTAGCCCTGCTGGAGGCCGCCCACTACCATGTCGAGGCCGTCCACACCCAGCTCGTGGCGGTCACCGCACAAATCGAACGAAGCTTCTCCGACAACGGTCGGCAACCCACGGCCGAAGAGCTGGCAATCGCCGAGAGAGTTCGAGCAGCCGTTCGTTCCTGCGCAACATACCTTCCCACGATGGAGCCCACCAGAGCCCAGATCGTGGCCGCCCATGCCCAGCTCGTGGCGGCCTATTCCAAAGGTATGGCGGACGCGGATGCCAAGATGCTTGCCAAGTATGGTGCAATTGATGCCATGGAGCCCCTTCCCTAGGAGACCGTCGGGCGCGAGCTGGACATGGAGGCGGCGGCGAAGATCGACGAGCACCAGCCGTAGTAGTACTCTTTGTTTTGTTTAATTAGGAGCGCCAGCCTTTAATTTGTTAGAGTAATGCTTAGGTCAGCTAGCTATGTTTAATTGCTGAACTTGCTCGATTAAGAAGTTAGTCTCCTTTGTGTACCCAAATTATGCAATGACGTGGATGACCACTGTAACTAGGGAAATTCGAACAAAATTTTTTGACGTTCAAACTCAACACACACGGGTTAAGCTATCTGAATTGTTTGTGATGTTCACATATCGTACACAATTCTGAATAAGGGACCGTGTCTGATGACACTTTGCGCGCCAGTTTTTTGGCTGAAGCGATTCCAAATTTTCGGCTTCCGCGGAAATATCTACCTCCCCGCCCCTCCCCCTTACCAAAAGCCACATTTCCCCTCTTTCCGCCTTCCTTTCCAAGTTGAAACCTTCACTCCTTGCTTGCAGCACCGCCGCCTCCTCGCCGGCGACCCTCCTTCACGCTCCTCGGCCTCGCCTACCCAGGCAGGTAATCCACACCCGACCCCCATCCTCCTCCTCCTTCCACATCCCACATGCCCCGACCGCCGACGCGAGCGCGACACCCTCCACCCAAATCACCGACCCCTCCACCAAATAAGCGCCGACCTAAGCCATGGTGCGCGCAGTATAGCCAGGACCTCAAGGAGCATTTGGCAGTGGAGAAGTAAATGCGGCCGCACGCGCGGATGAGGTCGCGATGGCTGCCATTCGTGCCGACCCCCAGATCTTGAAGGAGCACCTTGCCATTTGCTAGCTATGCCGGTTAAGCATGCTCGGTTTACCCGTTGCGTGAGCTGCTCCTGCCTTTACTTCACAAATTCTAGTGAATTGTGCTATCTAATTTTACCATGCAATCTATTGCTCTAGTGTATATGTTCTATATGTCATGCAGTGTGGTGCTCACTTATTAACTGTTTTGTTAATTAGTTGTCATCTTCAGTTAATTGTTTGGTTCAATTCTGCAAATGTGATGTTCAATTCTACAGGCTGCAATTTTGTATCGTCTTCCATGTGAGAAATAAATCAAATTTATCTTTACAAAATTGTGGGTGCATTCTGTTATTGTATGACATGTGAGGAATAAATTGAATTTGGCTGTAGTAAATACATGAGAAACAAATACAATTGCTACAATTAGCTGTAGTTAACTGTTTGGTTAACTGTCTGATCTTCTATTAGGAGTATGTTATATTGTGCAATGTGGTGCTCAGTTAATGTTTGGTTCATTTGTTGTGGTGTTTAGTTAACTGTTTGGTTCAATTCTGCAATGCGATGTCCAATTGTCGTGGGTAGAATTTTGTATTGTTGTGCATGTGAGAAATAAATCGAATTTGGATGCACTTAATACATGAGAAACATATACCAGTGATATATTTCCTAGTTCTTAATCATGATTGGTTTGGATAAATGGGTTTTCCGTGTGGCTTGAATTAATCTGATGAATCTGCAATGTGATTATTTTTCATCAACATATTTTACTGATAGCATGCGAACCCTTACTTAACCTGATGACTAACTACCTTATATGTGTTGCAGGGAAACAATCGGAAGCACTGAGGTTTACAAATCGAGGTTAGCACCTGCATGGTTCGTTGTCTAATAGCACATTATTGTGCAATTGTAGGAACCATTCTAATATTTAGGTTTTTAACAATTTGGTCTTGCACATGTAGGTCCTGCTGTCAGAGGTTTTGACCCACTGTTCGACCCTTTTTGCATATGGGGAAATGAGTTGTCCATGAATATTAGTCAAGTCAAGAAACTCAGAAAGATTGTTAGGATAAAGAAATTAGCGACAAAAAGAACAAGATCTTTGTCTGCACAATGAAGAAGACATCAGTTCACTACAGGATGGTACTATCTATTATACCTTGCCTTTTTTATTCCTTTGCCCCATTTCCAATATGGAGAAGATATTTATGCACATACTTGTTTTCAGGCCTTTCCAAAGCAGTTCACTGATGATTACCTCTCAAACCACCTGTATGGTCAGGAGGCGAGGAAGGTATTTATACAACACCCACGGTTCAATATTGAAGTGTTCCTGAAGAGGACGAAGGATGGACGGTCAATCATCCACAGGCACTGGCCTAAAGTTACAAAGACCTTCAACATCAATGAAGGCTCAATATTCGCCTTCTGCTTCAACAGTTTTCCAGATGAGATACATCTGTCTATGTACCGTCTATGATGTTAATTTCGAAAGGTTATAGATGTTGCATGTGAAACTTGGTCCTGGTGTAGTTGTGTAATGGGGTAGCTGAGTGCTGAAGCTATATGATGTTGTACTCTGATGTATTTCAATTATGAAAATGAAATATATTGTGTGCTTAATACAAAATGTCAATTAGATTAATAAATGGACTATGAATAATCGGATAATTAGCCTGCTAATTGGGTTTTGCTATTGCAAACGGTTGTTGAAAAAATACCGTGGGCGATGATCTCAGGCAACGCACACAGTTTCTAGGAATAAACCATGTTGGATCAATGAACAATCACACACGACTTTCTCTTGAAAACTGTTTGCGTTAGGCCACCTTGCGCAAACGTTTACCACATGAAAACTATGTGTGATGGACAACCTTTGCCACACAGTTTCTTCCATGGACCATGTGTGATATATTCAATAACACAAACGTTTTCCTTGGAGCGACTGTGTGGGATGTATATACGAACGAAAACGTTTAGCAAGGACTGACTGTGTGGGATGTACTTGCGACCGGAAACAATTTTGCCGTATAATTGTATTTTTTTAGCTCTACTGTACGTATTTCCGTATTTGAGCGCTCGCCGGTCGCACACGACCTCATTTTGCCGAACGTGTGTGCCAGGAGGGCATATCCCCGACGGTTTCTGGGTCGTGTGGGAAGGACCCCCCTATCGCCCACACTCACTTGGCGACGGTTCCAAATGCCGTCATGGAAAGGGGTTAAAACCATTTGTTTAGGAGCTCGTTGTACTAGTGCCTCGCTTAACCTGATGACTAACTACCTTATATGTGCTGCAGGGAAACAATGGGAAGCACTAAGGTTTACAGTCAAGGTTAGCACGTGCATGGTCCGTTGTCTAATAGCACATTAGTGTGCAATTGCAGGAACCATTCTAATATTTAGGTTTTTAACAATTTGGTCTTGCACATGTAGGTCCTGCTGTCAGAGGTTTTGACCCACTGTTCGACCCTTTTTGCATATGGGGAAATGAGTTGTCCATGAATATCAGTCAAGTCAAGAAACTCAAAAAGATTGTTAGGATAAAGAAATTAGCGACAAAAAACAACAAGATCTTTGTCTGCACAACGAAGAAGACACCAGTTCACTACAGGATGGTACTAACTATTATACCTTGCCTTTTTTATTCCTTTGCCCAATTTCCATTATAGAGAAGATATTTATGCACATCCTTGTTTTCAGGCCTTTCCAAAGCAGTTCACTTATGGTTACCTCTCAAACCACCTCTATGGTTAGGAGGCGAGGAAGATTTTCATAAAACACCCACGGTTCAATATTGAAGTGTTCCTGAAGAGGACGAAAGATGGACGGTCAATCATCCACAGGCAATGGCCTAAAGTTGCAAAGACGTTCAACATCAATGAAGGCTCAATATTTGCCTTCCGCTTCAGCAGATCTCCAGATGAGATGCATCTGTCTATGTACCGTCTATGATGCTAATTTCGAAAGGTTCTAGATGTTTCATGTGAAACTTGGTGCTGGTGCAGTTGTGTAATGGGGTAGCTGAGTGCTGAAGCTATATGATGTTGTATTCTGATGTATTTCAATTATGAAATCCTGCTTCCTTAACATGGAAATGAAATATATTATGTGCTTAATATGAATGTCAATTAGATTAATAAATGGATTATTAATAATAGGGCAATTAGCCTGTTAATGGCCAATTAGCCTGCTAATTGGGTTTTTCTATTACAAACGGTGTGAGAAAATACCATGGGCAATGACCTCAGGCAACGCACACCGTTTCTAGGAATAAACCGTGTTGGATCAATGAACAATCACACACGACATCCTCTTGAAAACTATTTGCGTTAGGCCACCTTGTGGAAATGCTTACCACATAAAAACTATGTGTGATGGACAGCCTTTGCCACACAGTTTCTTCTACACACTGTGTGTGATGCATTCAATAACGCAAACGATAAAATTGTTCATATCATGTGCAATGGCAACGCTATCACAAACGATTTAACAGGGAAAATTGTGTGTGATATACCTGCGAACGGAAAGGTTTTCCTTGGAGCGACTGCGTGGGATGTATATACGAACGGAAACGTTTAGCAGGGACTGACTATGTGGGATGTACTTACGACAGGAAATGATTTTGCCTGTATAATTGTATTTTTTAGCACTACTGTACGTATAACCGTATTTGATCGCTCGCCGGCCGCACACGACCACATTTTGCCGAGCGTGTGTGCCAAGAGGGCATATCCACGACGGTTTCTGGTCGTGTGGGAAGGACCCCTCCTATCGTAGTCACTCACTAGGTGACTGTTCAGAACACCGTCACGGAAAGGGGTTAAAAACTGCTTGTATAGCACCTCACTGTACCAATGTTTGTCAAGTCAAGATGTCCAGTGATAAGCATGGGAGTTTTCATACCTTTGCTTTCTTGCATGTTGAACTTCTTGAATAAGTCCTTAGTATACTTTGTTTGAGAAACAAATGTACCCTCCCTAGGTTGCTTGATTTGAAAACCAAGGAAGAACTTGAGTTCACACATCTTAGACATCTCATACTTTTCCGACATCAACCTTCCAAAATTTTCACTAAAGAGAGTGTCAGTAGATCCAAATATGACACCATCAACATATATTTGTCACACAAATAGTTCTCCATTAACTCTCTTAGTAAATAAGGTTGAATCTTTTTTCCCAATTTCAAAACTTTTTTCAAGAAGAAACTCTGTCAAGCATTTATGCCATGCTCTAGGGGCTTGTTTGAGACCATAGAGAGCTTTATGAAGATTATAGAGATGTTTTGGTTTCTTGGGATTAACGAAGCCAGGAGGTTGTTTAACATAAACTTCCTCCTCAATTTCACCATTTAAGAAAGCACTTTTAAAGCCATTTGATAGAGGGTGATATCATGGTGATTAGCATAAGCAAGTACAATGCGAATGGACTCAAGTCTAGCAACATGGGCATAGGTCTCACCATAGTCCATACATTTGACTTATGTGTATCCTTGAGCCACAAGACGAGCCTTGTTGCGTATGACTTCTCCATCTTCATCTTGCTTGTTACGAAACCCCCATTTGGTTCCAATGACTCTTTGTTCATCCTTGGGCTTCTCAACCAATGTGCATACTTGGTTCCTCTCGAAGTTCTGTAGTTCTTCATGCATAGCATTCACCCAATCGGGGTCTTCGAGGGCTCCATCAACCTTCGTAAGGTCAACAATAGAGATGAATGAGTAATCCTCACAAAAGTTAGCTAAATGGGATTTAGAGAGAGTGATTCTTCCAGTTTTGATGTCGCCAAGAATTTGTTCGACGAGATGATTCTGGTCAATCCTTGCTCTACCTCGAGGTAGCGTTTGCTTGGGTTGTGATGGCGCTTCCTCCTCCTCGTCATCATCTCCGTTGTCATTGGTGAAGGAAATATGCCCTAGAGGCAATAATAAAGTTGTTATTTATATTTGCTTATATCATGATAAATGTTTATTATTCATGCTAGAATTGTATTAACCGGAAACTTAGTACATGTGTGAATACATAGACAAAACAGAATGTCCCTAGTATGCCTCTACTTGACTAGCTCGTTAATCAAAGATGGTTAAGTTTCCTAACCATAGACATGTGTTGTCATTTGATGAACGGGATCACATCATTGGGAGAATGATGTGATGGACAAGACCCATCCGTTAGCTTAGCATGTTGATCATTCAGTTTTATACTTATTTCTTTCTTCATGACTTGTACAAATTCCTCTGACAATGAGATTATGCAACTCCCGAATACCGGAGGAACACTTTGTGTGCTATCAAACGTCACAACATAATTGGGTGATTATAAAGACGCTCTACAGGTGTCTCCGATGGTGTTTATTGAGTTGGCATAGATTGAGATTAGGATTTGTCACTCCGAGTATCGAAGAGGTATCTCTGGGCCCTCTCGGTAATGCACATCACTATAAGCATTGCAAGCAATGTGACTAATGAGTTAGTTACAGGATGATGCATTACGAAACGAGTAGAGAGACTTGCCGGTAACGAGATTGAAATAGGTATGATGATACCGACGATCGAATCTCGGGCAAGTAACATACCGATGACAAAGGGAATGACGTATGTTGTTGTGCGGTTTGACCGATAAAGATCTTCATAGAATATGTAGGAGCCAATATGAGCATCCAGGTTCCGTTATTGGTTATTGACTGGAGATGTGTCTCGGTCATGTCTACATAGTTCTCGAACCCGTAGGGTCCGCACACTTAACGTTCGATGACGATTTGTATTATGAGTTATGTGATTTGATGACCAAAGTTTTTCGGAGTCCCGGATGAGATCACGGACATGACGAGGAGTCTCGAAATGGTCGAGAGGTAAAGATTCATATATTGGAAGGTTATATTTGGACATCCGACTGGTTGCATGTGATCCGGGTATTTTTCCGCAACACCGAGGGGTTACCGGAACCCCCGAGGAAGTTAATGGGCCTTAGTGGGCTTTAGTGGAGAGAGGGAAGAAGGGTCACGAGGTGGCGCGCGCCTTCCCCTTGCCCAAACCGAATTGGACTAGGGGTGGGGGCGCAGCCCCCTCCTTCCTTCTCCTTCTCAACTCCTTCCTTTCCCTCCAGTGGAAGAAAGGAAAAGGGGGGATCCTACTTGGACTTGGAGTCCAGGTAGGACCCCCCCGGCGCGCCCAACCTGGCCGGCCTCCTCTCTCCCTCCCTCCTTTATATAGGTGGCCAGGGGCACCCCAAAGGCATAACAGACATCTCTTAGCCGTTTGCGGTGCTCCCCTCCACAGTTTACCACCTCGGTCATACCGTCGTAGTGCTTAGGTGAAGCCCTGCGCCGGTAACATCATCATTACTGTTGCCACGCCGTCGTGCTGACGGAACTCTCCCTCGTCCTCAGCTGGATCAAGAGCTCGAGGGACGTCATCGTGCTCAACGTGTGCTGAACACGGAGGTGCCGTACGTTTGGTACTTGGATCGGTTGTATCGTGAAGATGTTCGACTACATCAACCGCATTACTAAACGCTTCCGCTTTCGGTCTACGAGGGTACGTGGACACACTCTCCCGTCTCGTTGCTATGCATCTCCTAGATAGATTTTGCGTGATTGTAGGAAATTTTTGAAATACTGCATTCCCCAACAATTGGCGTTGTTGTTCTCTTATGGTGGTGGAGAAGGAGGTTTAGGTGGATCTTCTTGTTGTACTTCTTCATTTCCTTCTTTCCGTGCTCCACTTGTGGATGCCTCCATGTAAACTTGTGGTTCACCTTGATGTGAAGTTGAGTCTTCCACTTGAATGGATGAAGTACTCTCCTTCACCTCCATGGGACGAATCTTGTCAATGGATAAATCTTGGGTTGCTTCCAAAGGATCTTTGTCTCCTACATTAATTGGTAATTGCTCAACTTGCAAGCCGTTAGATTCATCAAACTTCACATCCACTGTCTATTCAACTTTTCGAGTGAAGTTGTTGTAGACACGGAAGTGTGAGAGTTTCATGTGCAACCGAGTAGGAAACCTCCATGGGATTTAGGAGCAAATTTTGAACGACGATGCTTTTCAAGAATGTAACACTTTGAGCCAAATACTCGAAAGTATCCAACTTGTGGCTTGTTACCAGTGAGTAGCTCATACGCAGTTTTACCAAGAAGCTTGTGAACATAAAGTTGATTTGTAGCATGACAAACCATCTCAACCGCTTCTACCCAGAAGTGTCTTCGTGTCCTGTATTCATCTAGAATTGTTCTCGCCATCTCGATAAGGGTACGGTTCTTCCTCTCAACAACTCCGTTTTGTTGAGGTGTGTATGTAGCCGAGAGCTCATGTGAGATGCCTTCTTCGTCCAGAATGGTATCCACATTTGTGGTCTTGAACTCCGTTCTGTTTTCGCTCCAAACCTTCTTGATGTTCACTTCAAACTGATATTTGGGCCTTCCTAGCGAAGTTCTTGAAGATCTTTTGTACCTGCGATTTGTCATCGAGAAAGAACACCCACGTAAACCTGGAAAAATCATCAACTATGACCAAACCGAAAGAGTTACCACCAAGGCTCTTGTAAGAATTGCGATCAAAGAGATCCATATGAAGTAGTTGATACGTCTCCGTCGTATCTATAATTTTTGATTGTTCCATGCCAATATTATACAACTTTCATATACTTTTGGCAACTTTTTATACTATTTTTGGGACTAACATATTGATCCAGTGCCCAGTGTCAGTTCCTGTTTGTTGCATGTTTTATGTTTCGCAGAAACCCCATATCAAATGGAGTCCAAACGGGATAAAAACAGACGGAGAATATTTTTGGAATATTTGGAGAATATGGGAAGAAGAATCAACGCGAGACGGTGCCCGAGGTGGCCACGAGGCAGGGGGTGCGCCTGCCCCCTGGGCGCGCCCCTGACCCTTGTGGGCCACCCGTAAGGCGGTTGCTGCTCTTCTATGGCCGCAAGAA
Source organism: Aegilops tauschii subsp. strangulata (assembly GCF_002575655.3). Taxonomy (NCBI): domain Eukaryota; kingdom Viridiplantae; phylum Streptophyta; class Magnoliopsida; order Poales; family Poaceae; genus Aegilops; species Aegilops tauschii. Next base: position 460,140,732 of record NC_053041.3, on the reverse strand, counting down.
AGCTAATTTTCAGAAGAAGAAAATCTCGTCGAAGGTTTCAATCTAATCGGAGTTACGGATCTCCATATATATACGAAACGGTGAAAGGGTAGAAAGGAGAACGCATAAACAGAGAGAGATAGAGAGACAGATCCAATCTCGGAGGGGCTCTCGCCCCTCCCACGCCATGGAGACCATGGACCAGAGGGGAAACCCTTCTCCCATCTAGGGAGAAGGTCAAGGAAGAAGAAGAAGGAGGGGGGCTCTCTCCCCCTCGCTTTTGGTGGCGCTGGAACGCCGTCGGGGGCCATCATCATCACCGCGATCTTCACCAACACCTCTGCCATCTTCAGCAACATCTCCATCACCTTCCCCCCTCTATCTACAGCGGTCCACTCTCCCGCAACCCGCTGTACCCTCTACTTGAACATGGTGCTTTATGCTTCATATTATTATCCAATGATGTGTTGCCATCCTATGATGTCTGAGTAGATCTTCGTTGTCCTATCGGTGGTTGATGAATTGCTATGATTGATTTAATTTGCTTGTGGTTATGTTGCTGTCCTTTGGTGCCCATCATATGAGCGCGCGCGTGGATCACACCATAGGGTTAGTTGTATGTTGATAGGACTATGTATTGGAGGGCAAGAGTGACAGAAGCTTCAACCTAGCATAAAAATTGATGCATACGGGATTGAAGGGGGGCCAATATATCTTAATGCTATGGTTGGGTTTTACCTTAATGAACGTTAGTAGTTGCGGACGCTTGCTAATAGTTCCAATCATAAGTGCATAGAATTCCAAGTCAGGGATGACATGTTAGCAGTGGCCTCTCCCACATAAAACTTGCTATCGGTCTAGTAAACTAGTCAATTGCTTAGGGACAATTTCGCAACTCCTACCACCACTTTTCCACACTCGCTATATTTACTCTATTGTGTCTTTATCTAAACAGCCCCTAGTTTTTATTTACGTGCTCTTTATATTCTTGCAAACCTATCCAAAAACACCTACAAAGTACTTCTAGTTTCATACTTGTTCTAGGTAAAGTGAACGTTAAGCGTGCGTAGAGTTGTATCAGTGGTCGATAGAACTTGAGAGAATATTTGTTCTACCTTTAGCTCCTCGTTGGGTTCGACACTCTTACTTATCGAAAGAGGCTACAATTGATCCCCTATACTTGTGGGTTATCAAGACCTTTTTCTGGCGCCGTTGCCGGGGAGCAATAGCGTGGGGTGAATATTCTCGTGTGTGCTTGTTTGCTTTATCACTAAGTAATTTTTATTTGCTGTTCTTAGTTGTTCTCTATCTTTAGTTATGTATATGGAACACGAAATACCAAAAAAATTAGGTGTACTTGCTACCCATGGAGATGGGAACCTCCTAAAACCCTCAGTGATCATTATGTGAAAAATATTATGTACCACTTTGATAATCCTGAGAAAACCTCATTCAATTATGTAATGGGAGACACGTTGGACCAACGTGAATACTTTAGGGATTATCGCTTGACTAAAAAAGGGAAACTATTATGGGATCCAATTTATATGTTGAAGTGGCATGCTCGGCAAGTATGCTTGAGATATGATTATACTTGTTGCTCTAGGATGAAGGCTCCACACCTTCCATTTTCATGCAAATTTAATGATAATGAAACCTTGGCTTCTTATGCTAGAGGTATATATGATTACTATGATGTGGAACAAATAGAAGAATTTGTTGCTTTTATAGGTGCTTATGAAATTGAATCTATGTTCAAAGAGTTTGAAAATCTTTATGATGCTGTTTATAGACCTGAATGCTATCCTTAAATATTGCTATGCCAATTATGAATTCAATTCCGATATTGATGCATTTATTGAGAAAGTCTCCGCTATCCAAGAAGAGACTAATATTTTGCAGGAGTCTATCACTACTGGAATCAGCTAATTTGCCATCTGCCAGCTCTTTGCCGTCTGCTAGCTGGCGGCAAAGAAGCTCTTTGCCATCAGCTACCCAAAAGCAGACGGCAAAGAAAGGGCAGACGACAAAGAAGCTCTTTGCCATCTGCCAGCTCTTTGCCGTCCGCCAGCAGACGGCAAAGAATCTTTGCCGTCAGCTGGCGGACGGCAAAGAGTGAGGTGGCCCCCACCCCCCGCCCGTTTGGGAAAAACTTAACGGGCCACCTCTTTGCCGTCTGCTAGCAGACGGCAAAGAGGCAAAAAAGCGGACGGCAAAGAGCTCACTACCTAACGGCCCGTACCCCCCGCCCGTTACTCACTTCTTCTCTCCCTCGCCGTTTCTCTCCTCCCACCCCGCCGCCGCCGCCGCCCCGTCGCCCCCACCGCCCTGTCGCCCCCCCGCCCCGGCCCCCCGCCGCCCCGCGCCCCGTCGCCCCCGCCGCCCCGGGGCCCCGTCGCCCCCACCGCCCCGTCGCCCCCCCCCCCCCGGCCCCCCGCCGCCCCGCGCCCCACCGCCCCAGGCCCGCCCCCCGCCGCCCCAGGCCGCCTCCTCCACCGCCCCGCCCCCCTCCTTCACCGGCCTCCTCCACCCCCCAGGTGAGCCCCCCTTTCTTTTGTTTTTTTTTCTGTTTTTTTCCTTTTTAGTTTTAGTTTTAGTTTAGATTTAGTTTTAGTTGTAGTTTTAGGTTTAGTTTTAGTTTTAGGTTTAGTTTTAGGTTTAGTTTAGTTTGAGGAAAGAAGAAGAAGAAGAAAAAAGAGGAGAGGAGGAGAAGAAGAAGAGGAAAAAGGAAAGGAAGAAGAAGAAGAGGAGGAGGAGGAGAAAAAAGAAGAAGAGGAAGAAGAAGAAGAAGAAAAAAGAGGAGAGGAGGAGAAGAAGAAGAGGAAAAAGGAAAGGAAGAAGAAGAAGAGGAGGAGGAGAAGAAAAAAGAAGAAGAGGAAGAAGAAGAAGAAGAAAAAAGAGGAGAGGAGGAGAAGAAGAAGAGGAAAAAGGAAAGGAAGAAGAAGAAGAGGAGGAGGAGAAGAAAAAAGAAGAAGAGGAAGAAGAAGAAGAAAGAGGAGAGGAGGAGAAGAAGAAGAGGAAAAAGGAAAGGAAGAAGAAGAAGAGGAGGAGGAGAAGAAAAAAGAAGAAGAGGAAGAAGAAGAAGAAAAAAGAGGAGAGGAGGAGAAGAAGAAGAGGAAAAAGGAAAGGAAGAAGAAGAGGAGGAGGAGGAGAAGAAAAAAGAAGAAGAGGTAGAAGAAGAAGAAAAAAGAGGAGAGGAGGAGAAGAAGAAGAGGAAAAAGGAAAGGAAGAAGAAGAAGAGGAGGAGGAGAAGAAAAAAGAAGAAGAGGAAGAAAAGGAAGAATAGGAAGAAGAAGAAAAGGAAAAAACCCCGACCCGACACGGCACCCCGACCCCGACCCGGCACCCCGACACGACACCCCGACCCCTAGACCCCGACCCCGACACCCCGACCCCAACCCCGACCCCGACACCCCGACCCCGACCCGACACCCCGACCCCGAGACGGCACCCCGACCCGACACCCCGACCCCGAGACCCCGACCCCGAGCCTGAAGCCCATTCTGGCCATTCTGAAGATGTCAAAAAATCGACCTCGTTCTCCGGACACCGTTCGGGTAGGAGCAAAGGCCCCGTTCGAAAATGAGTTTATTTTCATTCTATCTATTTTCCTAATATTATTTAATATTTTAATGCTTCATTTTTATTTATTTTGTTTCATTTTTATAATTTTTTCAATTCAACATTACTTCTGTTTTAATTTTTTTAAGAGAACAATTTCATTGTTTTTGATACTATTATTTATTGTCCACCTTTGTTTCGTTTTTTATTTCCTTTCCTAATTTTTAGAATTTTTTTATTTCTAAGTTTAACTCATTTCTGTTTTTAAAATTTATTTTCATTCTATTTTGCTAATATTATTTAGCTGTCCTTTTTTTTCTTTTTTATTTTCTATCCTAATTTTCAAACTTTTTTTGCAAACATAATAGTATTAATTCAAAAATTCAATTTGCAAACAATAATTTAAAACCACGCAAACACACTCGATATTTCATCATAGTTTTCATAAATATTTTACATAATACTAGAAATTAAACTTGACTAAACTAAACAACATTAGGAAAATAATTAAACATTACTAAACGTTATTTCGAAAATAACCTAAACTAAACTACTCTTCCTCGACGCCGCCAAAGTCCATCTCGTCGTAGAGCCCGTCGCTGTCGTCGCCGTTGTCGCTGCTGCTATCGTCCAGGTCCACCACCGGCGCAGCCATCGAGTCGGCCACAGCGGCGTGGAAGCCGGGGAAGTCCGGCGGGTCCTCTGGGTGGACGGCGACCGGGGCGAGCTGCATGTACTCCTGCACGAGGGGTGGCGGCATCGGCGCGTTCTCTGACTCCCGGATCACCGTCAGGTAGCCCGGCATGTCCTCCGGGTCGCCGGCCTCCGCCGCCAGCCGCCTGTACTCGGCCAGCAACGGCGGCTCAGGTTGCGGCGCCGGCTCTGGCGGAGGGGCGCAGCTGGACGACCCGGCGCCGTCCCGCGCGCGTGTGCGACGGTCGCCGCTGTCGAGGCGGTCAGTGCCGCGGTCACCGTCGAGGGGCCAGCGCGGCGCCGGCGGCCGCCTGCACGCGGTACGGCGCGACGCCGGTGGAGCGGGCACAGCGCCGGCGGCCGCCTGCACGCGGTACGGCGCGACGACCTCCTCGAAGGTGCGCCCGTCCCAGAGCTGATGCCGCCGCGCGCGGTTGTGTTTCGTCGGCGGGCGCGGGCCGGCGTACGCGTGGAGGCGGCGCAGGTGGTCGTCGGCGAGGCGGTCCGCCCAGCCGGGGTTGTTGGGGGCGTACTGGGGGTCGGCGAGTTCCTCCGGCGAGAGGCGCGCCCTGTACAGGCCGACGGCGCGGGCGAAGAGGTGGGTGCCGACCTCGGGCACCGGCGCCATCGGCACGCCGTCGACGCTCAGGCGCCACCTCGCCGGGAGGCGCACGTCGGGAGCGGCGGGGATGACGAAGTGGGCGAGCTCCTCCGCCTCCTCGAGGGTCAAGTTGGAGCGGGCCATCGCCGGCGAGAGGGAGAGGTAGGGCGCAAGAGGGGCGATGCCGGCGGCAGGGGGAGAAGGAGAGCGAAGGCGAGGGGCGGTGTGAGAGCCACGGCGGGGCGAGGCGCTTTTTATAGGCGTGGTGGGCGGGGTGGGTGCCGGTGATCAATGCTGGGCCAGCCGGCGCAGAAGGCCAGGCGGCGGCGTGCGAATCGGCGCCGGCGATTAATGCCGGGCCAGCCGAGCGGTCAAGGGCGCAGAAGGCCAGGCGGCGGCGTGCGAATCGGCGCCGGCGATTAATGCCGAGCTGTCAAGGGCGCAGGAGGCCAGGCGTCGGCGTGCGCGGGCGGACTGCCGCCGCCGACGGGACGTCTCACTGCGCCGGCGCCGATTCACACGCCACCGCCCGACGCCCGCCTGCGCACGCCACCGCTTGACCGCCCGCGGGCGCTGATGCATTGCTGACGTCAACAGGCGGGCGGCAAAGAGGCGCTCAAATTTGTCGTCCGCTGGCGGACGGCAAAGGCCGCCGTTAGCCGCCTAACGGACTAACGCTGGCGGACGTCCAGTATTTTTGCCGTCCCTCCTCTTTGCCGTCCGCCATAAAAAGCAGATGGCAAAGGACCTGTTTACCGTAGCCTACTTTGCCGGAGCCTTTTGCCGTCCGCGGCTGATGGCAAAGGCCTTTGCCGTCCGCCGTTCGAGCCTTTGCCGTCCGCCGTGGCAGACGGCAAAATAGCTGTTTCCTGTAGTGTATGGAAGAAGAAATTGATGAAACTATGAGCTCATTGGATGAAAAAGATGATGAGGAGAGCGAAGAACAAAAGGAGGAAGAGCGGATTAGCTACCCGTGCCCACCTTCTAATGATAGTAACTCTTCAACTCATACATTGTTTAATTTCCCTTCGTACTTACCGAAGGATGATTGCTATGATAACTATTATGATCCCGTTGATTCTCTTGAAATATCCCTTTTTGATGATGCTTGCTATGCTTGTGCCCAAGATGCCAATATGAATTATGCTTATGGAGATGAACTTGCTATAGTTCCTTATGTTAAACATGAAATTGTTGCTATTGCACCCACACATGATAGTCCTATTATCTTTTTGAATTCTCCCGACTACACTATATCGGAGAAGTTTGCCCTTATTAAGGATTATATTGATGGGTTGCCTTTTACCGTTGCACATGATGATTTTGATGAATATAATATGCATGTGCTTTCTGCTCCTACTTGCAATTATTATGAGAGAGGAACTATATCTCCACCTCTCTATGTTTCCAACACGATAAAATTGCAAGAAACTGTTTATACTATGCATTGGCCTTTACTTTGTGTGCATGAATTGTTCTTTTATGACATGCCGATGCATAGAAAGAGAGTTAGACTTCGTTATTACATGATATATGTTACTTTGTGCTCACTACTAAATCACAAACCATTGTTAATTAAAATTGGCTTTGATATACCTTGGGATCCGGGTGGATTCACTACTTGAGCACTATATGCCTAGCTTAATGGCTTTAAAGAAAGCGCTGCCAGGGAGACAACCCGGAAGTTTTAGAGAGTCATTTATTTCTGTTGAGTGCTTTTATATAGTTTAAAAACAAAAAAAATAAAGAGGGGAACCCAAAACTTTTCAAAAAGAAAAGTGAAAGTGAGATAGACGAGCATTGTGAAAGTGGGGGACGTCCTTAAACTTGTTCAGGCCCATGGAAACTTTGTGAATCTTAATTACAGAAACTTTTCAACAAAAATAATTATCCCCTTGTACAATTCCATTGTATTATAAAAATAATGTGCCAAGGTTTGTCTTTAGGATGTTTACAATGCTTGTTGGTTTGTACGGTGCAGGACAGAAACTTTGGCTGTAGTGCGCGATTTTTAATTTTTTTTACTGGAACGTCAAATAGTTTTGATTCTTTTTGCACTGTCTTTCTATACAAATTGTTTATTTTTCCTAATTTTGGCAGAATTTTTCAAGTATCAGAAGTATGGTGAATGTTCAGATTATTACAGACTGTTCTGTTTTAGACAGATTCTGTTTTTGATGCATAGTTTGCTTGCTTTGATGAAACTATCAATTCCTATCAGTGGATTAAGTCACGAAAAAGTTATATTACAGTAGACACAATGCAAAAACAAAATATGAATTGGTTTACAACAGTACTTAGAGTAGTGATTTTCTTTATTATACTAACGGATCTTACCAAGTTTTCTGTTGAAGTTTTGTGTGGATGAAGTGTTCGATGATCGAGGATGTCTCGATGTGAGGAGAAGAAGGAGAGGCAAGAGCTCAAGCTTGGGGATGCCCAAGGCACCCCAAGTAAATATTCAAGGAGACTCAAGCGTCTAAGCTTGGGGATGCCCCGGAAGGCATCCCCTCTTTCTTCAACAAGTATCGGTATGTTTTCGGATTCGTTTCGTTCATGTGATATGTGCAATCTTGGAGCTTCTTTTGCATTTAGTTTTCTTTTTCTTTTATGCACCATGCTGGTATGAGATAGTCCTTGGTTGATTTATAGAATGCTCTTTGCACTTCACTTATGTCTTTTGAGTATGGCTTTATAGAATGCTTCATGTGCTTCACTTATATCTTTTGAAGTTTGGATTGCCTGTTTCTCTTCACATAGAACACCGCCATTTGTAGAATGCTCTTTTGCTTCACTTATATTCGTTAGAGCGTGGGCATATCTTTTGTAGAAATAATTAAAACTCTCTTGCTTCACTTATATCTATTTAGAGAGATGACAGGAATTGTCATTCACATGGTTAGTCATAAAATCCTACATAAAACTTATAGATCACTGAATATGATGTGTTTGATTCCTTGCAATAGTTTTGCGATATAAAGATGGTGATATTAGAGTCATTCTAGTTGAGTAATTGTGAAATTGAGAAATACTTGTGTTGAGGTTTGCAAGTCCCGTAGCATGCACGTATGGTGAACCGTTATGTAACGAAGTCGGAGCATGACGTGTTCTTTGATTGCTTTCCTTATGAGTGGCGGTCGGGGACGAGCGATGGTCTTTTCCTACCAATCTATCCCCCTAGGGGCATGCATAGTAGTAATTTGCTTCGAGGGCTAATAAACTTTTGCAATAAGTATATGAGTTCTTTATTACTAATGTGAGTCCATGGATTATACGCACTCTCACCCTTTCATCATTGCTAGCCTCTTCGGTACCGTCCATTGCCCTTTCTCACCTTGAGAGTTGGTGCAAACTTCGTCGGTGCATCCAAACCCCGTGATACGATACGCTCTTTCACACATAAGCCTCCTTATATCTTCCTCAAAACAGCCACCATACCTACCTATTATGGCATTTCCATAGCCATTCCGAGATATATTTCCATGCAACTTCCATCATCATCATATACATGACTTGAGAATTTATTGTCATATTGCTTTGCATGATCGTAAGATAGCTAGCATGATGTTTTCATGGCTTGTCCATTTTTAGATGTCATTGCTTTGCTAGATCATTGCACATCCTGGTACACCGCCGGAGGCATTCATATAGAGTCATACTTTGTTCTAGACATTGAGTTGTAATATTGAGTCATAAGTAAATAAAAGTGTGATGATCATCATTATTAGAACATTGTCCCATGTGAGGTTATCAAAATAAAAAAGGCCAAAGAAGCCCAAATAAAAAAAAGAGGCCAAAGAAGCCCACAAAAAAAGAAAAAAAAAGAGAAAACAAAAAAAACAAAAAAACAAAAAAACAAAAAATGAGAGAAAAAGAGAGAAGGGGCAATGTTACTATCCTTTTACCACACTTGTGCTTCAGTGTAGCACCATGTTCTTCATATAGAGAGTCTCTTGAGTTATCACTTTCATATACTAGTGGGAATTTTCATTATAGAACTTGGCTTGTATATTCCGATGACGGGCTTCCTCAAATGCCCGAGGTCTTCATGAGCAAGCAAGTTTGATGCACACCCACTTAGTTTCCAGTTTGAGCTTTCATACATTTATAGCTCTTAGTGCATCCGTTGCATGGCAATCCCTACTCCTCACATTGACATCAATTGATGGGCATCTCCATAGCCCGTTGATTAGCCGCATCGATGTGAGACTTTCTCCTTTTTTGTCTTCTCCACACAAACCCCTATCATCATATGCTATTCCACCTATAGTGCTATATCGATGGCTTGCGCTCATGTATTGCGTGAGGGTTGAAAAGGCTGAAGTGCGTTAAAAAGTATGAACCAATTGCTCGGCTTGTCATCGGGGTTGTGCATGATTTGAATGCTTTGTGTGGTGAAGATGGAGCATAGCCAGACTATATGATTTGTAGGGATGAGCTTTCTTTGGCTATGTTATTTCGATAAGACATAATTTCTTGGTTGGTATGCTTGAAGTATTATTGTTTTTATGTCAAATGATAGACTATTGCTTTGAATCACTGTGTCTTAATATTCATGCCATGATAAGATACATGATCAAGATTATGCTAGGTAGTATTCCACATCAAGATATATTTTTATCATTTACCTACTCGAGGACGAGCAGGAATTAAGCTTGGGGATGCTGATACGTCTCCGTCGTATCTATAATTTTTGATTGTTCCATGCCAATATTATACAACTTTCATATACCTTTGGCAACTTTTTATACTTTTTTTGGGACTAACATATTGATCCAATGCCCAGTGCCAGTTCCTGTTTGTTGCATGTTTTATGTTTCGCAGAAACCCCATATCAAACGGAGTCCAAACGGGATAAAACGGACGGAGAATATTTTTGGAATATTTGGAGAATATGGGAAGAAGAATCAACGCGAGACGGTGGCCGAGGTGGCCACGAGGCAGGGGCGCGCCCCTGACCCTCGTGGGCCACCCGTAAGGCGGTTGCTGCTCTTCTTTGGCCGCAAGAAAGCTAATTTTCAGAAAAAAAATCACGGCGAAGGTTTCAATCCAATCGGAGTTACGGATCTCCATATATATACGAAACGGTGAAAGGGCAGAAAGGAGAACGCAGAAACAGAGAGAGACAGAGAGACAGATCCAATCTCGAAGGGGCTCTCGCCCCTCCCATGACATGGAGACCATGGACCAGAGGGGAAACCCTTCTCCCATCTAGGGAGAAGGTCAAGGAAGAAGAAGGAGGGGGGCTCTCTCCCCCTCGCTTCCGGTGGCGCCGGAACGCCGTCGGGGGCCATCATCATCACCGCGATCTTCACCAACACCTCCGCCATCTTCACCAACATCTCCATCACCTTCCCCCTCTATCTATAGCGGTCCACTCTCCTGCAACCCGTTGTACCCTCTACTTGAACATGGTGCTTTATGCTTCATATTATTATCCAATGATGTGTTGCCATCCTATGATGTCTGAGTAGATCTTCGTTGTCCTATCGGTGGTTGATGAATTGCTATTATTGATTTAATTTGCTTGTGGTTATGTTGCTGTCCTTTGGTGCCCATCATATGAGCGCGCGCGTGGATCACACCATAGGGTTAGTTGTATGTTGATAGGACTATGTATTGGAGGGCAAGAATGACAGAAGCTTCAACCTAGCATAGAAATTGATGCATACGGGATTGAAGGGGGACCAATATATCTTAATGCTATGGTTGGGTTTTACCTTAATGAACGTTAGTAGTTCCGGACGCTTGCTAATAGTTCCAATCATAAGTGCATAGAATTCCAAGTCAGGGATGACATGCTAGCAGTGGCCTCTCCCACATAAAACTTGCTATCGGTCTAGTAAACTAGTCAATTGCTTAGGGACAATTTCGCAACTCCTACCACCACTTTTCCACACTCGCTATATTTACTTTATTGTGTCTTTATCTAAACAGCCCCTAGTTTTTATTTGCGTGCGCTTTATATTCTTGCAAACCTATCCAAAAACACCTACAAAGTACTTCTTGTTTCATACTTGTTCTAGGTAAAGCGAACGTTAAGCGTGCGTAGAGTTGTATGGTGGTCGATAGAACTTGAGGGAATATTTGTTCTACCTTTAGCTCCTCGTTGGGTTCGACACTCTTACTTATTGAAAGAGGCTACAATTGATCCCCTATACTTGTGGGTTATCAGTAGCTCAAGTGGTCTCCTTGTGGTCATAATGTTTTTCATGGGATGACTTCCTCCAGCTTGTTTTCCTGCTTGGCAAGCACTACAAAGCCTATCATTGTCAAATATTACATCTTTAACACCAAGGATATGATCTCCTTTAACAACTTTATCAAGATTTCGCATGCCAACATGTCCTAGCCTTCTATGCCATAACCAACCTTTTGAAGATTTTGCAATAAGACATGTACGAGGTTGGGATCTTTTAGTGAAATCAACAATGTATAAATCACCTTTACTGATACCGATAAAGACCATATTATGATTCCCTCGACAAGACACCATATTATGATTATCTCGATGAAACACTTGGCAATCTAGCTACTTCGTTAAATAGAACATTGAAACCAAAGTCGGCTAGTCTAGATACAAGAAGAAGATTGTAACCAAGAGATTCAACAAGCATAACATTTTGAATGGAGCTATCATTGGATATGGCCACCTTACCAAGGCCAAGTACCTTACCCTTGGAGTTGTCTCCAAAAGTCACATACTTGCATGGATCATCAGTTTTAGCAAGCTCACGAAACATGTCTCTATCTCCAGTCATGTGATCGGTGCATCCACTATCAAGAATCCATTCTTTTCCTCCAACCATGTAATCTTGAAGATTTGCTATGAGGCTAAGATTTATCATTGTCTTCTCATATTCAATCTCGAAATCTCCGTGCTCATCATAGTAGTCATGTTCAACATCGTCATCATCAATATATATGTGATCATCACCTAAGGTAATGGGCTTGTTAGTTACATGATCATGATAATGTGCAAGTTTATGAAGTCTAATGGCTTCCATTGCGATGTTGCTAATGGTTCCAACATCACCTTTAGCACACATAAGATCGCGAAGCTCAAATAAACAATTATCAAAACTAAGAATCACTAGGCTTCATCTTATTAAAGGCAATAAATTTATGAAGGATCTCATTAAGGTTCTTTAAAGAGCAATCGGGAAAGCGCATTTCTAAGCTCTTCCACAAAGTATATGCACATTTAAAGTTTTGCATACAAACAAGCACATTTTTAGGTAATCCTTGAATGGTAAGATTGACGGTTCTAAGATTACGAAGCATGTCAATTTCCTCTTTATGAGTAGGGTGCAAGGGATCAATAGGAGCCACATAAGGGTCATGAATGTACTTGCTCAAGTTAAATTCACCAAAGATATCAAGCATTTCATTTTTCCAAGAGTTATAGTGCTCTCCATCAAGAATGGGCACTCTACGTATAAGACTCCCCAAAGTAGACATATTCATCTTCCTTCAATGGTGATTGAACCAAAGAAATGGAGACCAAAGCTCTGATACCAATTGTAGAAATGAGAAGACAAATCTAGAGGTGGGTGAATAGACTCTTAACCAACCAAAGGTGCAGTTTTTAGTTTTCTTGAAGTTTAGGAAGATTTTGGCACTAGTTAAGGAACAATCAATACTTTCTACACATGCATATCTAGAGACTGAGCAGCGGAAATAGCACAACATGCAACTTGCGCCGAAAGTAAAGGGGCAAAGTTGGGAAGATCAAACACAATGAAGATACGGTGATTTTGGGCGTGGTTCCAATAGGTGGTGCTATCGTGCATTCACGTTTATGGAGACTTCAACCCACAGAGGGTGACGGCCGCGCGAGTCCGCGGAGGGCTCCACCCATGAAAGGTCCATGAAGAAGCAACCTTGTCTATTCCACCATGGCTTATGTCCACGAAGGACTAGTCTCACTCGGGGAAGATCTTCATGAAGTAGGCGATCTCCTTGCCCTTACAAACTCCTTTGTTCAACTTCACAAGATCTTCAACTTCACAAGATCTTGGAGGCTCCCAAGTGACACGTAACCGATCTAGGAGACACCAAATCCCAAAAGGTAATAGATGGTGTTGTTGATGATGAACTCCTTACTCTTGTCCTTCAAATGATAGTCTCCTCAACACTCAATCACTCTCTCATAGATTTTGCTTTCGTAGGAGAAGGATTGGAGTGGAAAGCAATATGAGGAGGCTAGAAATCAAGGTTCAAATGGCTGGATTGGAATCTCTTGATCTCTACACATGAGTAGGTGGTTCTCTCTCAGAAAATGAATGGTGGAAGTGTAGTTTCGTTCTGATGTCTCTCTTAAAGAGAAGGTGGAGGTGGAGGGGTATAAATAGCCTTCACCCAAAATCCAACCGTTAAAAGCCTTTTGACTCAACTCAGTGACACCGATCCAAAAGCTCGGTGAGACCAACCTGTGTAAACGATTTGAACGTTGGGATTTTCAGGGGGACCGAAGTGAGAATCTCGGTTGGACCCATATGTGATGATCTAGGCGAGACTGCGTTTCGGTAATTCTGATCAGTTCAACTCAGTAATTCCGAAGTGAACCGATTTGGTTACAGAAACTTGGTCAATGCAAAAAGTGGGACCGATCATCATCTTGTGAGACCGAAACTCTAGGATTTGGCTGTGGCAATGTATAGGATCAACTCGGTGTGTCCGGATGGGATGTTTTCGATGGGACCGAGTTGGCTTTTTAGGGTTTGGATAGATATGACTAGGGGAAAGTGATCTAGGGTTTTTGGAGCAATATCATCAAGCACTTGAGAAATTGAGTCATGATCAAAACCTCATCCCCTTTTAATACTATTGGCTTTCGTATGGAAGCAATGTGATCTTGGATCACTTAACCAAAAATGTAGGGTCTTGAAGCTTTGCCAATCCATGTCCTTAGAATTATGAGGGGTCCACAATCTCATGTCCTTGCCATGCCAATGTTGAATTTTTCTGAAATATACTAGATGAAAGTGTTAGTCCAACAACATGTATGTTGACATAAATTACCAAAACCACCAAGGGAGCAAGTGTTCTTTCAAATAGAGATGTTCCCAATTGGCCAAAAAACATATTTTGAACAAATCAAAGATATTGTTTGTTCGTCCCAGTTTAGCGGCCCCCATCTGAGAGATGTCTCTTGGTCCATATTTCCCACGAGTATCTTAAACAGAAAGTTGAAAACACAAACCTATAATTTTACTCGTGGAAATGAACAAAAACGTGAAATTCCTATAAGAAACACAATCAAACTGAAATTAAACATCTCTCAAATAATTACAATCAAACTATTTAAAAGCATACAAAGTGGTTAGCTTGGAAGCTGCCAACAAACAATTACAATCAATGAAATATTTAAAAGCATATAGTTTGGATGTTGTGATGTCATTACATACCTTTGTCTTGTTCTCAGTAAGAAAATTCTAGATCATCTCACAAACAGTAATGATAATCTAGATCCGAGTTCAAATGGATTAAGGGCTCGTTTGAAATGGAGGATAGAAAAAAAAGTCCAAGAATAGAAAATATGCAGGAATTGCAAATCATGTCTTAGGGTCTCTTTGATTCGCAGGATTCTCAAAAACGTGGGAATGGAAAAAACATAAGATTAAAATGCCAAGCTTATCTTAATCCTACATGATTTTTCGGTTTTTTGATTGCATCATAGAAAAAACAAAGGATTTTTGCCTTCTTTGGTTCATAAGATAGGAATATCGTAATAATATGCAAATCATTGGAAGTGAGACGGCATGTATCTCAATTCCTATAGGTAAAAAGATGTCATTTGATGTATATGATAGATTTTTTTATTGAGTGTAGGCTAATTTTTTCCCCTTTGAAATGTGAAAGATTGGTTTCTATCCTATATAGGAATAGGAAACAATTTTTTTCTTTGAAAATCCTATCCATATAATTCCTACTCTCGCCGATCTAAATTAGTTATTGCAACTTTAATATAATTTTGAAGTTGTACTAAAGTTGCAACAATTAATACAGATAAGAGGGAGTATAAACCAAAGAGGTTTGAGTGGATGCAGGAAATCCTATGAATCAAACAATCAACATAGAAATAATTCCTAAGGATTATAGTCTTCCAAATTTGTATGAAAATCCTTTGAATCAAAGGAGTCCTAATAGATTGTACAAAATTTTAATATGCGGGAATTAAATTACGCGTCAAAAAAGAAAATCACCGACTTAGGGCATCTCCAGCGCCCACCCGCAAACGGACACGGTATTTGTAAAAATCAGTCGAGACTAATGTCCGAATATGGATACGAGGCATCCGTCCAACTCTATACCTCAAATATCCATCCGTCTTCCGCCAAACAACAACAATTATCCGTTAAATATAGGAATAATTGGTTTTATGCCACTAGTTGTGTCCCACTCAACTGGTTTGCCCCTAGTTTTCGTAAACCCTCGGTTTTGCCCAAGTCTGTTTGCCCATCTTATATTTTTGCCCTTCCGTCACATTTCCATCCAAGTGTGTTGACCGTCTCCAGACTTTTCTCTGGACCAGACACTTCAAAGTGGGACCCATCACAGAGAAAGCCATCCCTCTATCATCTCACTACCATGTGGGATCCACGATGAACCAAACTAATAACTAATTAACATTGCCATTGTGTAAACACCACATAAATTTCGCATAACATTTTTGTTTACCACAACGTTAATCAATTAAAACAACAATTAACACAAAATTCGTCGATCCCATATACAACATATTAAACAATACGAGTAGTTTAGAATCACTAGCTAATTACATGGGATCAAAGATTAGAGGCTGCACTCCATTGGAGGAGGATGAGCTCGCCGGCGACAACAGAGTCGGAGCTCACTAAGTCCTCCTCGTCGAGCAAGAGAACGAGGATGAGCTCGCCGACGCCATTGGAGTCAGATCCACACACCTCCTATGACGGCGACCATCACGGCCTTGTCCAACAGACTGGCGCCAAGCTTGGGCACCGGCCACTGAGGCCCCCGCTGGGCTTCCCCTCGCTGGCCATCGACGGGATTCGTGGTGCCGCCGCCTAGGTTGGCCACCTCCGCTGCAGCCCCCGCTAGCCTCTCCCCGCTGGCCACCGATGGAATTCATGGTGTCGCCGCCGCCTAGGTTGCCCACCGACGGGATCCATGGCGCCGCCGCCGCCTAGCTTGACCACCAACGGAACACCGCTGACCTTCCCTCGCTGGCCACCGATGGGATCCATGGCTCCACTACCAAAGGGACCCGTGGCTTCGCCACCGCCGCCTAGGTTGGCCTCCCACCGACGGGATCAACTGCATCGGCCCGCACGCGGGCGCCGGCGTGGCCACCGATGGGGACTTTGCTGTGGCTTGGTGCGCCGTGGCCTAGATCGAAACCATGGAGCACTAATGGTGGGGAAAGGGATAGTGGGATAGGATTTGAGAGAGGTGGATCTGGCACTAGGGTTAGAACGAGGGAGAGAAGAAAAAGTAAATTGGGATTATTTTCTCAGCTATGGGTCCCACTTGGCAGTGTCTGTTGAGAGAGTGAGAAAGCAGGGGCAAAATGGTCTAGTGAAAAGTCCATAGACAGACAACACACGGTCAAACGACACTAACTGAATGAAAACGTGATGGAAGGGCAAAAACACAAGAGGAGCAAATGCACTTGGGTAAAAGTGAGGGTTTTCGAAAATTAGGGGCAAACCAATTGAGTGGGACACAACTAGTGGCATAAAACCAATTATCCCTTAAATATATTAGCAGCAATCACATTTCACATGGATAAAAGCACTTAAAAAATTGTAAACATATGCATGCAAGCTAATCTTCCGCCAACAACATGCATGCATGTTTAAACTTTCCGCCAACAACATGCATGCATGCATGTTTAAACCTTCGGCCAACTACATGCTAACTTAGCCCCCTAAAAAGACATACATGCTAACCTTTCTAAAATAACTACTCCCTCTGTCCTATAATATAAGACGTTTTCTGACACTACATACTAGTGTCATAAAACGTCTTAAATTATGAAACAGAGCGCATATCGAAAACCCAATTCAGTGCCCGGGCTCATCTGCGCACGGTAAGAAAAAAATCAAAATAAATACTAAACAAATTCAAAAAAATTCAACTTTTTTGTGTGATAGATAATTGTATGCGTGAGGTTCGCTTCAAATTTCAACTTATTTGGATATTTGAGCAGCTCTCAGCAAAAAAAAGTTCAGGTCAGAACAGTGTGTGAACAGTAAACTTTTTTTACAGACCCTAAATTTGTCTTTTTTCTTAGAGTTGCTCAAATGTCCAAATGAGTTGAAACTTGGAGCAAACCTCACGCATACAATTATCTATCACACAAATTTTTTGGAATTTTTTGAATTTTTTTAGTATTTGTTTTATTTTTTCCGTTAGGGGGTGCAGATGAGCTCGGAAGCAGAAACGCCGCACTCAGAGTACATGCTAAATATTCCACCAAACAACATATATGCATCCTATAACCTTTTGCCAAATAACATGCTATCCGATCACTTTGCGTCAAAGCAACCTGGATCAGCCAAATACCAGCACGGCTTTCCGCCATTTGGACAGGGAGAAGAGGGTGCGTGGTGGTTTTCGATTCATTACGTAGATGTTTAGACTTCTGCAAAACTCCCTTTTGTTTGTTTGTTTTGGGTTTATGAGAAAATCGATGCCCAGACGCGTAGGCGGATTGATATAAAACCGCGTCGAATTCCAAACTGTGTCCGATTCGCTTTGGAGATGCCCTTATCTGGTCGACCCTAGACGGTCCACGGTATGGGTACGGGGCGAATTTCAGCGGGAAAAACTGCGAACATTTATACGTTTATTTGAACAAAAGATCGATGCATGGCAGAATCTTCCGCTCGTAAGATTTACCTTCCAGAAGGTCTATCGGTGTAGAGTCTCGAGGCCGTGCTCATCTTCCTGGCGCGGTGCTCACGTTACGTGGCGCGCGCGCCGGCGGCCAGCCAGTGCCCATGCATACAGCATCTGCAGTGCACGCGGTGGAACGGCGCCTTCTTTTCAACGCCAACGTCACCCGTGTGCAGCTCAGTCTCACTATTGCCGCCATACTAGTACAAGTAATGCCGAGATATGGATCTTTAGGAAAACAAAAGGTGTACCGACATCTGTAGACGGTCCGATCGGTGCGTTGACTCTTCCTCTTGAAAAGACTAAACTGTGCAAACGTATGGCTGTTAACTTCTTGACCGAGCATGCAAGACATGAACGATGGTATCCTTCTCACACCTCTTCATATCGGTTAGAGATCGATGATAAAAAAACACACACGAGGGATCAGATTTAGGGCCAGTCATGGCCAGTCCCATCTGCACCTTTCCTCCCTCTTTCTCTCTAACCCAGTCATGTGCCCTGCGCGGATGCTATTCCGATGAACAGTGCAACGACATCAACGACCAAAAAGTTTCTACTCCCAAACAAGTTGTGTCTAGAGTTAAAACAAGCAAAATCTCTGATATCAACTCGGTTCTGATACATAGATAGCTAATTTTCACGCATCCCGGCCCATGACAAGTTTTTTGATGACATTTCAGTTCTTCAGACCTCTTTGAATGGACTCTTCCCATATCAATTTTGAGCTACCTTGATCGATTTCTTTTGATATTATCAGTACACTTCAACTGTCTGCTTGGTGGCAACATCGAAAAAAATATATAGATGAAAAATATAGACTTAATTGCATACCCCCTTAGTTGCACGGTTACGCCAGAAAATGCCCCATTTAGCAGATTTTACAGTTTTACCTAATTTAAGAAAAATAACCCTGCCCTACACAAGTTTGTCTCTATTGCGCAAAAATGTGAAATGTCTCCAAAATGGGGTATTTCCTATCGCAATCAGGAAACTAGGAGTAAAACGAGTAATTAACACAAACTAATACTCGCAACTTTTTTTCATTGGCTTGACAAATTTTAATTTGTGATTTCCAAATTTGGGAAGAGTCTAACTTTCAAAATAATATGAAAATCATCAAACTTTCTACTAAATTTTATCCAAAAAAAAGTTGCAAACGTTGAACCACATTCACAAGTTTCAAGAAGAACATTGAAGCTGTCCATTGCATATGTCTCTACTTGGGGAAATCTTGGTCACACATGCTCCAACCATCAACATGAAGCTCAGACTTCCAACGATAATACGAAAACCTCTGCACCCCCACCCTTTGTCTCTTTTAGCAGGGTGGCCTATCTTCAGAATAATAAGTGATTACACATTTTTGGTCCGACTAGAGGAGAAGAAAATGGAAGTAAGGAATACCAACATGTGGTTGGATGGTTAGGAGGGTGGTGATACTCCAAGCTCATCAAAGATCAAACTTTAGATTTAACACTTGTGTGTCTAAGGCATAATATTATTTCAGTGGGAGGGCCATGTTCCCGTCAATAGTGAGGCACCTGTAGCGATTTCGTCAATCTGAAGACCCGCCGGCTCACTATATCGTAGGCATTCATATAGGTAGTTTGTACATGTGTGCATTCATTGGGATGAATGTATTTGCGTGTATGTGAATGTATGCATTTGTACTATGTTTCTAGAAGAAATGGAGGCAAGGAGATGTGGGTCCACCATGACCAAACCTTGCGTGTCTGACAATGTAGATGTCCCCGTCGGCTCCCATTGAGATGTTGTTGATGAAAGGAACTGTTGGTGCCACATAATTTGACTCTTCCTCGAGATGGCTAACATCCACTAGTTGTGACCAAGATGGATCAATCTCATTAGTCGGATGAGACTAATGAGATTGATCAAATCCTTTAATCACAACAACAAATTTCCCTCCAGAATTATGTGAGGTTTTGCTCTTATTTTTACCTTTTTATTAGATAAAAGATGTCTGAGATGATTCTAGTTCTTATCATCATTTTCACTATAATCCTCACCATTAAGTAATTTTTCTAATTCATTTTCTCATGTTTCAATGAGTCCTCACTTTCATTATAGGAGTTGAGGGTTTAACAGAGTTACTATAATTAAATAATCTAATCTTGCTTGTTCAACCATTTTAATAAGATTGATATTATAATCAATCATATCAATGGATCTGCACAAATGAACTCCAACATTGTGAGCATATCAGAGAGTTTATTATCATAAGAAGCAATGGTATTAGGAATGGGCTGCTCACCATAGTTATTCTTCTCAGCCACCCTTTCCTTGGTCATGTCTTCTACCCTGAAATGCTCTTTGTCATTCAATCTTTAGCATCTTCTAATGACATCAGTTCCCTTCCTGCTATCTAATTATTCTTTCTCGGAATTTTCAATCATAGTACCAAAGGAATCTTGGTCTTGACTTGCAGTGCAATCCACCAAGCCCAAATCTTCATGCTCCTTATCAGTGTATCATTGACCTTCATGCTCATTTTAAGTGTATCTTCAGTGTATATTGTCTTGATCTTCATGTTCCGTATCAGTGGGGGTAGGTAGCCTTATAAAACTACAATCTTGTATATTGTCTTGCTCTCCTTCTATAAAGATAAGGTATGCATTTTGTGTCCTCTCGATTATCTTTTCTAGTGTATTTTTTTCTAGCTCATTTTCCTCTTCAAGTCTTCTTCAAACTCTTTATCTATATGCATAGTAGCTGTTTAGGAACCCGCAATCTCCATTTTTTTCAAATTCAGACAAAGAACTCATTTTTGCTGTAAAAGCTCTCTCTCTTAACTTCTCTTCAAACCGATTTTCATAATTTACACCTTCTTCCCTTTTTCTCTTTAATAGCCAGCTGACCTGCTTGTTTAGCACCAGTTTCTTCAGCAAATTGCAAGTACCTTAGCGGGCTAACGAGAACCCGCAAGTAGCCCAGCGGTTCTGGGGCGAGTTGGCGTGCTACGGCGAACTTTTTTTGTTGTGTTACTGTGAGAGGAGGAAGGTGGCCCTCTGTAGCACTGCCTACGCGTTTAGGATCGTGATTTTTCCGGCTGACGCATAGCGTTCACCTTAAATATTAGGCTTGCCTCAAAAGAAAAACTTAAATATTAGACATTCCATGCTTAGAGCATCTACAGCCGGACCTCTCAAACCCGCCTCATCCGCCCGGGCGGGCCGCCCTATCACTGTCCGGTCACGATTTTTGACCCAGACGGGCCCCTCAAACGGCCCTCAAACGCTCGGGCTGACCGGCACCCCCATATCCAGCCCAAATATGGGGCGGATATGGGGGCGCCCGGCAGGCCCGGGCACGCTCGCCATGTGGGACCCGACAGCCAGACCGCACCCCAAATTGCTCCAAATCCACCCCGAAGACCATCCGGATCCATTTGATATCTCCTCTCTTCTTCCTCCCCCGCGCCGTCCGTCTCGCGCTCCGCCGTTGCGCCCGTCCGCAGCCATTCCCATGCTCTTTGCCACCAGCTCCGGAAGAGCCCCCTGCCCTCGCCGCGAAGGACGTCGTCGCTGGCCCGGACGCCACCGTGGTACGTCCGGCAACTCTCCGGCTCTGCCTTGCGCTTGATGTGTTTAACACATTGTCCGACCGGATATTTTGTGATTTTGTTAGGCAAATGATGGATTCCGATGCTTCGTCGGACGAGGAGTATGGACCGATGGAGCTTGACCAAAAATGACTCAAGATGAGTTCTTCGATTCGTCGGATTCGAGCGAAGAAGTGGACACGATCGTGCCCATGAGCATGCAAGCGGAAATGGACCGGCAAGTGGAGCATATTTTAAATTCAAGGGCTCAATCAAAGGGAGAAGAGTGATCAACTAGGACAGGGTATCTGGAGCAAAGCTACTACACAATCACCAGTTTGCTCCCAAACCTGCTTTCCCGGATGATCCATGGTTTCGTCGCCATTTTCGCATGCGGGAACCATTGTTTTTACGTATTGTGGAGGGAGTGCAGGCACGTGACGACTACTTCAAGCTCAGAAGGGATTGCTGCGGCCAACTCTCTTTCTCGGCCAAGCAAAAGTGCACGGCTGCTTTGAGGATGCTTGCACTTGGTACTGCTGCAGACGCCGTTGGTGAGATGGTCAGGATGGGGGAGATCACGTGCCTGAAGACTACTGTCAAGTTTGCCCGCGCCATGGTGGAGGTGTTTGGACCTGCGTATCTCAAAGAACCAAATGCGCAGGAAACGGAGAAGTTGTTGGCTATTGAAGAGGCAAGAGGGTTTCCAGGAATGGTTGGATCAATTTATTGCATGCATTGGCAATGGAAGAACTGCCGGAAAGATCAGAATGTATCAAGGTCACACCAGAGGGGCCACCATCATACACTACTGGAATCAGGATCTTTGCCGTCAGCCAGCTCTGCCGTCTGCTAGCTGACAGCAAAGAAGTTCTTCCATTGGCGGACTAATGAGAACGACCTAACAGCCACTTTCTTTGCCGTCTGCTAGTGGACGACAAAGCTTCTTTGCCGCCAGCCAGTAGACGGCAAAGAAAGTGGCCGTTTTAACGGCTGTCTCCCCCCGGCTCCACCCCACTAGGTAGGCTCTTTGCCGTCTGCTAGCAGATGGCAAAGAGCTGTGACCTAAGTGAAATAGGGCCGGCGCTCGCGCCCCACCCCTCTCTTCCTCCCCCCTCTCTCTCTCCCGGCCCTCACCTCACCCGAGCCGCTGCCCCCGCCCCGACCCCCACCCGCCCCTGCCGCCCTGCCCCGGCACCCCGCCGCCCGGCGCTTCGCCGCCCCGCCCCGGCGCCCCACCCCCAGATCCAGTTCTGGATCGGGCCGTGCCCTGACGCGCCCCGCCGCCATCCGCCGTCCCCGGTGCCGCCCCGCCCCGTCACCGCCCTCCTCGTCCCTCCATCGCCCCCGCGCGTCGCCGCCCGAGGCCTCTGCCTCGCCTTGCCGAGGCCGTCGCCGAACGCTGCCACCTCACCGCGCTGTCGCCGTCCCGTCGTCGACCACCGCCGTCCCGTCGTCGACCACCGCCGTCCCGAGCTCCGCACCCCCCGAGCCTGCTTTTGCACAACTACAGGACCCCGGTGAGGCCTTGTCCGCCCTCGCTCCGCTCCCTCGCGCTCCGATCCGCGTCTGCGCGCTCACCGCTTAGCCGCGCCACGTCTGCCTCTGTACCGGCCCGCCGCCGCGCCACGCCCGCCTCCGGACCGATCGGGGGGTAGGATTAGGTTAGTGCTAGGTTTAGGTTTAGATAATTAGAAGAAGAAGAAAATTGAAAAAAAGAACAATAAGTAGAAGAAGAGGAAAAAGGAAAAAGGAAAAGGGAAGAGGGTCGTGGATCGGTGGTCGCGGAGGGGATAGATGGTGGAGCCAGTGGGTCCCGACGCCCATGCCGAGAATCCCTCGGTCCGAGTGCTGACCCGTCGACCGTGCGTCACCATACCAGAGGGCGCCCGGGGACGAGCGGGTTAGGGGGTTCCTCGACGTCGATGGAACCCTAAATAGCAGGTATCGTCTGTGCGAGATACATGTGGCCGTCGGTGTTGGACACTACATCCACATCCCACAAGTGACGCCGGCGTCCAGCGTCCCGCAACAACAGTTCTCGGGGTCGATGGCGGTCGAACACCTTTGCGAATTTGTCTTGCAGCCTCTGCGATGACAATTAAAAGCCAAGTGTTGAAACTTGAAACACCCAAACTGACTCAAGTCGGTTTAGTTGTTTGAAGTTTCAAAAATTGGCTTTCATCCTCATCGCAAAGGCTGCCAGACAAATTCGCCAAGGTGTTCGACCGTCATCGGCCCCCAGAACTATTGTTGCGCGTGGGACGCCAGGCGTCGGCCTCACTTGTGGGATGTGGATCTAGTGTTCAACGCCGAGCGCCACATGTATCTCGCACCGATGATACTTGCTATTTAGGGTTCCATCAACGCCGAGGAACCTCCTAACCCGCTCGCCCTGTTGTAAATGTTTAGTTAGGTTGATGGAAAAAAATATTGCCATGTTACTCATCTTTCGATTTAAATGTGCAGTTTTTTCGTCGCTGCGAGGGTCTAGTGTTCGACGAGCTCCGCCCCTGCGTTCGAGGGTGAGCAGAAATGACATCTCCTCCCCCCTTCATTTGCTCTGTTCTGGTCTTCGTGCCGATGAAACTTGCTTGCTATATGTGTCTTCAATCATCAGTATGCGTGACCACTATGTGTCTCCCGTTCAAAAGGGTTACATCTATAAATATGCATGCATTTGCATATTTATAACCGTGATTCTTTCGAATTGTCCAACGTTATCCATGGACAGCCCGAGTATGTGTAGATTGGGTTCGTTTTCCCATAAGCTCTGCTCCGGATCCGATGCAGAATTTCGTCAGTGCCTCCCTGTTGTTCTCCGGGTACACATCCTCTCTGCTTATTGCCGAGATGTGTATCAGGAGAACAACGGGGAGGTGCTGCCAAAATCTTGCGTCGGATCCGGAGCAGAGCATGGGAAAACAAACCCAATCTACACATATTCGGGTGGGATTAGGACCTATCTTTACCTACTAGCGTCTAGGTTGCATCGATGTAATAAAAGTGACAAACTCCATTAACTGATGAATATATACATGCTGATATATATACATATATATATATATATCTTATGTGTCCAGTAGCTAGGCAAGATGAGTGATTGTGCGTGGATGTACACCGGTCACACTAGTCAGAAAGACATGACCATTGAATGGTTAACAAAAACCAAGGGGTTTCTGAGAGCTGCATTTGCAAATGGCCAGAGGACAACATGGTGCCCCTGTGCCGAGTGCAACAATTGGCACAGGAGGACAGAGGATGAAATGGGCAAACACCTGCAGAAGAGGGGTTTTACGCCAGATTATACGGTGTGGACATTTCATGGCGAGTCTGCCCAACGTGCCAGAGCTGAGGTGCTTCGTCGTCGCACCGACGAGCATGGTACCGGGATGCAAGACATGGTGCAAGACTTTGATGATGCTCGGGACTCGGACGATGAGATGGAGGAATCTGCAAAGGCCTTCAATGGAATGTTGGAGTCTTCAAAACGTCCTCTTCATGAGCACACTGAGCTTTGTCAGCTGGATGCCATCTCACAAATAATGGCTCTGAAAGCTCAATTCAACTTGGGCAGAGAATGCTACGACGCAATGATGACAATATTTGGACGTTTTCTACCCAAAGGCCATGTACTACCTGCAAACCTGTACCAGTCAGACAAAATCCTCCGTTCTGTTAAGATGCCCTATGAGAAGATACATGCCTGTGAGAAAGGATGTGCCTTATTTAGGCTTCAGTATGCGGACTTGAACTATTGTCCCATTTGCAAGTCATCCAGGTATGTTGTGGTAGACAACGGTATGGGTGAGAAGACGTAGACCAAAATCCCCGTTAATGTTCTTCAGTATATGCCAATCGTACCAAGACTTCAACGTTTTTTCATGGTTGAAGAGACAGCTAGACAGATGACATGGCACAAAACGGGCAAAAGAACCCAACTAGCTGTAGATGGGAAGCTGATGATGGTGCACACATCATACGGTGAAGCATAGAAGCGCTTCGATGCATTACATGATGACAAAGCGGCAGATCCGAGGCATCCTTGAGTCGCCATCAACACGGATGGGTTCAGTGTGTTTGGTCTGACGGCAGCCCAATACAGTTGTTGGCCCGTATTTGTCTTTCCACTCAATCTCCCCCCGGACAGATTATGCAAAGAAAGAACATTTTCCTGACGTTGATAATTCCAGGGCCCAACTATCCGAGGAAGAATATGAATGTGTACATGCAGCCGCTGAAGGACGAATTGCAAGAAGCCTGGGATAATGGGTTCAAGACATACGACGCCTTTACCAAACGAAACTTCATAATGCGTGTCTGGTACATGTACTCGACGCATGACTTGCCGTCGTATGCGCTATTCGTTGGCTGGTGTGTGCATGGAAGGTTCCCGTGCCCCACATGCAAGGGAGCTCTTGAGTTTCGTTGGCTTTAGGCCGGTCGCAAGTTTTCTTACTTCGACATGCATAGACAGTTCCTGGATCCTCGCCATAAGTTCAGGAAATACAAGAACTTCATCAAAAGGTAGATTTGTCAAAAACTCTACACCACCTGCGTTGACAGGCCAAGAGACCCTGGATCAGTTAAACGCTCACGAGCCAGATCCAGAGCGTCCATGGTATTTCAAGGGGTATAATTCGAAACACGCCTGGACTCACAAGACATGCTTGTGGGATCTGCCTTACTTCAAAGACCTCCTTTGCCCACACAACATCGACGTGATGCACACCAAAAAGAATATCGCCGAGGCACCTTTTGGTACATTGTTCGGCATAGAGGAGAAGTCAAAGGATAATACTAAGGCTAGAGTCGATCTGGAGACGCTATGTGATAGATCGTTACAAAACATGAAAGAACCAAAAGGAAAGCAGAACTAAACGAAGCCAAAGGCATGGTTCAATCTTGGAAGGCCAGCTATGAGGGAAATTATCTTGTGGGTGCAAAAGCAGTATGTTCCCCGATGGGTATGCCGCGATCTAAAGAGGGGAGCGAGTCTTGATAAATTGAAGATATTTGGTCTCAAGAGTCATGATTGGCACATATGGATTGAGCGGGTAATGCCGGTGATGTTGCGTGGTTTCATCCCTGAGGATGAGTGGCTAGTACTAGCAGAGCTAAGCTATTTCTTCCATGTTCTTTGTGCGAAAGAACTATCGCCTGGCCTGCTAGAAGAAATGGAAGAGTTGGCGCCAGAGTTGATTTGCAAGTTAGAGAAGATCTTTTCGCCGGGCTTCTTTAATCCAATGCAACACTTGATTTTGCATCTCCCAACCCGAGGCAAGATTGGGGGGGGGGGGCGTGCAAAATCGTTGGTTCTATGCAACTGAGAGGATGCAGAAGACGCTACGAGAAAAATGTAAAAATAAACATAGAATTGAAGCATCGATGACTGAGGCATTCATTACTGAGGAGGCGGCAAACTTTGTGACAGCACACTACGAAGCCAAAAAACGTCATTTGCGTAATCCGAAGCCTCGGTACAATGCTAACGACCCTAAAAAGGGTGGATCCAACCTCAGCCTATTCAAAGGGGATCTCGCACCAGCCGGTGCTTCTAATTCCTTAACGTGGGATTTTGAAGAATGGCAGATCATTTCGTTGTATATCTTCACCAACCTAACAGAAGTGCGGCCACACATCGAGTAAGTTCTCGGTACATTGTTTCACAACTTCTAATTCCTTTGAACTGCTCTTATTCCCGAATAATTTGATACAGTCGATACGTCGCCAAATTCTCGTATGGAGCGGTGATCCAAAAGGATTCCGTCGAAGAGTATGAGTTTCTGGCAAAGCATGGAGGCGGCTATCCTGGTTTCATCTATTGGTTCAAACAAACGGTAATTTTCATTAGACCATTTCATTTCTTCGTCTAATTTGTGGCTAATGCAACAGTCCCTTTCGTATTAAACTTGTAGGCTAATTCAGAGTATATGGACGCCGATTTGAGACAAGTCGCTAATGGTTTTGACTTTAAGGTCCGTTCATTTGACAAATACGACATCAACGGGTATCACTTTCGTACCTATGGCAAAGACCTATCTATGGCCGACTGAAAGTCTACAAATTTTTGTGCCTCTGCTATCGGTGAAGGAGATACCGAGTATTATGGAAGAGTTGAACCAATTTATGAACTTGAATTCTATGGTGCAAACCCACCAAACGTCGTAGTCTCCAAATGTTATTGGTTCTAGCCGAAGGAGACTAGAAGGACTCATGAACAGTTAGGGCTAGTGGAAATCAAACAAAGCACCCATTTGGATGTTCCTGATGTCTATATTATGGCTCAACAAGCAACCCAAGTTTTCTATCTATCGTGGGCATGTCGAAGTGATCCAAATCTCAATGGTTGGGATGTCATTTATGAAGTGCCGCCACGTGTTAGACCACCTCCCCCAATGAAGAGGATTATGAACCTCACATTAACCCAGACACATATGAAGGAGAATTCTTCCAAGAAACACGTCTTTCCAAAAAACGTTTCAAGAACCGCTCTACTTCACCCAGAACATTGAAGTAGACATCGAAAGTGAACCCGACTTCACCCCTGAGTCGGAACAACAAGAGCCTGAACTAGAAGAGGTTACTATTGTAGATGACTTTTCAATGCTTGACCGATTACGTAAAGGTGGCCTTCCATATGATGATGCATTTATTAATGATGATGATGAGCATGTCATTACTGATAGTGATGATGATGCATTTATTAATGATGATGATGAGCACGTCATTACTGATAGTGATGATGATGCATTTATTGATCTCGGAGCATTTATTGAACCCGACGATCCAGATTATTATTAGGTATTCATTTTTTTATGTTGTACTTGATTTATATAGTTACTTGTATGATTGTATGATTTATATAGTTACTTGTATAATTTTCTTACTTTGTATGATTGTTTCTTATACATAGTGCCATGGTCTTGATGTCCGTCCCCGTCGGCCCTCGCCCGCTTTATGATTCAGATGTGGTAAATTCTCTTTTATAACTATTTGTTGCATTTCGCATTTATGACAATTATGGCCATCAAGTGGACATAGAGATATTTTAATCTAGGAGGTATGTGAACCGGAATTGAAATCGACCCTCTTGACGAGAAGTTAAATTTAGTTGAAAAAGAAAATGAGTATTTGAAAGAAAAAAATAAAAGAATTGAAGAAGAGAAGATGACATTAGAGTTGTATGTTGCCGATGTCTTCGACGATCACAAGATGAAAATGAATGCAATGCGCTTGAAGATGGATGCAATGCGCCTGAAGCTTAAGAAGATTAGAAAATATGCCATTGATAATGAGGCTTGGTATCATTATGCCGTTGGATCAATTGTTACCTTAGTTGCGATCTTCATCACATGTGTTGTGATGAGGGTAAGTTTTCTCTAGTGTTTTGCTTTACAAATGCATACTTAGCTTATTTTCCTACTAAATGACATAATTACCTAAGTTAGATAAAAAATGAGCTTTACTTACGTAAGTTGGCTCAAAAATGGCATCATCACCTAGGTTACCACAAAAATGACCTATACTTACCTTATTTTTCTCCAAATTGACATAATAAGCTTAGTTGACCTATACTTTACCTAGGATAGCTATAAAATGACCTATACATAGCATTTTTTCCTCCTAAATGACTTAATGTAACACCCCGAGAATCATGCTACAGTAACTCTCTGTGATTAAGCTAATCATGTTGCTAAACAGGGCTTGATCATATTGGAATCACATTTCTGTTCAAACTCCTGATTCAAACTTCAATTAAAATTAAAGTGAAAAATAAAAGTTTTCAAAAATTTAAACAAAAATGTTCGGTGGGTGCCAAATAATACACTGGTAATTATGGTGGAGAAAACACATTTTTATAAAATACCTAAATACTTTTAAATGAAATAAAACAGAAAAGAAAATAAATAAATAAAAAGAAAATACAATAGAAAACAGAACAGACAAAGAAAAAGAAAAAAAGAGAAGGCCCTCCCCCCACTGGACCCCTGGCCCAACTGGGCCGACCCCCGGCCCAGCCGGCCTTGCCCATCTCCCACTCGCCCTCCCCCCTCCCTGTTCCCCCGACCGGGGTCGGAACAGGGGCCGGTCCCCGCCGCACCACCTCGCCGGCGACGGGGAGGATAAGGACGCCAGCTCCCCCCGCCTCCTCGGGCCCCTCTCCCACTCACCCCCGCTCACCTCTCGGCCTCTGCGCCTCTCTCTTCCCCCCCAGATCCACGCCGCTCCTCCCTTCCCCACGCCCGACGCGGTCGCCGCCGTTCACCGTCGTTCCCACGGCCACCGTGCCCGCCTCGCCGCCCCACGGTGTCTCCAAGGACCGCCGTCGCCCGCTGCATCGTCTGGTGCAGCCCGTTGGAGATCGGAGCCCCTGCAACGACCTCCCCGAGCTCTTCTTCCCCGCACGGCCGCCGTCGATCGCCGCCCCGTTTCGCCTCCGACGAGCCTCCCCGAGCACGCTGCCGTCCCCCTACAGCCTCGCCGTGAGCTTCTCCCCCCTCCTCCCCTGTCCTTTCGCTCTCGCGCGCCCCCTAGCTGCTTCCCCACGCGCGCCCGAACGCCGCGCCGCGGAGCTCGTCACCGTCGGGTCTCCGGTGACCTTTTGGTCACGGGCTCAAGCCCGCTGCACTCCCCACAGCGCGTAGATGCCCCCCAGCCCCTCCGCTTGCTCGATAGCCCGCCGTAGCCTCGTTTCCGTCGGGCACCCGTGCGCGCCGCCGCCTCCGCCGCTCGCCGGCGCCGATTCCGGCCAAGTCCGGCGAAGCCCCGGCCACCACTGGATGCGGCGCTGCGAGCTCCTTCGAATGGGCCTAGCCCCGCTCCTCCCCGAGCCCCGCAGCGCGATTCCGGCCAACTCCGGCGAGGGGCCGCCGCTGTTTTGGTCGCCGGAGTCGCTCCGGCGCCGGCCGCCGACGTGGCTGGCCTGGGGCCACCCCAGTGCCACTGCCAGTGGGCCCCGTTGACTGGGTCAACCCAGTCAACGTGCTGACTGGGCAGGCCCAGCCACTGACATGCGGGCCCCGCCGCAAAATTAAAAAAAAAAGAGAAAAGAAAAATGTTTTTATAATTAAAACTAATTAATTAATCTAATCACTCACTGACAGGTGGGCCCAGTAGTTAATTAACTAAAAATTAATTAGTTTAATCTTCTGTTAGCCCACTGTCTATGACAGGTGGGGCCCACTGGTCAGTTTGACCTGGTCAGCCGCTCTGTTGACCTGCTGACGTCAGCATTGCCTCATGCTGACGTCATAATTCATTTTTGCTTAATTCAAATAATTCCAGAAATTCAAATAAACTTTGAAAATTCATATCTTTTAAACCGTAACTCGGATGAAAATGTTTTCTATATGAAAGTCGCTCAGAACGACGAGACGAATCCGAGTACGCAGTCCGTTCGTCCACCACACCTCCCTAACCTATCGAACTAGCAACTTTCCCCCTCCGGTCCGTCTGTCCGAAAACGCGAAACATCGGGAATACCTCCCGGATGTTCCCCCCTTCACCGGTACCACCTACTGTCGCGTTAGGACACACCTAGCACCGCTCATTGTCATGTCACGCATCGTCATGCTTATGTTTGCATTATATTTACTATTTCTTCCCCCCTCTTCTCTCCGGTAGACTACGAGACCGACACTGCTGCTGCCCAGTTCGACTACGGAGTCGACGACCCCTCCTACTTGCCAGAGCAACCAGGCAAGCCCCCCCTTGATCACCAGATATCGCCTATTCTTCTCTATACTGCTTGCATTAGAGTAGTGTAGCTTGTTACTGCTTTTCGATATCCTATCCTGATGCATAGCCTATCCTTGCTACTACTGTTGATACCTTTACCTGCAATCCTACATGCATAGTATAGGATGCTAGATTTCCATCAGTGGCCCTACATTCTTGTCCGTCTGCTGTGCTATACTATCGGGCCGTGATCACCTGGGCGGTGATCACGGGTATATACTTATAAACTACATACATGACACATGTGATGAATTAAGTTGGGTCGGCTCGTAGGAGTACCCGCAAGTGGATCTTTGTGGCGGAGCGACAGGGCAGGTTGAGACCGCCTAGGTGAGAGGTGGGCCTGGCCCTGGTCGGCGTTCGCGGTTACTTAACACGCTTAACGAGATCTTGGTATTTGATCTGAGTCTGGCCATTTGGTCTATACGCACTAACCATCTACGCGGGAGTAGTTATGGGTATCCCAGCGTCGTGGTATCAGCCGAAGCCTTCTTGACGTCAGCGACTGAGTGGCGCGCGCCGGATTGGACTGGAACGCCACTAGGCTAGGTCTGCTTCCGGCCGCGTACGCAACGTGCAGGTGTGCATAGGGCGATGGGCCCAGACCCCTGCGCGCTTAGGATTAGACCGGTGTGCTGACCTCTCTGTTGTGCTTAGGTGGGGCTGCGACGCGTTGATCTTACGAGGCCGGGCATGACCCAGAAAAGTGTGTCCGGCCAAATGGGATCGAGCGTGTTGGGTTATGTGGTGCACCCCTGCAGGGAAGTTTATCTATTCGAATAGCCGTGTCCCTCGGTAAAAGGACGACCCGGAGTTGTACCTTGACCTTATGACAACTAGAACTGGATACTGAATAAAATACACCCTTCCAAGTGCCAGATACAACCGGTGATCGCTCTCTAACAGGGCGACGGGGAGGGGATCGCCGGGTAGGATTATGCTAAGCGATACAACTTGGAGGACTTCAATCTACTCTCTTCTACATGCTGCAAGATGGAGGTGGCCAGAAGCGTAGTCTTCGACAGGATTAGCTATCCCCCTCTTATTCTGGCATTCTGCAGTTCAGTCCACTGATATGGCCCTTTACACATATACCCATGCATATGTAGTGTAGCTCCTTGCTTGCGAGTACTTTGGATGAGTACTCACGGTTGCTTTTCTCCCTCTTTTCCCCTTTCTGTACCTGGTTGTCGCAACCAGATGCTGGAGTCCAGGAGCTAGAGATCCCGAGGATGATTCTACATGGAGTTCGGCTTCGAGGAGTAGTTAGGAGGTCCCAGGCAGGAGGCCTTGCCTTTTCGATCGTTGCTACTTTTGTGCTAGCCTTCTTAAGGCAAACTTGTTTAACTTATGTCTGTACTCAGATATTGTTGCTTCCGCTGACTCGTCTGTGATCGAGCACTTGTATTCGAGCCCTTGAGGCCCCTGGCTTGTATTATGATGCTTGTATGACTTATTTATGTTTTAGAGTTGTGTTGTGATATCTTCCCGTGAGTCCCTGATCTTGGTCGTACACATTTGCGTGCATGATTAGTGTACGGTCAAATCGGGGGTGTCACAAGTTGGTATCAGAGCCGACTGCCTGTAGGAATCCCCCTTTCCACACTCCTTGGCCGAAGTCGAGTCTAGACACTACGAAAACTTTTACTAACATGGCTGTGTGTCTTACGGGCCCACGTCGCCATTGGGTGGTACTAGGATCTTTTACTCCTCGACCTTTACTCTGGGACTCTGAACTCTCTTCTACTCGGGTTAAACGAATTTACTTACTCTAACACTAGGATCCTGTGACCACATTCACCCCAAAGTTGGATAAGCCATAGTTGTTTCTTAAAATAGTATTTTGAACAATTCACACACTGTCATTTGACTCCTTTGAAACGTCTTTGCTTTCAGATGGAACCCACGAGGCAGGTCGTTCGCCACACGATGGCCATTGGTGCCTCGGGATCACCTGCGGTGCTAGCTGAGATGATGACCTATCTGGGTTATCGCTGGCACCCTGAGTACACCGTCTACGAGGAGTACCAGGACTTTAACCAGGAGCAGTACCGTGCCATCGTCCACCTCTACTCTCGGGAGTATGACTCCACTACTGCGCTGCACACCGCACATGGTGTTGGTGTGACCATCGATATGGCTGTCCACGATGCTGCCTATGCTGCTCTGACACGTCTTCGTGGAGAGTATCGGGAGTTGGACACCTCCCCTTTCAGGCACATTGCTATCGCATCCGATGTTGGTGCGGAGGGATACTATACTGCTGCCTACTCCACTGTCACCCGAGAGCCCTTCTACCATCAGAACCTGGTTCTGCATGCTGATGGGCTGGATCGAGCTAACCGAGCTCTTCGCCACGAGATGTACACCACCCGTCAGCACCTTTACCGTGCCCTGACGCTGCTGCACCCCTTTGTCCGATCTGGACAGGTACCGCGTACTGCGATCTACCCAGCCAGGACCGTGATGCCCCACGGTGTCGGTTGGCCAGAGGTGGGAGGCTACTCTCCCGCACTTGGTCCTCTTCTGCCACCTGAGCGTCGGACTCTACACCTGAGTATCCGCGGCCCCCAGTCTGCTGACGTGGAGGGCTATCCGTTGCCTCACTACCAGCTGTCGGGCTACGATTACCTCCACAGTACCTCTTGGGACTGATGTAGGCTTGCTTGTATTGTTAGATGCATTCGCCGCGAGCCTGTGTGCCGCCTATGATGTTTTAGTCTATGTACTGAACTCTATGTACTGAACTCTATGCATGACCCCTTTTGTAAGTTATGCCGACTACTATGTAGTAGCTATCGTGCTCCTTTCATTATGCATGTTTCATCATGAATGATTCTTGTCATTGCAAATTTCTCAATGCTGAACTACCCCTGTTATATATTAGCAGGATGGTTAGACCAGGTGGTCGTGGTCGTGGTGGCGATGCCCCACCACCACCTGAGTACATGGCTGGTATGATCCAACAGTTTGAACTAAACCGCCAGTTCATGGAAAATATGATGGCTCAGTTTCCTCGCCCCAATATGAACCAGCAGCAAGCCCAAGTGACTCTTCAAGATTTCATACGCCTCAACCCAACCATCTACCGCAGCTCAACTCAGCCTCTGGATGCTGATGACTGGCTCCGTGACATCACCTATGAGATGGAGTCTGCCGATGTAGCCCCTGCCAGCTGTGTCAACTTTGCTTCCTTCTTTTTGAAGGGACCCGCAGCTCAATGGTGGGACAGCCACAGGCGTACTCTGCCAGCTGGAACAATCATCACATGGCCAGACTTCCAAGCAGCTTTCCGTGCCCGCTTCATTCCTCAAGGAGTCATGGACCGGAAGAAGCGTGAGTTCCGCAACCTCACCCAAGGCAACAAAACTGTTGAAGCTTATCAGCGGGAGTTTCTGGACTTGTCCCGCTATGCTGAAGAAGACATTGTAACTGATGCACGCAGAAAGGAGAAGTTCCGTGATGGCCTTCAAGCTGACATCAAGCTCGCACTTCTAGTGCATGACTTTGCTGATTTCGCCACCTTGGTGAACAAGGCCATCAATGTCGAAACTGGTCTGCAGGAATACCAGAGCTCTCACAGGCGCAACCGTGACACGGGCTCATCTTTGGGCCCGCCCTCACAGAAGCGTAAGATATGGATCCCGAACAGCATGTACCGTCCAAATGTACCTGCCCCAAGGCAGACCTATGCTGCACCTCGCCTGCCTCCACCACCATCTAGGCAGTCAAGACTTCCAGCTCCACCATCCCAAGCTCCTGTTCCCACTCCGAATAATGGCTTGTGCTTCAGGTGTGGTCAACCAGGACACCGTGCTAAAGAATGCAACCAGAACCAGAATCAACTGGCCCTTCCAGCAACTGGCCGTGGTAACAATCAGCCCCGCAACAACAATGCTAAGTCTTATGGTCGTGCTCATGCCAACCACGTTGATCTCAACGAAGCTCAAGACCAGCCTGCTACTGTGATGGGTACACTCCTCGTAAATTCACTACCAGCATCCGTTTTATTTGATACAGGTGCATCGCATTCATTCATGTCAGAAGATTTTGCATACAAGCACGACGTTAAATGTGAGGAGATGAACACTTCGGTACTGGTCAAAACCCCCGTGGGGCAGTGTCAAACCTCCTTGGTTGGCATCGATGTCCCCGTGGAAATCGAAGGGCTGGAATTCTATGCCTCTCCCATTATCCTGAAGTCGTCTAACATCGACCTCATTTTGGGTATGGATTGGTTGAAAGCGCATACTGCTTCTATAGTTTGCGCCACTAAAACCGTCCACCTGCTACACCCTTCAGATGAAATAGTTGCTTACCAAGCTAATCTGGTGCAAAATGCCGAGGCAAGGCTCTATGCATTGAATGCATTGAACGCTGCACCACTCGAGGGCATTGAAAACATTCCCGTCGTGCGTGAATTCCTCGACGTCTTCCCTGAAGAACTTCCGGGGATTCCCCCTGCTAGAGCTGTCGAATTCATCATCGACTTGAAACCAGGCACCACTCCTATAGCCAAGCGACCCTACAAAATGCCGCCGCATGAACTCCTTGAGCTTAAGGAGGAAATCGAAAAATCTCTTCGCAAAGGATTCATTCGCCCAAGTTGCTCTCCTTGGGGAGCACCTTCTCTCTTTGTCAAGAAGAAGGATGGGACTAACCGATTGGTTCAAGACTACCGTCCTATAAACCAAGCTACCATTCAGAATAAATACCCCCTTCCTCGGATCAATGATCTGTATGATCAACTGGCGGGTTCGTCAGTGTTCTCTAAGCTCGACTTGAGGATGGGCTACCATCAGATCCGTGTTCGCGAAGAGGATATCCCAAAGACCGCCTTCGTGACTCGCTATGGTTCATACGAGTACACCGTCATGTCTTTCGGTTTAACCAATGCTCCAGCCACCTTCTCTCGTCTGATGAACTACATATTCATGGATTACCTCGACAAGTTTGTCGTGGTTTATCTGGATGATATCCTGGTATTTTCCAAGAACGAAGAAGAACATGCTGAACATCTTCGACTTGTGCTCGAAAAGCTACGAGAACATCAACTATATGCCAAGTTCTCCAAATGTGAATTCTGGCTACCGGAAGTAACCTATCTTGGGCATGTCATCTCTAAGGATGGTATTGCCGTCAACCCCGAGCGAGTTCAGACTATTCTTGATTGGACTCCTTCCAAGAACGTTAAGCAAGTCAGAAGTTTTCTCGGTCTCGCCAGCTATTGCCGTCGATTCGTCGAGAACTTCTCCAAGATCGCCAGGCCTCTGACTAACCTGTTGCATAAGGGCGTCAAGTTCCAATGGACAGACAAGTGTCAGGAAAGTTTCCAGGCACTCAAAGACAAGTTGACTTCTGCCCCAGTTCTAGCTCCACCTGATACTAAGAAGGACTTCATCATTTACTGCGACGCTTCCCGTCAAGGATTAGGCTGTGTCCTAATGCAAGACCGCAAGGTGATTGCTTATGCCTCTCGGCAATTGCGCCCTCACGAAGAGAACTACCCAGTTCACGACCTCGAACTTGTTGCTGTCATTCATGCGCTGAAGCAGTGGCGACATTACCTTCTTGGTAATCGTTGCGAGATCTTCACTGACCACCAAAGTCTGAAGTATCTGTTTACTCAGCCAGATCTGAACCTCCGTCAGCAGAGATGGATGGAGCTTGTTGCAGACTTTGACTTGGGTATTTCCTATACGCCAGGCAAGGCTAATGTAATGGCTGATGCCTTGAGCCGCAAGTCTTACTGCAACCACCTCCAGGTTCACAAAGTTCAGCCCTCGCTTGTTGAAGAATTCAGGAAGCTGAACCTCCATATTGTTCCTCCGGGTGCACTCGCTCCCCCTCCTAAGGAATTTGGCAAGGTGAACCTCCACGTTGTTACCCAGGGTTCCCTCAATACCCTAGTTGCTAAACCAGATCTCGAGGACATCATCAAAAGGCTACAGAAGTATGACTCTGAAGCCCACAAGATTAAGCGCTACCTCGCAGAAGGAAAGCCCTCATTCTTCACCATTGCTGAAGATGGCACCTTATACTTCAAGGGCCGCCTAGTGGTGCCATGTGCAGAGAAAAACCTGGATATGATACAGGAAGTTATGAAAGAAGCTCATGATACGCCTCTATGTATCCACCCTGGTAGTACAAAGATGTACCAAGACATCCGTCAGAGATTCTGGTGGCCTAATATGAAGCAAGACATTGCTCGTTATGTTGCTGAGTGTGACGTTTGCCGTCGTATCAAAGCAGAACATCAAAGGCCTGCTGGAACTCTGCAACCTATCTCTATTCCTGAATGGAAATGGGACCATGTTGAGATGGACTTCGTCACTGGATTTCCCAAATCACAGAAAGGTAATGATGCTATTCTTGTCGTCATTGACCGGCTTTCCAAAGTTGCACATTTTCTGGCAGTAAAAGAAACGATCACTGCTAGCCAGTTGGCAACGCTCTATATGACCAGGATTGTTTCACTCCACGGTATTCCATTGGTTATCAGCTCAGACCGTGGCAGCTTATTCACTTCAAGATTCTGGGCAAGTTTCCAATAAGCTATGGGAACTCATCTGTCATTCAGTACTGCGTTTCATCCTCAATCGCAAGGGCAAGTTGAACGCATCAACCAAGTTCTCGAAGACATGCTTCGAGCTTGTGTTATTTCCTTCGGCAAGAAATGGGAGGAATCTCTCCCGTATGCTGAGTTCTCTTATAATAATAGCTATCAAGCTAGTCTGAAGATGGCCCCCTTCGAAGTGTTATATGGACGAAAGTGCCGAACCCCTCTGAACTGGTCAGAAACTAGGGAACGCCCACTCTTCGGTCCGGATATTATCCAAGATGCCGAAGAACAAGTCCGCATTATTCGTGAGAATCTCAAGACTGCTCAGTCACGTCAGAAGAGTCAGTATGACCGTCATCATAAAGACATGGTCTATCAACCTGGCGAAAAGGCTTATCTTCGAGTCACACCTATGAAGGGTGCTCACCGCTTCGGGATCAAGGGCAAACTAGCTCCTCGCTATATTGGCCCATTCACTATTCTCGAAAGGCGTGGAAAAGTGGCATACCAACTGGAGCTACCGCCGAACCTTTCTCAGGTTCACGATGTGTTCCATGTGTCACAGCTCCGCCGTTGCTTCAAGGACCCAATCCGAGCTGTGGATCATGAAGTGCTCGAATTGCAGCAAGACCTCTCCTATAAGGAGCATCCGGTCTGCATTCTCGACCAAGCTGAACGCCGCACACGTCAGAAGGCGATCAAGTTTCTCAAAGTCCAGTGGTCGCACCATTCTGAAGATGAGGCCACTTGGGAACGAGAGGATCGTCTGCGCGAAGAATACCCCGCACTGTTTCCTTCTACCTCCTAAATCTCGGGACGATATTTCTTGTAGTGGAGGAGATTTGTAACACCCCGAGAATCATGCTACAGTAACTCTCTGTGATTAAGCTAATCATGTTGCTAAACAGGGCTTGATCATATTGGAATCACATTTCTGTTCAAACTCCTGATTCAAACTCCAATTAAAATTAAAGTGGAAAATAAAAGTTTTCAAAAATTTAAACAAAAATGTTCGGTGGGTGCCAAATAATACACTGGTAATTATGGTGGAGAAAACACATTTTTATAAAATACCTAAATACTTTTAAATGAAATAAAACAGAAAAGAAAATAAATAAATAAAAAGAAAATACAACAGAAAACAGAACAGACAAAGAAAAAGAAAAAAAGAGAAGGCCCTCCCCCCACTGGACCCCTGGCCCAACTGGGCCGACCCCCGGCCCAGCCGGCCTAGCCCATCTCCCACTCGCCCTCCCCCCTCCCTGTTCCCCCGACCGGGGTCGGAACAGGGGCCGGTCCCCGCCGCACCACCTCGCCGGCGACGGGGAGGATAAGGATGCCGGCTCCCCCCGCCTCCTCGGGCCCCTCTCCCACTCACCCCCGCTCACCTCTCGGCCTCTGCGCCTCTCTCTTCCCCCCCAGATCCACGCCGCTCCTCCCTTCCCCACGCCCGACGCGGTCGCCGCCGTTCACGGTCGTTCCCACGGCCACCGTGCCCGCCTCGCCGCCCCACGGTGTCTCCAAGGACCGCCGTCGCCCGCTGCATCGTCTGGTGCAGCCCGTTGGAGACCGGAGCCCCTGCAACGACCTCCCCGAGCTCTTCTTCCCCGCACGGCCGCCGTCGATCGCCGCCCCGTTTCGCCTCCGACGAGCCTCCCCGAGCACGCTGCCGTCCCCCTACAGCCTCGCCGTGAGCTTCTCCCCCCTCCTCCCCTGTCCTTTCGCTCTCGCGCGCCCCCTAGCTGCTTCCCCACGCGCGCCCGAACGCCGCGCCGCGGAGCTCGTCGCCGGCGGGTCTCCGGTGACCTTTTGGTCACGGGCTCAAGCCCGCTGCACTCCCCACAACGCGTAAATGCCCCCCAGCCCCTCCTCTTGCTCGATAGCCTGCCGTAGCCTCATTTCCGTCGGGCACCCGTGCGCGCCGCCGCCTCCGCCGCTTGCCGGCGCCAATTCCGGCCAAGTCCGGCGAAGCCCCGGCCACCACTGGATGCGGCGCTGCGAGCTCCTTCGAATGGGCCTAGCCCCGCTCCTCCCCGAGCCCCGTAGCGCGATTCCGGCCAACTCCGGCGAGGGGCCGCCGCTGTTTTGGTCACCGGAGTCGCTCCAGCGCCGGCCGCCGACGTGGCTGGCCTGGGGCCACCCCAGTGCCACTGCCAGTGGGCCCCGTTGACTGGGTCAACCCAGTCAACGTGCTGACTGGGCAGGCCCAGCCACTGACATGCGGGCCCCGCCGCAAAATTAAAAAAAAAGAGAAAAGAGAAATGTTTTTATAATTAAAACTAATTAATTAATCTAATCACTCACTGACAGGTGGGCCCAGTAGTTAATTAACTAAAAATTAATTAGTTTAATCTTCTGTTAGCCCACTGTCTATGACAGGTGGGGCCCACTGGTCAGTTTGACCTGGTCAGCCGCTCTGTTGACCTGCTGACGTCAGCATTGCCTCATGCTGACGTCATAATTCATTTTTGCTTAATTCAAATAATTCCAGAAATTCAAATAAACTTTGAAAATTCATATCTTTTAAACCGTAACTCGGATGAAAATGTTTTCTATATGAAAGTCGCTCAGAACGACGAGACGAATCCGAGTACGCAGTCCGTTCGTCCACCACACCTCCCTAACCTATCGAACTAGCAACTTTCCCCCTCCGGTCCGTCTGTCCGAAAACGCGAAACATCGGGAATACCTCCCGGATGTTCCCCCCTTCACCGGTACCACCTACTGTCGCGTTAGGACACACCTAGCACCGCTCATTGTCATGTCACGCATCGTCATGCTTATGTTTGCATTATATTTACTATTTCTTCCCCCCTCTTCTCTCCGGTAGACTACGAGACCGACACTGCTGCTGCCCAGTTCGACTACGGAGTCGACGACCCCTCCTACTTGCCAGAGCAACCAGGCAAGCCCCCCTTGATCACCAGATATCGCCTATTCTTCTCTATACTGCTTGCATTAGAGTAGTGTAGCTTGTTACTGCTTTTCGATATCCTATCCTGATGCATAGCCTATCCTTGCTACTACTGTTGATACCTTTACCTGCAATCCTACATGCATAGTATAGGATGCTAGATTTCCATCAGTGGCCCTACATTCTTGTCCGTCTGCTGTGCTATACTATCGGGCCGTGATCACCTGGGCGGTGATCACGGGTATATACTTATAAACTACATACATGACACATGTGATGACTAAAGTCGGGTCGGCTCGTAGGAGTACCCGCAAGTGGATCTTTGTGGCGGAGCGACAGGGCAGGTTGAGACCGCCTAGGTGAGAGGTGGGCCTGGCCCTGGTCGGCGTTCGCGGTTACTTAACACGCTTAACGAGATCTTGGTATTTGATCTGAGTCTGGCCATTTGGTCTATACGCACTAACCATCTACGCGGGAGTAGTTATGGGTATCCCGGCGTCGTGGTATCAGCCGAAGCCTTCTTGAAGTCAGCGACTGAGTGGCGCGCGCCGGATTGGACTGGAACGCCACTAGGCTAGGTCTGCTTCCGGCCGCGTACGCAACGTGCAGGTGTGCATAGGGCGATGGGCCCAGACCCCTGCGCGCTTAGGATTAGACCGGTGTGCTGACCTCTCTGTTGTGCTTAGGTGGGGCTGCGACGCGTTGATCTTACGAGGCCGGGCATGACCCAGAAAAGTGTGTCCGGCCAAATGGGATCGAGCGTGTTGGGTTATGTGGTGCACCCCTGCAGGGAAGTTTATCTATTCGAATAGCCGTGTCCCTCGGTAAAAGGACGACCCGGAGTTGTACCTTGACCTTATGACAACTAGAACTGGATACTGAATAAAATACACCCTTCCAAGTGCCAGATACAACCGGTGATCGCTCTCTAACAGGGCGACGGGGAGGGGATCGCCGGGTAGGATTATGCTAAGCGATACAACTTGGAGGACTTCAATCTACTCTCTTCTACATGCTGCAAGATGGAGGTGGCCAGAAGCGTAGTCTTCGACAGGATTAGCTATCCCCCTCTTATTCTGGCATTCTGCAGTTCAGTCCACTGATATGGCCCTTTACACATATACCCATGCATATGTAGTGTAGCTCCTTGCTTGCGAGTACTTTGGATGAGTACTCACGGTTGCTTTTCTCCCTCTTTTCCCCTTTCTGTACCTGGTTGTCGCAACCAGATGCTGGAGTCCAGGAGCTAGAGATCCCGAGGATGATTCTACATGGAGTTCGGCTTCGAGGAGTAGTTAGGAGGTCCCAGGCAGGAGGCCTTGCCTTTTCGATCGTTGCTACTTTTGTGCTAGCCTTCTTAAGGCAAACTTGTTTAACTTATGTCTGTACTCAGATATTGTTGCTTCCGCTGACTCGTCTGTGATCGAGCACTTGTATTCGAGCCCTTGAGGCCCCTGGCTTGTATTATGATGCTTGTATGACTTATTTATGTTTTAGAGTTGTGTTGTGATATCTTCCCGTGAGTCCCTGATCTTGGTCGTACACATTTGCGTGCATGATTAGTGTACGGTCAAATCGGGGGCGTCACAACTTAATATGCTTAGTTAGCTAAAAAAATGGCATAACTACCTAGGATAGCTCAATAATGATCTATACTTAGCTTACCTAGTTCGTTTACGACATAATTAGCTTACTTAGGTCAAAAATGGCATAACTACCTAAGTTAGCTAAAAAATGACCTATACTTAGCTTTTTCAGTTCATTTATGACATACTTAGCATACTTAGGTCAAAAATGGCATGATAATCTGTGTTACCTCCAAAATGACATAGACATGGCTTATTTTCCACGAAAATGACATAATAACCTTACTAAGCTCCAAATTGACCTATTTATCTAGCTTAGCTGTAAAATGACCTACACTTAGCATTTTTACCTAGCATAGCTAAAAATGGCATTTTTACCTACCTTAGTTAGAGAAGAAGAAGATAAAGAAGAGGAGAGGAGAAAAAGAAAGAGAAAAAAATCTCTTCTTCTTGTTCTTCTTCTTCTTCTTTTAGCTAGTCTTCTTCTTCTTCTTCTAACTTTTTTCCTTCCCAATTTGCAGATTTGCTTTCGATGAGGAAGCTTGCGTTGATGGAGTCTACTCTTCTCCTTGTGCTTCCCTTTTGTTTTGATTTTGTAGGATGAACAATGTCAAACTTGCTACCTATATATGTATGTATGGATGAAACCATTGTATGCCTGTTGTTGGATATGTTGGCTAGCTATATATGTTGCATATGGACTTTTGATTTGGCATGTATATTTGTTGGATGATCATATCCATATGGCAGGGATATGATTTGGTATGTATATGTGTTGTTATGCTTGTTGAAAGTATTCTCAAATGTGTGTGTGTGTGTCTATATATATGTATATCTGTGAAATTGAATGAATTTAAGAAAAAACAGGGGCTGTACAGACGGCAAAGAGCTTTGCCATCAGCCAGCAGACGGCAAAGCTGCCACGTGGCAGCTACTTGTGCAACCTGGGGTGCACTGGGCTGGCCTATTTGGCCACTTTGCCGTCTGCTGGCAGACGGCAAAGACCTTGGCATCTTTGCCGTCTGCCAGCAGATGGCATAGCTTGCCATGTGGCAGCTACCTGGTGGGTGGCTGTGCTGCCATATTTGTGCACTTTGCCGTCCGCTGGCAGACGCCAAGAGATGCAAAGGTCTTTGCCGTCTGCCAGCAGAAGACAAAGAACGCCGTTAACCCCTTAACGGACCTAACCTGCCACGTGTGCCGTCCAGGCTCTTTGCTGTCTGCTGGAGGATGGCAAAAACCATTTTATCTTTGTCGTCCACCAGCAGACGGCAAAGTGCCATTTGCCGTAGCTTATTCAGCCGGACCTGTTGCCGTCTGCTGGCTGACGGCAAATGCCTTTTCCGTCCGCCAGGCATGCCTTTGCCGCCAGCCATGGCGGACGGCAAAGTGCCTGATTCCTGTAATGATACTAGAAGCGGCGGCATCACATGACTTATGAATTTGGCATGCTTTTTTTTGGAATGTCTGGTTCTCACAACGACATCAACATGCTTCAATGATCTCCGGTGTTCAGGAGGCTTTGCAATGGGGAATCACCGCCGTGCAACTACACCGTCAAACCGAGACTACAACATGGGGTACTATCTTGCCGATGGTACCTATCCTCAGTGGGCGGCGTTTGTGAAAATCATATCCGAGCCGCGTGGCAATAAACAGAGCCACTTTGCAACAATGCAGGAAGCGGTTAGGAAGGACATGAAGAGGGCATTTGGTGTGCGTCAGGCTCGTTGGGGAATTGTGCGGGGCGCTGCAATGATGTGGGAATCAGAACTTTGTGGCAGCTGATGACATGTTGTGTTACTCTACACAATATGATTGTCGAGGATGAGGGTGATGGTGTAGCCCAAACCCATAATTCCGAAGCACCCGGAGAACAAGTTGAAATCTCGGAAGATCAAGATGCGGTTCAGCTTATGAACTTTCTGCAGATGTATCAGAATCTTCGAGATTAGCGGGTGCACAATCAGCTACTCAATGATCTTGTGGAGCACATGTGGATCCACAATGGCAATCAAGGAGGCAATGCTTGAGTTTGGCACTTGAAATAAATTTTATGTAAACGCTATCTATGCTTGATACCAACAATTGCTATTTACGTGCAACATCGTGCTGCATGATCAACTTGCATGTATTTATATGGATTTAAGAGTCCGGATTTGAGATATATGGATGCCCATAAAAAAATATGAGGACCCGTCCGGATGTGTCCGTGGACGTGCCCGGTCGCATCCGCG
Organism: Aegilops tauschii subsp. strangulata; assembly: GCF_002575655.3. Classification (NCBI taxonomy): domain Eukaryota; kingdom Viridiplantae; phylum Streptophyta; class Magnoliopsida; order Poales; family Poaceae; genus Aegilops; species Aegilops tauschii. Next base: position 460,096,411 of record NC_053041.3, on the reverse strand, counting down.
TGCGTTCGAGGGACCGGATTTACCAAATGTGAGTGAAGATGCTATAAGACCAGTAACAGTAAACCGCTACGACTACACTGGCAAATAGTAAGGGAAGTACGACCAGGTCAGGTTCGCTAGAGGCAGTGCTACCTATAAATAGGCTTTGTTTTCAATTTTTCCTGCTGTGAAGCCAACTTTCGTCTCCGGACAAGCAGCAAAATCCACATCTGCCGCAGAAAACCAAGAAGCTATAGCATGGACGCCGCTACCACGGCGACGGCGGAGGAGGAGGTCACCCGTTTAGAAGATCTCCCGGAGAGCTGCGTGGCACACGTGCTGGCGCTCACCTCCCCGCGCGATGCTTGCCGCTTCGCCGCCGTGTCCCCGTCCTTCCGCGAGGCCGCCGAGTCCGACGCCGTCTGGGATCGCTTCCTCCCGCCCGACTGCCGTGCCATCCTCCTGCGCTGCTGCTCTGGCCGCCCACCGCCGCTGTCGTCCAAGAAGGACGCCTACCTCCGGCTTTCTGACGGCGCCGTCCTGGTCGATGACGGCGACACGGCGGTGTGGTTGGCGAGGGGAAGCGGTGCCAAGTGCGTGGCGCTGTCAGCGAGGAAGCTGAGCCTGCCGTGGGACGACGGCGAGTTCAGCTGGAGATGGACGGCTCACCCTCGCTCCAGGTATAACGATCATTTTGGATCCTTGCTATTCTTTTCTTTTCCTGATTATTAGTTTTTAAGCGGACACTCCTGATTAATTCCCTGCCGACTAGAGATCGATCATGCACCATGCTGTTATCGGTTTGTTGTAGATGTGCTCCATGCCATCTTTCTTGTTACATATCTTATCTTCTTGATTTGGGATCCTGGCCGATCGTTTTTCTTTAAACAACATTTTCGATCTGCCAACTGTCTTCCATGATTCCATCACACTTATGGTTGGCATACGTAATCCTGACAAATAAAACACTTTAAACAACACACACATACAGAAGAATATATGATTTCGAGAGATGTGAGCTTCTCAAAATAAATATCAAGCCCGATCCTATCTGAGTGCCGGTTACTAGAGTATAGAGCACATGGCTTTCAGTCTTGCTAGTGTGACAGCCAGAACACAAGAAGTGAGCATCCCCTGACTCTTCTCCTTTTGATTCCTTCCAAGAGAAGACTTTCCGCCCCGATGCTGCTTCGATTCACCGCCACACAGCAGGCACTCCGTCTTCTTGACCGCTCGGTAGAGATCACAGGCGCCGCGTAGATTCAACCGTGTCAACGTCCGAAAACAGTTCTGCGCTCAGATGGCGACGTCACCCGGTGCTGTCTGCTCCACGCAATTAAATAATTCATCATTCAGTGCTGTATGCATCTTCGAGATCTGCATGGTCATGTTGATTTCTCATGCAAATCAATCAAAAGCCGTGTTTAGATACGTGAGTTAGTGTTAGTTTGCGCTAGTTTAGGCTCAAATAGCCCTAAAGTATTCAAACATGAGGGCTAGTTTGAGCTAGTTGCATCTTATCCACTTAAAAAACTATCCCACTCAAGAGATGCTAATTGAATCTAGTTCTCATGCATTTATTGTCAATATAACCCTACTATCCAAATACCTCTTTGGCTCCCCAAGTGAACCAAGGACAGAATCCTGAACCAGGAGCGATCAGGCCCCTGCGTCGCCCCCCGCGTGGCGGCCGGGAGGCTCCCAGATCCCATCGGTCGGACTCCACCTCTCCTCCTCCTCCTCCCTCACCGCCGCCCAAGGGCACGGCCAGGCGAAGCCTTGCCGTCGCCGGCGGCGGCGGGGACTCGCGGTCCTCCCGCTCGTGTGGGGCTGGTGCGGGCCGGCGCCCCCGGGCCGGAGCGTGGCGCCGGGCCGGACGCCATGGCGGGTGGTGGCGGCGCTTCGGCGATTCAGTTTCCCCCGCGGCAGGCGGCTTCGCGATCTGGTGCGTCGCGCTCACTAGGGACGGCGGCGGCGTGACCAGATGGGTTCGCGGCGACACGGCCGGATCTGGGCCCAGGCTTGGGCCTTGGTCGCTGGATTGCCGTTGGCGCGGTGGCGGGTGCGACTCGTCGGCAGCTGGGCGGATCCGCCGAGATTCTACCCTTGTCTTTCCTTGACAGCGCGGGCAACTCCGAGGGAAACCCTAGATCTTCTTGGGATCGAGTGATGACGGTGCTTTGGCGCCGTACTCCCTCTTCAAGGCATCGTTTTAGAGTTTACTCCGGTTGAAGGGACCAGCGACGCTGGTGGCGCACGTCCGGTGGAGAAACTGCCGATGAAAATCGCGCCGACTATGGTCATGGCGGACGATGGCAGCGTCTTAGATGTCGTTCCCTTGTCGAGGCATCGTCGTTGCAGTCTGCGTCATCAGGCTCAGGATGCTCCGGGGGAAACCCTAGATCTGGGTCTTCCGGATCGGACGGTGATGGCGTTTATCGCTTTCTCTCCTGAGGGCATCGTTTTGGAGCAAGTGCTGGCTGGAGGGATGGTGGAGCGGTGCTTCATCCCACACATTGAGGGCGGCGGATATCGGCGGCATGGCGCTGTGGAGACTCGGCGTCCGATGCGCGGTGATGGACTTGCGCAGGAGGAGGTAGCTGTCTGGCGTCATGGTGACGTCGACGGAAGAGTGGCCAGACAAGGTAGAAACCTCAATATCTGCTCTGAAGACGGACCTGTGGAAGATGGCGGCAACGACACATGCGAGTGCGTCAGACCGGTTTGTGCCCCAGACAAGGTATGTGGCTCGGCTGGGGCTTCCGGCTTCTGATGTTGGGCTTAGATGAGTGGTCTGGATAGTGGCCCAACTAGCACCCTTTTATCATATGGATAGGAGCAGCGGCAGATATTGCCAAGATGGTGGTTTCAGGCATATTGTTGTAATACTTTGTAAGGTCCTCGAGAATAATCAATAAAGTGGCCGCATGCATCTTCCAGATGCAGAGGCCGGGGGTCATCCTCGTTTTCTAAAATAAAAAAAATACCTCTTTGGATAGAGTTAGTTCATGGTTAGTCATGAGCTAGAAATTAACTCTAACCTCTAGCTAAGTTAGAGTATAAAAAAGGACCAACAATTTCCTGATCGATTCTCGCACTGTATAATCTACTATTAATCTGTCTGATCTCTTGCTCGTCATGTTGATTTCTTAGGTTCGCGGAGGTGGCGCTACTAGTGCACTGCACCAGCCTGGACATCTACGGCCGGCTGCCGGCCGCTGCGCTGACACCGGGGACCGACTACGCCGCCTACTTGGTATTTGACGTGGCCGACGAAGGCCACCGCGGCCTGAGCTTCCCGGACCAGGAGACCACAGTGGCAGTTGGAGGTCGTGCGGCGTCGCGCCATGCTGTGTGCCTTCGCCCCGACGACGACGAGGCGTGCAAGTTCAGGGGCGTGGCTCGTGCGGACGGCGACGACGGAGTGAGGCGGCCGGCGCGGCGCGAAGACCGGTGGTGGGAAATGGAGATGGGACGGGTACGTATCGATGAAGCCATGGCCGTGAAGGAGGAAGAGGTGATGGTGACCTTCGAGGTGTTGGAGTGGTACCCCAAGCGCGGGCTTATTGTCGAGGCCGTCGAATTTAGGCCAGTTTGATATTTTGTGTAGAACGCAGCTATGAGGCACGCCCGACTTATACGACTTACTGTATTAACGAGTTGAATGTCTATGTGTTGCAAACATCATGTGGTTGGATGGCTAAGAGAACAGTGATATCCCAGCACACCAGTGCTCAATCTTTTGGAGATGCTCATAGGGGTAGGGATGTGTCTCTGTATTCATCTCGAAATAGGCTTTTGCCCCGCTTTAGAGATAAAGCAATCATCCGTACAACAAGTAGCATCCAAAAGAAATAAAAAAACGACTGGGGCCAGAGCACAGTCATGCCCAATAAAGAAGAAGAAACAAAAAAGAAAAGGCCACCTAGTGGCAAACTCCAGAACGCTCCTAAGAAGCCGACAGGCAGCGCGCGGAAGCCATAAGCTTGTCCAACATCACCCCCAGGTGGTCACGATACCGCTGTCTAGCAAGTGGGTGCCAAAACTGCAAGAAGGCAAGAAATTTGAAGAACGAGTCAGAGGCCCGTCTCGGGAAGATCCGCTTAATCACCATCTTATTACGCGTCGTCCAAAGGGTCCACGTCATCACCGCATAAGCCAGAAAAGGCGGTGCTTGCGGCCCACCTGTGTCGTTCTGGCCTGCAGGAACTGTGCAAGGTCCGTGCCTCCCGCTCATATCCTAGTGCCTCGCGGACGAAGCTCCAAAGAGCCCGCGCCACTATGCACGAGAACATGATGTGGGTTCCCGTCTCCAAGACATGACAAGGGGGGCACTGACCGTCACCTGGGCCGTGACGTTTCAGAACATCGGTCCCTGAGGGCAGACGATCACGAAGAAACTGCCAAACGAAGATCTTGATTTTTAGGGGCACCGGCGCCTTCCACACAGTGGGGATAGCCACCGTATGGTCAGTGCACGGCAAAGTGCCTGATAAGCTGAACCAATGGAGAACTCTCGGACGGAGAGAGGCTCCAAGAAATGTTGTCGAGCGCTTGAGACAACACCAGAGGGACTTCTGTCCTCAACCTTTCCCATTCCAGAACCTCGTGTCGGTGTCAAAACCAGCCGATCTCGGGTAGGGGGTCCCGAACTTTGCTTCTGAGGATCGAAGGTAACAGGAGACAAAGGGGACACGATGTTTACCCAGGTTCGGGCCCTCTTAATGGAGGTAATGCTCTACTTCCTGCTTGATTGACTTTGATGAGTATAGGGGTTACAAGAGTCGATCTACCTTGAGATCGTAATGCCTAAACCCTAGCTGTCTAGCCTATGTGAATTCTGATAGCCTCTATGGACTAAACCCTCCAGTTTATATAGACACCGGAAGGGCCTAGGGTTGTACAGAGTCGGTTTACAGAGAAAGGAAATCATACATCCGGACGCCAAACTTGCCACCCACGCAAAGGAGAGTCCCATCTGGACACGGGGGAAGGCCTTCTATCTTGTATCTTCACGGCCCATTAGTCCGGCCCATGTTATATAGCCCGGACACCCGAGGACCCCATAATCCAGGACTCCCTCAGTAGCCCCTGAACCAGTCTTTCGATGACGAGGTGTTCGGCACGCAGATTGTCTTCGGCATTGCAAGGCGGGTTCCTCCTCCGAATACTTCAAAGTAGTCTTCTGGATAGGAGAACTGTATGCGGCTCTGTATAGCAGTCACAACCCTCAACCGCAAGGGCACAATACTTAATCAAAACAAGATATGTCCACTATCAACTTTTTCGGTGAAACGTCATGTCTGGCCTCTTTATCATTTCGAACCGTTTTTTGACCTCCCGCTTCGTGTTTCGAGGCGCGGCCTCTATTGATACGTCTTATCAAAACAGATATCATGTCCGCTTATTGCGGGATTCTCATCAATACGGGTTTTGGGTAATCCAATCGTGCCATTCGCACGACCCCTTGGGAATAGATGAGTTTTAAGGCTTGTGGGGGGCGCTTGATTTTCACGGCCTATATAAGTGGATAAAGATCACCACCACCTTCCTCTGCTTCCCCATCCTCAAGCCAGCGCCCAAGCTTCGATCTTTCCCACCGCCACCAACCTCTCCGGCCATGTCCGGATCCGGCTCACAAGGCAAGTGGGTGGCCTCCTCCGTAACGGATAAGGACGTCAAGGAGCTCCGGGAGGCGGGGTACCTGACTGCGGACGTTGCGCACAGGCTCCCTGCCAAGAAGCACAGGTCGGCCCCACTCCGGAGCCCGGTGAAAGTGTGGTGTTTATCCCCCACTTCCTCCGCGGACTAGGGTTTCCCCTCCACCCCTTTGTCCGCGGCCTCATGTTCTATTACGGGCTGGACTTTACATGATCTAGCCCCAAATTCCTTCCTCACATCTCGGCGTTCATCGTCGTGTGCGAGGTGCTCCTTCGCATCCCTCCACACTTCGGCCTATGGCTCAAGGTATTCAACGTGGAGCCGAAGGTGGTCGACGGGCAGCACGCGGACTGCGGCGGCGCCATGGTGAGCAAGCTCCCCAACACCACCTGGCCCAAAGGGGCCTTCATGGAGACCGTCAAAGTATGGCAGCAGGAGTGGTTCTACATCACTGAACCTCGCGGCGCCACATGGGCTACCACTCCTGCGTTTAGATCCGGACCCCCAATGCGGCTAGCGTCGTGGACCAACAAGGGTCTGGACTGGGGGTCGACCGATGAAGTGATGATGCTGCAAAGGCGCATCAAGAATATGATAGAGAAGAACACCAGTCTCACTGACGTGATTCAGGTGATGCTTTTCCGCCGGACACTCCCCTGCCAGCGCCGGCCTCTCCATATGTGGGAATTCAATCCGGAAGGGCCGCGAACCCTGCAGCGATTCTTCGGCACAACGCACGAAGAGATCTGGAAGCTGCTCTTCAAGGCCCAGGAGACGTGGCCGGAGAAGACGGACGACATTAGCCTCGACAGCACAAATCCGGTCACCCCGGTAAGCATTTAGTTTCCGAACATAACTTTAGTTCACAAATCAAAGGGTATGCTGATCCTTCCATCCCTCATTCAGGGCTGGACAAAGAAGGCGGAGCGGATCAAGTGTCTGGCTCCGCTGCCCGAAGAACCAGCCATTCCTCTGCTAACGAGGATGCTGGTTCCGGCGCTGTATCAGGCGCCGGAGAAGAAGGACAAGAAGAAGAGCAAGGAGGCCAAAGGTGGCCTCCGCCGTAAAGGTACTTCGGGCGCGATGTCCGGAGAAACCAAAGCTCCCTCCTCCCACGAGGGAGATGAAGACGAGGAGCAGGAAGAGGCAGGAAGCATTGTCCCCTTAAGGGGAGGAAGAAGAAAAGGGCGGCCTCCGTAGACCCGGAGGCGGAGGCGTCCAAGAGGGGGAAGGTATCCCTCTCGGACGGTTCGGACACGGATGCCGAACACTCCCCCATGTGGCGCCCCAGGGAAAAGCCCCTGGCCACATCGTAAGTGCAAAAGGATACTCTAACGCTATCCCATCTTTTATGATTGTAACTATAACACATCATGTTATGTGTTGCAGTCCGGCCCGTGGCCTCCCCCGACAATCGTCATCCGAGGGGAACTGCCTGGCACCGGAGATGGTGGAGAGTGAGTCGCCTCCAGGGCCTCTCCGGCTACCACCGCGGATGACACCGAGGTGTTGTCCCGAAGGGCCTCTCCGGGCCACGGAGAGGTGAAGGAGGCCGCCAAGACGGCGCCAGAGGGTAACGCCTCGGCTGCCGAGGACATGGGGGGTGCAACCCCCATGGAGACTGACGACGGGGGCCTTGACCAGTCCGGGCCCCAGCCGAACACCATTCCGGAGACCCATGTGGCTCCGGAACCGAGCGAGTAGCCCCCTTTGAAGGAGGGGGGAGAGCCTACTCCGACGGCGACCTCCACTAATCTGGAGGCGCCGAACACTCTGGTGGACGCACTGCAACATGCTTCCGTCGTGGAGGAGCACCTTACCCTGATGGGTACGGCGGTTGAGAAGGTTCAGTCCGCCAAGAGCGGGCTGAACGATTAGTGGAGGTATGCGATGTAATATTCTTAGCCGCTTTTCATATGAAAAATATGCCTGTGTATAGATAGTAGCCCCTGAGACTCTGTTCGGTTTTGAAAAACAGCCGAACAGAGGATCAAATAATAATCGCAGGAGGTAACATACTGTTCTTTTGGAAAACATGCCTCCAAGTTTGGGCCCTCTTAATGGAGGTAATACCCTACTTCCTGCTTGATTGACTTTGATGGGTATAGAGGTTACAAGAGTTGATCTACCTCAAGATCGTAATGGCTAAACCCTAGATGTCTAGCTTGTATGATTGTGATAGCCTCTATGGACTAAACCCTCCGGTTTATATAGACACCGGAGGGACCTAGGGTTGTATAGAGTCAGTTTGCAGAGAAAGGAAACTACATATCCGAACGCCAAGCTTGCCATCCACGCAAAGGAGAGTCCCATCCAGACACGGGGGAAAGCCTTCTATCTTGTCTCTTCACGGCCCATCAGTCCGGCCCATGTCACATAGCCCGGACGCCCAGGGACCCCCTAATCCAGGACTCCCTTAGTAGCCCCTGAACCAGGCTTCGATGACGATGTGTCCGGCGCACAGATTGTCTTCGGCATTGCAAGGCGGGTTCCTCCTCCGAATACTACACAGCTGTTGAACAAGAGAACTATATCTGGCACTGTATAACAGTTACAACCCTGAACCACAAGGACAAAATACTTAAACAAAATAAGTCATGTCCACTGACAACTTTTTCGGCGAGATGTTACGTCTGGCCTTATCATTATTTTGAACCGTTTTTGGCCTCCCGCTTCGCGTTTCGAGGCACGGCCTCCATTGACACGTCTTGTCAAAGCAGAGATCGTGTCCCCTTATTGTGGGATTCTCATCAATACGGGTTTGGGTAATCCAACCAAGCCGTTCGCGCGACCCTTTGGGAAGCGGCAAGTTTTGAGAGTTGAGGGGGGCGCTTGATATTCACTGCCTTTATAAGAGGATAATGACCCATCTTTTTACCTCCTTCTTCCTCGGCTTTCCCATCCTCAAGCTCCAGCACCCAAGTTCCAATCTTTCGCACCACCACCAACTTCTCCGGCCATGGCCGGATCCGGTTCTCAAGGCAAGTGGATGGCCTCCTCCGTGACGGAGGAGAGCGTCAAGGAGCTCCGGGAGGTGAGGTACTTGACTGCGGAGATCACGCACAGGCTTCCTGCCTCGGAGCAGATCATCCCCACTCCGGAGCCTGGCGAAAGGGTGGTATTCATCCCCCACTTCCTTTGTGGAGTAGGGTTTCCTCTTCACCCGTCGTCCGCGGTCTCATGTTCTATTACGGGCTAGATTTCCACGATCTAGCCCCGAACTCCTTCCTCCACATCTCGGCATTCATCATCGTGTGTGAGGCATTCCTCCACATCCCCCCACACTTCGGCCTGTGGCTCAAGGCCTTTAACGTGAAGCCGAAGGTGGTCGGCGGCCAGCATGCCGATTGTTGCGGTGCCATGGTGAGCAAGCTCCCCAACGTTACCGTGCCCAAAGGGGGCTTTCTAGAGACTGTCAAAATATGGCAGCAGGAGTGGTTTTACATCACCGAACCCCGCGGCACCAAATGGGTGGCCGCTCCTGCATTTAGATCCGGACCCCCGTTGCGGCTCGCGTCATGGACCAACAAAGTCTGGACTGGCAATCATCCGATGAGGTGTTGATGCTGCAAAAGCGTATCAAAAGTATCATAGAACAGGGCATCAGCCTTACTGACGTGATCCAGGTGATGCTCGTCCGCCGAACCCTTCCCTGCCAGTGGCGGCCTCTCCGTATGTGGGAGTTCAATCGGAAGGGCCACGGATCCTGCAGCGATTCTTTGGCATGACGCACAATGAGATCTGGAAGCTGCTCTTCAAGGCTCAGAAGTCGTGGCCGAAGACATCCGAGGACGTTGGCCTTGACTGCAATCATCCGGCCACTCCGGTAAGTGCTCAACTTCCGAACATAACTTAATTTATCAATCCAAGGGGGTGCACTGAGAATTCCATCCTTTAAACAGGGCTGGACCAAGAAGGTGGAGCGTATCAGGTGTCCGGCCCAGTCCCCGAAAACCCAGCTGATCCTATGTTAATGAGGATGCTGGTCCTGGTGCCCTATCAGGCGCCGGAGAAAAAGGCCAAGAAGAAGAGCAAGGAGGCCAAAGGTGCCCCCCCCCCCCCCGCCGTAAAGGTACTTCGGACGCAGTGTCCGGAGAGACCAAAACTCACTCCTCCCATGAGGAAGATGAAGATGAAGAGGAGGAGGAGGAGGAGGCAGAAAGCAATTCTCCCCCGAAGGGGAGGATGAAGAAAAGGGCGGCCTCCGAAGACCCAGAGCGGAGGCACCCAAAAGGGAAAAATATCCCTCCCGAACAGCTCGGATTCGGACGGCGAAGCCATGCCCGAGTGGCGCCCTAGGCTGAAGCCCCTCGCCGCATCATAAGTATCTGAGGATGTTTCATATAAGTTTAGTCTTTATGATTATGGTATTAACACATTATATGGTGTAGGCCGGCCCGCGATCTCCCCCAATAGTCATCGGAGGGGAATTCTTTAGATCTGGGGATGATGGAGAGCGAGTCGCCTCCGCGAGCCTCCCCGCCAACCGCTATGGATGACACCGAAGTGTTGTCCCGAAGGGCCTCTCGGGGCCACGGAGCGGTATGGGAGGTCGCCAAAACGGCGCCGGAGGGTAATGCCTCGGCTGCCGAGAACATGGGGGATGCAATCCCCATGGAGACTGACGGTGGGGGCCTTTACCAGTTCGGCCCCCAGCCAAACACCATTCCGGAAACCCAAGTGGCCCCGGAACCGAATAAGCGACCCCCTTCAAGGGAGGGGGGAGCTCCAACTCCAACGGTGACCTCCGCAAATCCGGAGGCGCCGAACACACTGATGGAGGCACTACAATGTGCTTCCATTATGGAGGAGCACCGCACCCTGATGTGTGTGCTGGTTGAGAAGGTTCAGTCCGCCAAGAGCGGGCTGAATGAAGCCTTCACTAGCCTGCTAACACCCCCGTAATACCTATGCTGCTATGTGTATGATTGCAGGCAGAGCTGCTGCGGTCGAGGCCATCAGGGGTGAACTTGCCCATGCCAAGGAGCAGGCAAGGGTGGACAAAGCGGCCGCTGATAAAGCGGCCGAGGACTTGAAGTCCGAACAGGTCGTCCGCGACCAATACGAGGAGCGGGTGACCGAAGTGGAGCAAGCACTCAAGGACGCCGCCAGCAAGTGCGAGTCCCTAGAGGAGAAGAATAAAGGCCAGGCAACCGACCTTGCCAAGGCCCTTCGAGAGGCCAAGGACGTGCGGGCCGAATCCCGAGCGGCGCGCGAGGAGATCAAGCAGGCCGGACAGATAGCGGCTGGTAAGCCCTTTCTCTTACAGAGTAAATTCGGCAATCGAAAGTGTGTCTTGCACACTCGATTGTGGAGTGTTCCAGACGCCTTTGCGGATCTTCCGAAGAGTGCCGCCGACGCCGCGCAGTTCTTCTGAGCCCAGGAGGGGCACACGACAGAGAAGCTATTCTCGTCACAGTTTGCGGCGCATGAGCGCCCATCGCTGTTGAATGACCAGATGTCGCAATGGGCCGAGCTGCATAGGATGTCCGGATTGGCCATGAGGGATGTCATAGTCCTGTTGTGGCCAGCTGAGCCCGTCCCAAGCAGCTATTTTGGCCTGGTGCGGCGACTCATCGACGCGCTGCCCCGAATTGACGCGGTCAAGCGGTCGTCATGTATAGAAGGTGTGTTGCTGGCTTTCGCCCGTGTCAAGATGCACTGGGCGAAAATGAAGGCCACCGTCGTGGAAGTTGAAGGTTCGCCCGGAGGCAAGGACCATCGCAAGCCGGAGCGCTATTTTGAAGACGTCCTGGAGGGTGCCCGCTTGATAGAGGGCCAGTGCTCGAAGGACATCATGTTCGAGTGAATGTATCCGAACTTCCCAGACGTTGTATTATAAACTAGTGTTTTTGTAATGTATTTGTGCCTTTTATCTTAAAGCGTTTTTCCTCCTGTGCGACCGTTTTTATCCCTGAGAGTTTGCCAGTCGTCGGCTTCAGCCCCCGCATAGGTATTACGGGGGTGTTCGGAATAGCACATGACCACACTTGACCCAACGTCTTGGTCCGTAAAGAAGGTGGCAGTGTGGCGAACCAGGCAATCAGAATATGCGGCTTTATCACTCTCAGTTAGCCATAGAAGTTTGACAATGGGACTGTAAGATAGCCCCTCGTGCGTATGCGGTTATCCGAACTTTTGATACCTTATGCGCATGACTAGAAGAGAGCCAGTCCTTCGTGTAACACAGAAGAAATCGCTAGAGATTTAGTAAGTCACCGAATTGCTGGCCAGCTCTCGCCGCATCATGACAGTCAGTTTTTGGCTTCCTCTACTGAGGTGTTTGACCGGACGAACCAGAAACACAATCGCAGTAGTTCTCCCTTTACTATCTTAGCCGAACAAGCAGAATGTAGGGTAGCAAACACAGGAGCCGGGCAACCCAACTATTGACCAAAGACATGATTTGGAGCCGATGCATATAATGCAGTATTCGGGATGCCAAAGTCTACTCCGAGAGTGTTCGGACTTCTTTTGTTTGAAAAATATACATGGTTGAATAGAGCCCCTGGCGTTGTAAGTCGTGCCAAGGTGTATACGTCAGTCTGATGTAAAAGGGGAAAACAGATTAAGAAATAAGCCAATACCGAATAAGGTTGGGCGAAACTGTTTCCATTATAGTCTGATTGATACGTCAAAACATATTTTTACAGAGGATGCAATAAGCATCGAGGCTATTTTACATGCTGAGCACAAGGGAAGGCTGTATACAGGTCTTAAAAAGGAAAAGGTGATCTTGAAGATCCTTTGGATATCCTGCCGCATGTCTGCGCCGTTGTTCGCCTTGGTGTATGATCCTTTGAGAGGACCAACAATCGAGTAGACATAAGGGGCCTGGAAAAGGGGTCCCTGGTACCATCGAAAAGTGATGTAGGTTGTAAAGAACCTAAAAAATAAAAATAAAAATAAAAATAAGGAGAAAAAGGGGGAAGGATATGAGGGTCCGGATAGGGGCGAGCCGTATTGTGGACTTCACTTTTTGTTATGCCTCTGTCCTTGCCCATGGTATCTTTAGTGCGTAGTTATGTACGCGCGGTACGTATGCCGCTGTAAGGTTGGGGCTTTGACGGAGGATGAATTGCTAATCTAGCTCCGGGCGAGCCGAACTGCCATTCTCCAGGGTAGACCGGACTCGTTTGACGGTGTCCGGGGGCTTGACTGCCGATGTAGTATTCAGCTTGATAAGGCCACCCTGTACTTCAGCTGCGAGGGCTGCGGTATGCTCCTTAGTACCGAGGGAGCGCTCCATGTTTCCATTGACTGTTATAACGCCACGTGGTCCAGGCATCTTGAGCTTTAGATAAGTGTAGTGCGGGACTGCATTGAAACGGGCAAAGGCGGTTCATCCGAGCAGTGCATGTTAGCCACTGCGGAAGGGGACGATGTCGAAGATCAAGTCTTCGGTTCAGAAGTTGTTCGGCGAACCGAAGAGTACTTCCTGCATTATGGACCCTGTACAACAGGCCTCGACGCCGGGTATCACTCCTTTAAAGGTAGTTTTAGTGGGTCTGATTCTTGACGGATCAATACCCATTTTGTGGATAGTGTCTTGATAAAGCAGGTTAAGGCTGCTGCCGCTGCCAGGTGGACTCGTGTGAGGTGGAATCCATCGATGATTGGGTCGAGGACCAATGTTGCTGAACCTCCATGATAGATACTGGTCGGATGGTCTCTGCGATCAAAAGTGATCACGCAGGCTGACCATGGGTTGAATTTTGGGGCAACTGGCTCTATGGCGTAGACGTCCCTTAGTGCGCGCTTGCGCTCCTGCTTAGGGATATGAGTAACGTAGATCATATTCACCGTTATTACCTCGGGGGAGAATTTCTTCTGCCCCCCTTTATTCGGTGGGCGAGGCTCTTCATCGTCGTCCTCGCTGGGCGGCACTTTCCCCTAATGTTCGGTGTTTATCTTTGATGTCCTTAGGACACGGCATCTTTTCAATAGCATCAACTTTGGCTTTATCAACTTCAATACCTCTTTAAGAAATTTTATGCCCCAAGACAATACCTTCATTAACCATAAAGTGGCACTTCTCCCAATTCAAGACAAGATTAGTTTCTTCACATCTCTGCAAAACTCGATCAAGGTTGCTTAAGAAATCATCAAAAGAAGTTCCATATACGGAAAAATCATCCATTAAAACCTCAACAATCTTTTCACAAAAGCCAGAGAATATAGCAGTCATACATCTTTGAAAGGTAGCAGGTGCATTGCATAAACCAAAAGGCATACGTCTATAAGCAAAGGTACCGAAAGGGCAAGTAAAAGTGGTCTTTTCTTGATCCTCTTTTGACACAGGTATTTGAGAGAAACCAGAATAACCATCTAGAAAGCAAAAATGTGTATGTTTGGATAATCTTTCTAGCATTTGATCAATTACCATTCTATAACCTGTAACAATTCTTTGTGGGATCAATTCATCTTTATCATTAGGAACAACAGTAATACCTCCCTTCTTAGGGACACAATGGACAGGACTTACCCACTGACTATTAGCAACGGGATAAATTATACCTGCCTCCAGAAGCTTTAGTATTTCTTTTCTTACCACTTCTTTCATCTTAGGATTTAACCGTCGTTGGTGATCAACAACCGGTTTAGCGTCTTTCTCCAATTTTATTTTGTGCTGGCATAGAGTGGGACTAATGCCCTTAAGATCATCAAGAGTATATCCAATAGCAGCACGGTGCTTCTTCACAGTTTTCAATAATTTCTCTTCTTTCTGCTCTGAAAGGTTAGCACTAATAATAACATGATATATCTTCTTTTCATCAAGATGAGCATATTTAAGAGTATCAGGTAATGGTTTAAGCTCAAACACGGGATCACCCTTGGGTGGAGGAGGATCCCCTAGAATTTCAACAGGCAAGTTGTGTTTCAAAATAGGTCCCTGTTTGAAGAATATTTCATCTATTTCCCTTCTTTCATTCATAAACATATCATTTTCATGGTCTAGCAAATATTGTTCTAAAGGATCATTAGGAGGCACGGCAATAGAAACAAGACCAATAATTTCATCTTTACTAGGCAATTCTTTATCATGGGGTTGTCTACGAAATTTAGCAAAATTAAAATCATGAGACATATCCCCTAAACCAATAGTAACAACATCCTTTTTGCAATCTATCTTAGCATTAACAGTAATCAAGAAGGGCCTACCAAATTTAATGGGACAAAAGTTATCTTGTGGGGAAGCAAGAACAAGAAAATCAGTAGGATATTTAATTTTCCCACAGAAGACTTCAACATCTCTAACAATCCCAACTGGTGAAATAGTATCTCTATTGGCAAGCTTAATTGTAACATCAATACCTTCTAACTCAGCAGGTGCAATATCATGCATAATTTCTTCGTATAAAGAATGAGGTATTGCACTCGCACTAGCACCCATATCAAATAAGCCATGATGACAATGCTCTCCTATTTTAACACAAATAACAGGCATGCCTACAACAGGTCTATGTTTATTTTTAGTATCGGGTCTAGCAATTCTAGCAGCTTCATCACAGAAGTAAATAACATGCCCATCAATATTATCAACCAAGAGATCTTTAACCATAGCAATACTAGGTTCAACTTTAATTTGCTCAGAGGGTGTAGGTGTTCTAGCATTACTCTTACGAATCACAGTTGAAGCTTTAGCATGATCCTTTATTCTAACAGGGAAATGTGGTTTCTCAATATAAGCGGTAGGGACAATATGATCAACATTGTAAGTGATAGTCCTTTATTCAACTTTAATAGGTTCAACTACTTTTACTTCAATGGGAGGATGATATTTAAACCACTTCTCCTTAGGGAGATCAACAGGAGTAGTAAATGATTCACAGAAAGAAGCTACTATCTCAGAGTCAAGTCCATATTTAGTGCTAAATTCACGAAAAACATCGGTATCCATAAAAGATTTAACACAATCAAACTTGGGTGTTATACCTGACTCCTTACCCTCGTCGAGTTCCCAATCTTCAGAGTTGCGTTTAATTCTTTCCAATAAATCCCATTTGAATTCAATAGTCTTCATCATAAAAGAACCAGTACAAGAAGTATCGAGCATGGAGCGATTATTGAGAGAAAGCCGAGCATAAATTTTTTGAATAATAATTTCTCTTGAGAGCTCATGATAATATAACATTGACTTAAGCCTCCCCCAAGCTTGAGCACTGCCTTCTCCTTCGCGAGGCCAAAAATTATATATATAATTATGATCACGATGAACCAGATGCATAGGATAGAACTTCTGATGAAATTCCAATTTCAATCAGTTGTAGTTCCATGATCCAATATCGTCGCATAGCCTAAACCATGTCAATGCCTTTCCCTTAAAATATAAAGGGAAGACCTTCTTCTTGATAACATCCTCGGGCATACCTGCAAGCTTAAATAATCCACAAACTTCATCCACATAGATTAGGTGCAAATCGGGATGTAATGTTCCATCTCCTGTAAAAGGATTAGCTAGCAGTTTCTCTATCATACCCGAAGGAATTTCAAAGTAAACATTTTCAGTAGGTTCAGTAGGTTGAAGAGCAACTCTTTGCTCTACCGGTCGGGGTGAAGATACCCTGAACAAGCCCCTCAAAGGATTACTTTCCATAGTAACAAGAGATTGTAAATTTCAGCACACTATATAAATTTTTCCTTACCAAATTCCACTTACCAAAGGCCCTTCACTCCCCGGCAACGGTGCCAGAAAAGAGTCTTGATTTCCCACAAGTATAGGGGATCTATCGTAGTCCTTTCGATAAGAGTGTCAAACCCAACGAGGAGCAGAAGGAAATGACAAGCGGTTTTCAGTAAGGTATTCTCTACAAGCACTGAAATTATCGGTAACAGATAGTTTTGTGATAAGGTAATTTGTAACAGGTAACAAGTAAAAAAAGTAAATGAGGTGCAGCAAGGTGGCCCAATCCTTTTTGTAGCAAAGGACAAGCCTGTACAAACTCTTATATAAAGGAAAACGCTCCCGAGGACACATGAGAATTATCGTCAAGCTAGTTTTCATCACGCTCATATGATTCGCGTTCATTACTTTGATAATTTGATATGTGGTGGACCGGTGCTTGGGTACTGCCCTTCCTTTTACAAGCACCCCACTTATGATTAACCCCTCTTGCAAGCATCCGCAACTACAAAAGAAGTATTAAGGTAAACCTAACCATAGCATGAAACATATGGATCCAAATCAGCCCCTTACGAAGCAACGCATAAACTAGGGTTTAAACTTCTGTCACTCTAGCAATCCATCATCTACTTATTACTTCCCAATGCCTTCCTCTAGGCCCAAACAATGGTGAAGCGTCATGTAGTCGTCGTTCACATAACACCACTAGAGGAAACACAACATACATCTCATCAAAGTATCGAACGAATACCAAATTCACATGACTACTTATAGCAAGACTTCTCCCATGTCCTCTGGAACAAATGTAACTACTCACAAATCATATTCATGTTCATAATCAGAGGGGTATTAATATGCATAAAGGATCTGAACATATGATCTTCCACCAAATAAACCAACTAGCATCAACTACAAGGAGTAATAAACACTACTAGCAACCCACAGGTACCAATCTGAGGTTTTGAGACAAAGATTGGATACAAGAGATGAACTAGGGTTTGAGAGGAGATGGTTCTGGTGAAGATGTTGATGGAGATTGACCCCCTCCCGATGAGAGGATCGATGGTGATGATTTCCCCCTCCCGGAGGGATGTTTCCCCGGCAGAGCAGCTCCGCTGGAGCCCTAGATTGGTTTCACCAGGTTCCGCCTCGAGACGGCGGCGCTTCTCCCGAAAGCTTCCTTCATTTCTTTTCAGGGCGAAGGACTTCATATAGCCAAAGATGGGCACCAGAGGCCTGTCAGGGGGCCCACGAGGCAGGGGCGCGCCCCCACCCTCATGGATGCATGGTGGGTGGCCCCTCTCTGGTACTTTCTTCGCCCAATATTTTATATATATATATTCCAGAACTGACTTCCGTGGAGTCTCAGGACTTTTGGAGTTGTGCAGAATAGGTCTCTAATATTTGCTCCTTTTCAACCCAGAATTCTAGATGCCGGTATTCTCCCTCTTCATGTAAATCTTGTAAAATAAGAGAGAAAAGGCATAAGTATTGTGACATAATGTGTAATAACAGCCCATAATGCAATAAATATCGATATAAAAGCATGATGCAAAATGGATGTATCAGTGCTCCATTACCTCATCGGTGAAGCATAAGGGGTGCGTGGCGCCTCTGTATCGGGCGACGTCACGACGCAGTTCGGATGAAGTCCATATGCGATTTTCGGCCCGAGTGAGGTTGTGCCTATCGCGCCAGGCTTGATGGCCGTCCTCTCGCGTTGGGGCACGCCCCCTTGATCCATAGATTGATCTGGCTTGGTCTGCTCTATTGCCCAGGTACTGCCATAGGTCGTAGGTGTATCCTGGAGCCGTTGTTTCTCCGCCTCTACGGCGAGGTGGTGCGGGTTGGTGTTCAGCGTAAGTGGCCACTTTATCTCACCCACGTGGTGGCCGGTCTGGTTCCTCAGCACGGTCATGTCTTGACGGTATGAACTCGAGGGCCTCGTTGTCAAATTGTGGAAGTAGCCGACGCTTCAGATAACTCTTTGCTGGGTGTTGAAGGTCATACTCTTCGGCAGCTAGGACCTGGGTCCATCTGTCGTTGAGCGATCAGCTGGCGCTTGAAGCGCTCTTGCTCGAGAGGTTCCTCGGGCACGTGAAATCTTCGTCGCCGAGGCTCACATCATCTTCGGAGGGTGGTAGATAGTTACTATCCTCCGAGTCATCACTCCCAACTAGATCGTCAGGGTTAATTTGCCCATCCTCCCAATCATCATGTTCGGATGTTGGCTCGACAGGGGCTTCGGAGTCTTTGGCATTCTCCGGAGTGTTATTGTCTCCGGTGCCGGTATTGCTGTCTTTTTCGCGACGCGATTTTGAGTGGCGCCACTGACGTCGATGTTTTGGGGGTGCCTCAACAGGTTTGTCCTCAACCGGAACCTTCCTCCTGTCGTCGTCATCTTATTTGGGTGTGTCGACCATATACACGTCATATGTGGATGTGGTCGTCCAACGTCCGGTGATCGGCGGGTCTTGGCCTTGTTCGTCTCCGGCATCGTCATCCATGCCGTTGATGTCTTCAAAGGCGTAGTCCAGCATGTCGGTTAGATCTTCGACAGTGGCTATGAAGTGGGTGGTGAGTGGGACATAAAATTCCCCGCTCTCAGCCCCTAGTCCGGGCTGGGCGTTATTCGGAAGTGATTCCTCTATAATGGCGAGGGATCGCATTAAGTCCAGAGCCTCGTTTAAGAGCGAGGTTTGGAAAAAGAAGCAAGAGTCTACGGGGCCGGCCGGGGTGAAAGCCTCTTGGCCATGCCCGCTTGTCGCGGACTTTGAGAGTTCGGATCTAGAGTCCGGGGGCGAGTCCGGCCTTTCAATGATGGGGGGAACCCGGTCTGATTCCAAGCTCGTCGTGGACACAATCGCCTCCGGATCCTTGATAACGCAGTTTGTAGCGAAGAGTCCGGTGGGCTCCAAACTCCCATCTTTGGACCTGGTGGTTTGCTCCGAATCTAAGGCCAGAGCGGTGATCAGGGCCACGAACCCTTCGAAGATCAAATCTCCTCGGATACCAGCGACATAATTCAGATTCCCGAAACTAATCTGATGACCAGGGCGTAGCTGTCAATCTGTCCGAGTTGGCCAATTGAGTTGGCACGCAGCACGAAGCTACCGAATACAAAGATCTGGACGGGGAGGAAAACTTCCCCGGAAACGGCATCGTTGTTGATGATCGATCGAGCCATCGTACCTTCTGTCGACGGCACAGTGGAACTCTCAATGAAAGCACCAATGTCGGTGTCAAAACCGGCCGATCTCGGGTAGGGGTCCCGAACTATGCGTCTGAGGATCGAAGGTAATAGGAGGCGGGGGACACGATGTTTACCCAGGTTCGGGCCCTCTTAATGGAGGTAATACCCTACTTCCTGCTTGATTGACTTTGATGGGTATAGAGGTTACAAGAGTTGATCTACCTCGAGATTGTAATGGCTAAACCCTAGATGTCTAGCTTGTATGATTGTGATAGCCTCTGCAGACTAAACCCTCCGGTTTATATAGACACCAGAGGGACCTAGGGTTGTACAGAGTCGGTTTACAGAGAAAGGAAACTACATATCCGAACGCCAAGCTTGCCATCCACGCAAAGGAGAGTCCCATCCGGACACGGGGGAAAGCCTTCTATCTTGTATCTTCACGGCCCATCAGTCCGGCCCATGTCACATAGCCCGAACGACCGGGGACCCCCTAATCTAGGACTCCCTGACCTGGCGCCGGAGCGCCCTACATTATTGAACAACCAGATGATGCAATGGGCAGAGCTGCATAGGATGTCCGGATTGGCCATGAAGGACCTCATAGTCCGGCTATGGCCAACCGAACCCATTCCTAGCAGCTACTTCGGCCTGATGAAACAACTCGCCGACGCCTTGCCCTGAGTTGAAGCTGTGAAGTGCTCGGCGTCCATAGAGGGCGCGTGGATGGCCTTTTCCTGTGTCAAGATGCGCTGGGCAAAGATGAAGGCCGCTGTCGTGGCGGTCGAGGGCCCACCCGAAAGTAAGGGCCACCGCAAGCCAGAGCGGTATTTTGAAGACGTCCTAGAGGGTGCCTGTTTAATAGAGGGTCAATACTCGAAGGATATCATATTTGAGTGAATGTATCCAGGCTGCCCAGATTTTGTTTTATGAACCAAGGCTTTGTAACATATTTGTGCCTTTTATCTTAAATTACTTTCCTCGTGTGCGGCCATTTATTAATTTTGAGAGTTTGCGAGTCGTCGGCTTCAGCCCCCACGTAGATGCTACGGGGGTGTTCGGATTAGTGCATGATCACACGTGACCCAACGTCTTGGTCCGTAAAGGAGGTGTCTGTGTAGCGAACCAGGCAATCAGACTATATGGCTTTAGCACTTTCACTTAGCCATAGGAGTTTGACGGTGGGGCTAAGTACTAGCCCCTGGTGCATATGTGGTCATCCGAACTGGGATGTCATAGGCACATGACCGGACGGAGGCCGGTCCTTCGTATAATACAGAAGAAATCACAAGGGATTATAATAGGTCGCCGAATCGCTGACCAGCTCTCGCGGTATCATGACAATCAGTTTTCGGCTCTCTTTATTGAGGTGCTTGACCGGACGAACCAGAAACACAATCGCAGTAGTTCTCCCTTTACTACCTTAGCCGAACGAGCGGAACGCAAGATAGTAACCACAGGAGCCAGGCAACCCAACTATTGACCAAAGACATTATTTGGAGCTGATGCATATAATGCAATACTCGGGACGACGAAGTATACTCTGAGAGTGTTTGGAATTTTTTTTAAATATATGTGGCCGAATAGAGCCCTGGCATGTTAGGCCATGCCGAAGTTTCTATGCCAATTTGACGTGAAGAGGGAATACAGATTATGGAATAAACCAATACCGAATAGGGTTGGACAAAACTGTTTCCATTATAGTGTGATTGATACGTCAAAACGTGCTCTTACAGAGAATGCCATAAGCATCAAGGCTATTTTACATGCCAAGAATTTGTAAACAAGGGAAAGCTGTATACAGGTCCTAAAAAAGAAAAGGTGGTCGTGAAGATCCTTTGGACACCCTGCCGCACGTCTGCGCCGCTTTTCGCCTTGGTGTAGGATCCTTTGAGAGGATCGACGATCATGTATATAAAAGGGGCCTGGGAAAGGGCCCTTGTACCACTGAAAAGTGATTTTAGGTTTTAAATAACCTGGAAAAAAAGTAAAAAGAAGGAAAGCGAAGAAGGAGATTAAGGTCCGAATAGGGCCGAGCCGCATCATGGACCTCGTCCTCAGTGTGCCTCCGGCGTTGCCCAAGGTATTTTGAGTGCGTAGTTATGCACACGCGGTACACATGTCGTGATTAGATGAGGCGATTGACGGAGGCGAAACTGCTAGTCCAGCTCCGAATTGACCGAGTTGTCCTTCTACAGGGTAGACTGGACTCGTTTGACAGTGTGCGGGGGCTTGATGGCTGATGAAGTGTTCGTCTTGAAAGGGCCACTCTGTACCTCGGTTGCGAGGGCCGCGGTGTGCTCCTCAGTATGGAGGGAGCGCTCCATGTTTCCATTGACTGTGATAACACCGTGGTGTCTAGGCATTTTTGAGCTTTAGGTAAGCATAATGCGGGACCGCATTGAAGCGAGCGAAGGCGGTTCGTCCGAGCAGTGCGTGATAACCACTATGGAAGGGGACAATGTCGAAGATCAAGGCTTCGCTTCAGAAGTTATCTGGCGAACTGAAGACTACTTCCAATGTTATTGAGCCCGTGCAGCGGGCTTCTACACCGGGTATCACTCCTTTAAAGGTGGTGTTAGTAGGCTTGATTCTTGCTGGGTCAATACCCATTTTTGCGGACCGTGTCTTGATAAATCAAGTTAAGAGTGCTGCCACCATCCATGAGGACTCGGGTGAGATGGAATCCGTCAATGATTGGATCAAGGACCAGGGCTGCTGAACCTCCATGACGGATACTGGTCGGGTGGTCCCTGCGATCGAAGGTGATCGGACAAGCCAACCACGGGTTGAATTTAGGGGCGACAGGCTCTATGGCGTAGACGTCCCTTAGTGCGCGCTTGCGTTCCCTCTTGGGGATATGCGTGGCATATATCATGTTCACTGTTTTCACCTCAGGGGGAAATTTCTTTTGTCCCCCTGTGTTCGGTGGGCGAGGCTCTTCATCGTCCTCGATTGGCGGCCCTTTCCCCTTATGTTCGGTATTTAGCTTACCGGCCTATTTAAAGACCCAACAATTTCTGTTGGAATGATTGGCAGGCTTGTCAGGGGTGCCATGAATCTGGCAAGGCCGATCGAGTATTTTGTCCAAACTGGATGGACCATCTTTGTTTCCTTTGAATGGCTTCTTCCGCTGACCGGATTTAGAGCCACTGAATCTGGCGTTGACCACCGTGTCTTCGGTATCTTCATTGTTGCTTCGACGCTTGTGTTTGTTGCGTCATGGCCTACTGTTGCCATCTCTGGCTTCGGAGGTGCCAGGGTCGCTGGTATTGTTGCTTCTACGAGCCAACCAGTTGTCTTCCCCCGCGCAAAAGCGGGTCATGAGTGCGGTAAGAGCTGCCATGGACTTCGGCTTTTCTTGGCCGAGGTGTCGAGCGAGCCATTCGTCACGGACGCTATGTTTAAAGGCCGTGAGGGCTTCGGCATCCAGACAGTCGACGATTTGGTTCTTTTTAATTGAGAACCTAGTCCAGAGTTTGCGGGCTGACTCTCCGGGTTGCTGGACTATATGACTAAGGTCATCAGCATCCGGAGGCCGGACATAGGTGCCTTGGAAGTTGTCTCGAAAGGCATCCTCCAAATCTTCCTAGCTACCAATGGAGTTCTCTAGGAGGCTGTTTAACCAGTGTCGTGCTGGTCCCTTCAGCTTTAAGGGGAGGTATTTGATGGCGTGAAGATCGTCACCGCGAGCCATGTGAATGTGGAGGAGGAAATCCTCAATCCATACCGTGGGATCTGTCGTGCCGTCGTATGATTCAATGTTTACGGGTTTAAACCCTTCTGGAAACTGGTGCTGCATTACCTCATCAGTAAAGCATAAGGGATGTGCGGCGCCTCTGTATCGGGCAATGTCACGACGGAGTTCGGATGACATCCGTGTTCGGTTTTCAGCCCGGGTGAGGTTATGCCTATCACGTCAGGCTTGATGGCCGTCTTCTCACGTTGGGGCACGCCCCCTTGATCCATAGATTGATCTAGCTTGGCCGGCTCTATTGTCCAGGTCCTGTCGTAGGTCGTAGGTGTATCCTGGAGCCGCTACCTCTTTGCCTCTTCGGCGAGGTGGTGTGGGTTGGTGTTCGGCGTAAGTAGCCGCTTTATCTCGCCCACGTGGTGGTCGGTCTGGTTCATCGGCGCAGTCATATCTTGATGGTATTGGCTCAAGGGCCTCGTTGTCGAATTGTGGTAGTAGCCGACGCTTCGGATAACTCTTTGTTGGGCGCTCGAGGATGTATTCTTCGGTAGCTAGGACCTGGGTCCATCTGTCATTGAGGGTATCCTCTTTGACTTGGAGCTGTTGCTGCTTCTTTTTTAGGCTTCTCACAGTTGCGATTAGCTGATGCTTAAATCGCTCTTGTTTGAGGGGTTCCTCTGGCATGATGAAGTCTTCGTTGCCAAGGCTGGCATCATCCTCAGAGATTGGTAGATAGTTGCTATCTTTCGAATCCTCATTCTCGACCAGCTCGTCGGGGTTCACTTGTCCCTCCTCCCAATCATCTTGTTCGGACGTAGACTCGACGGGGTCTTCGGGATCTTCGGCGTTGTCCGGAGTGTTATTGTCTCCGGTGCCGGTATTACTGTCCTTTTCGCGACGTGATTTTGAGCGGTGTCGCCGACGTCGATGTTTCTGTGGTGAATCCGCGGGCTTGTCCTCACTCGGATCTTTCTTGCCTTCATCGTCATGCTCTTTGGGTGTATCCAGCATATACACATCATATGTGGAGGTAGCCGTCCAGGGCCCGGTGAATGGCGGGTCTTGGCTTTGTTTGTCTCTGGCATCATCGTCCATACCGTCAATGTCTTCAGAGGCGTAATCTAGCATGTCGGTCAAATCCTCGACAGTGGCTATTAAGTGGGTGGTGGGTGGGACGTAAAATTCCCCGCTCTCAGCCCCTAGTTCGGGCTGGGCATAGTTCGGAGGTGATCTACTTCCGTAATGGTGAGGGATCACATTAAGTCCAAGGCCTCATTTAAGAGCGAAGGCCGGACAGGGAATCGAGGACCTGCAGGGCTAGGCATGGCGGATTCTGCCAGGCTGTGCTTACTAGATGCGGACCTTGAGAGTTCAGAGTTTGCATCCTGAGGCGGGTTCGGCTCTCCGACGAGAGGGAGAGTCCTGCTTGATTCCGGGCTCGCCGAAGACATAGTTGCCTCCGGGTCTCCGGAGGAAAGTTCCATAGTAGGAGAGAGTCCGGTGGGTTTCGGATACCCATCTTCGGATGAAGTGGTCTGCCCCGGATCTAAGGCGAGGCCAGGGATGATAGTTGATCCTTGAACGGTGCCTGATGACGGATCCGATGGGTTTCCTTAGGTGGTCGAGGCCGTGAACCCTTCGAAGATCAAGTCTCCTCGGATGTCGGCGACGTAATTCAGGCTTCCGAATCTAATCTGATGACCAGGGGCATAACTGTCGATCTGTTTGAGGTGACCAATCGAATTGGCACGCAGAGCGAAGCCGCCGAACACAAAAAGTTGACCGGGGAGGAAAGCTTCCCCGGAAACAGCATCGTTGTTGATGATCGAATGAGCCATCGAACCTTCTGCCGACGACACAACGGAACTCTCATGAAAGCACCAATGTCGGTGTCAAAACCGGCCGATCTCGGGTAGGGGGTCCCGAACTGTGTGTCTAAGGATCGAAGGTAACAGGAGACAAAGGGGACACGATATTTACCCATGTTCGGGCCCTCTTAATGGAGGTAATACCCTACTTCCTGCTTGATTGACTTTGATGAGTATAGGGGTTACAAGAGTCGATCTACCTCGAGATCGTAATGTCTAAACCCTAGTTGTCTAGCCTATGTGAATTCTGATAGCCTCTACGGACTAAACCCTCCGGTTTATATAGACACCGGAAGGGCCTAGGGTTGTACAGAGTCGGTTTACAGAGGGAAATCGTACATCCGCACGCCAAACTTGCCATCCACGCAAAGGAGAGTCCCATCCGGACATGGGGGAAGGCCTTCTATCTTGTATCTTCACGGCCCATCAGTCCGGCCCATGTTATATAGCCCGGACACCCGAGGACCCCATAATCCAAGACTCCCTCACCTCATCTTGCCCAAATGATTGACGGTACCCGATGTTCCATTGTCCATCAAGACAAGCCTCGGAGACCAGAATAGTCGGGTCAGCACAGATAACAAATAGCCTAGGAAAACCGAAGCGCACTAGCTCCCGCTCTAGCCATGGGTCGAGCTAGAACTATGTGGCCTTCCCATTGCCAACTTAGAAGGTGACTCCCAGACGAATTTCTTCCTTAATCTTCTGGATAGACTTCCAGAATGGGAACCTAGCTAGGCGAGAGCAAGCCGGGAGGGGCTCACCCCGAAGGTATTTTGCCTGGATCAGCTGCATCCATAGCCCGCCCTCACCTCGGAGGATCCGCCAAACCCAATGCAGCATGAGAGTGAGATTCATGCGACGAGAGGCAGTGATGCCGAGACAGCCCCTGTCCTTGGGCAAACAGATATCCGCCCACTTGACCATGTGGTATTTGGGGCGGCCATCCACTGCCTGCCAAAAGAACCTCGCTAGCACCCGATCGAAGTCCCCATGGATGATCTCAGGAAGGCTATACATCCCCATCATGTACATGGGGAGATTGGCAAGGTTTGAACCAATAAGGATGGTTTTGCTTCGTATGGAAGTGAAACCTTCGCACCATGGTTCGGCGCGGGACGCTACTCGTCCCACTAGCGGATCATAAGTACTCGCTAATACCCTAGAATCCGACATAGGCATGCCCAGGTAAGAGATGGGGAATGAGACAAGCTTGTAGTTGAGGTTATCCACAATCCTCTGTTGCTCGGCCGCAGGGTAGCCTAGAACAACGACTTCGCTCTTGTCAAAGTTGATCTTAAGTCCCGACATTTCCTTGAAACAGAGTAAAAGGAACTTAAGATTAACAATATAAAGATCTGATCCCTCCGCCATAATCATGGTGTCATCATCGTACTGGAGGTGGATTACCCCTGTGATGGTGAAACCCTAGGGGAAGATGTTTTCACACTTGGAGGAGGAAAAGAGCAAGAACACAAGAACACAAGAGGGGAAACACTCAAACAAATTAAACCACAATCACACATCCATTAGAGTAGCATACAAGAGTCCACAAGCATACAAGATCAATCCAAGGAAAATAGCACTAGGGTAAAGTTCTTCCAGCTCCTAAGGGAGGTGAGGTCATGATGATCCTATGACGGGGATCCTTCTCCAAGAGGAGGCTTGATATCCACAAGAGGATATTTTCCCTTAGGAGGTCATGATCTCCAAGAGGAGGAAGATGAGCAAAGCTCTCTCAATATCTCACATATACTTTGCTAACCCCTAGAATAAGCTAGGGGAAGAGTTTGTATAGGCTAGGGACGAAATAAGAGGAAAAAGGGGTACAAGGGTCATTTTTACCCTAAATGCACGCAGGCATATCGGAGGGGTCCAGGCACCCGGGGTAAAGGGATCCGGTCACCTGGGCCGGTCAGAGGTAGGCGCCAAGGAGGGGTCCGGGCACCCGGACGGGTCAGAGGAGGACCAGCCCCTGCGGCAGAAGAGCCCGGGCACTCGGAGGCGAGGGCCAGCGGCCAGCGGGGTGGCCGGGCACCCGGGGCGGCGGGTAGCACCTAGGCTATGGTGGCTGGGCACCCGAGGACTCTTGGCCGGGCACCCGGGGTGGCCAGGGCCAGCACCAGCCGGCGGCCGGGCACCCGAGGGCACTGGGGCCCGGGCACCCGGGGTGTCCAGTGGATCCACTCCTTCGTGCCCTTCTTTCTTCTCCTTCCCCGTGTGTGCTCGGGTCTCCCTCCTAGCTTCTTCACGGTCTTCTTGTTGGTACCTAATAGTGCATATTGTTTCCATTTGAGGTAGATTCCAACTCTCGTGTGAATCCGAATGAAACTCGAATAGGAAAGAATTAACCTTGGTTTCGACAGCACGTGCATGTGCTCTTGTCATTGGTTCTCTTCGTGCTTGTGGTGGTGATGGGACGTCCATGGGGATGAGCAAGGGATGCTCCGCATCATCTCCCCCCCCTTGGGAGAGATCCGTCCACGAATCGTGATCTTCATCACCATGGGAAAGAGATGGCGTCGCCGTGTAGAAGTGGACGACCCCCAAGCACTTATCATGTTGAAGCTCGAAATGGGCACTCTCCAATGTCGCACCGTCTTGTGATTCCTTGAAAAGGAGCAAGTACAACAAACACTTGGAAAAACAAATGTGGTTAGCATTAGTGCAAGACCAAGCATTCAAGAGGTGATTCACCAAACAAGTGTCGTCATCAAGCATAGCATATGGTGTGACAAGGGATTGTGACATGTCATGTAAGCACAGAAATTGAGCAAAATCAAGGACATCATGGAAACAAGCTTGTAAATGTGAGGTAGTGATGCAAATATGTGTGTCAAGAGAATAAGCATCTACCTCAAGCTCATAGCAAGCATGCATAAGGCGCTCAACAAATGGTCTATGGTATGCATATGAAGCATTCACAACACCAAAATAAATGAAGAGTCTAAAGTGCAAGACAATCCAAGCGTAACATGCATGGGTTGTAGTGAATATAGTGTGACACTTAACACAATAGAAAGAGCAATTGTTCATCATGTGTGAGGCAATCAAGTCATTGAAGCTAGTCATGCAAAGATGCAACATACTATAGGAAATCATGGCAATCATGTCATGTAAGCAAATAATAGGCATAGGGAATGCACATGACATATCACAAGCATGATTACGAAGCAAGATCAATGTATCATCATAGGAATGGATCACAAAGGAAACATGACAAGAACAAGCAATATCTCCACTAAGCTTACAAATACACCTACAAGTAGTAGAATCAATCATCATGTGTAATGCAAAGCATGGGTCACAAATGCATGGTAAAGGCATAGGAATAAGCATGTCATGCAAAGTGAACATGGCAAGATGGGCATAGAATATGTAATGGACAGTAACCCATAACCATGTGAGGGCCTGATACGTCTCCAACGTTTCTATAATTTATGAAGTATTCATGCTATTATATTATCCATCTAGGATGTTTTATATGCTATTTTGTATGATTTTTGGGACTAACCTATTAACCTAGAGCCAGTGCTAGTTTTTGTTTTTTTCTTTGCTTTTGAGTATCGCAGAAAAGGAAAACCAAATGGAGTCCAATTGACCTGAAACTTCACGGAACTTATTTTTGGACCAGAAGAAGGCCATGGAGAAAAAGAGTTGGGCCAGAAGAGTCTCGGGCTGCCCACGAGGGTGGGGGCGCACCCAACCCCCCTGGGCGCGCCTCCCTACCTCGTGGACAGCCCGGAGACCCCCCTGACTTGTTCTCGACGCCAAAACCTCTTATATATACAGAAACCCCCAGAACATAACCTAGATGGGGAGTTCCACCGCCGCAAGCCTTTGTAGCTATCGAAAACCAATCTAGACCCATTCCGGCACCCTGCCGGAGGGGGGGAATCCCTCACCAGTGGCCATCTTCATCATCCCGGCGCTCTCCATGACGAGGAGGGAGTAGTTCACCCTCGGGACTTAGGGTATGTACTAGTAGCTATGTGTTTGATCTCTCTCTCTCTCTCATGTTCTTGATTTGGCACGATCTTGATGTATCGCGAGCTTTGCTATTATAGTTGGATCTTATGATGTTTCTCCCCCTCTACTCTCTTGTAATGGATTGAGTTTTCCCTTTGAAGTTATCTTATCGGATTGAGTCTTTAAGGATTTGAGAACACTAGATGTATGTCTTGCATGTGCTTACCTGTGGTGACAATGGGATATCACATGATCTACTTGATGTATGTTTTGGTGATCAACTTGCGGGTTCCGTGACCTCGTGAACTTATGCATAGGGGTTGGCACACGTTTTCATCTTGACTCTCCGATAGAAACTTTGGGGCACTCTTTGAAGTACTTTGTGTTGGTTTGAATAGATGAATCTGAGATTGTGTGATGCATATCGTATAATCATACCCATGGACACTTGAGGTGACATTGGGGTATCTAGGTGACATTAGGGTTTTGGTTGATTTGTGTCTTAAGGTGTTATTCTAGTACGAACTCTATGATAGATCGAACGGAAAGAATAGCTTCATGTTATTTTACTACGGACTCTTGAATAGATCGATCAGAAAGGATAACTTTGAGATGGTTTCGTACCCTACAATAATCTCTTCGTTTGTTCTCTGCTATTAGTGACTTTGGAGTGACTCTTTTTTGCATGTTGAGGGATAGTTATATGATCCAGTTATGTTATTATTGTTGAGAGAACTTGCACTAGTGAAAGTATGAACCTTAGGCCTTGTTTCCTAGCATTGCAATACCGTTTACACTTACTTTATCATTAGTTACCTTGCTGTTTTCATAATTTCAGATTACAAAAACCTATATCTACCATCCATATTGCACTTGTATCACCATCTCTTCGCCAAACTAGTGCACCTATACAATTTACCATTGTATTGGGTGTGTTGGGGACACACGAGACTCTTTGTTATTTGGTTGCTGGGTTGTTTGAGAGAGACCATCTTCATCCTACGCCTCCCACGGATTGATAAACCTTAGGTCATCCACTTGAGGGAAATTTGCTACTGTCCTATAAACCTCTGCACTTGGAGGCCCAACAACGTCTACAAGAAGAAGGTTGTGTAGTAGACATCAAGCTCTTTTCTGGCGCCGTTGCCGGGGAGGTGAGTGCTTGAAGGTATATCTTTAGATCTTGCAATCGAATCTTTTAGTTTCTTGTTTTATCACTAGTTTCGTTTATAAAAGAAAACTACAAAAAATGGAATTGAGGGTGCCTCATTTGCTTCATCTTTTTATTATCTTTCATGAAAATAAGGATTCTGATAATTGTGCTCAATTGCTAGAGGAAAAATGCATTAGAATGTTTGGCACTAAATCTTCGAATAATGAGCATGATTGCAATGTTGTTAGTATGAACTCTTTGAATATCCATAGTACTAATGATGATTGCACTAGTCATGATGAAAATGTCTCTTATAAGCATGTCAATATTTGTGGAGAGCATAGAGTTTGCAAGTACACACCAAATAGGGAAGATAGATTTTGCAAGAGGCATAAGTATTTAGAAACTAAATGGTTGCAAGAAAGGCTAGATGCTTGTGCTGAAAAATTAAAATTTCTTTGCCATCCTTGTGAACTTTGCAATGAACATGATCATTTAAATCCCCAATGCAAATTGTTTCATGATCGTATCGTGTCCAAAAATTGTAATGACTTGATTTCCCTTGCACATCATAATGAACTTAGTTTGCCTTTGGGTTATGAAGAAATGAAACATATAACAAAGGATATGCCAGAATTTGTCCTTGATAAAGTTCTTGATTTTGATCTAGAAGAAATTTTTGTGTATTGTGCGGTGAATTGCATTGAAAATCCTTATATTGCCAATTACATAGAGACAAGAAAACAAATAGAAGATGAACATAATACTAATGAAAGGGAAGAGATTTCCCAATATTCTCCTATTATTTCTTATGATGAATCAGGTAACGAGGAGGAGCCTTCTATTCAACCAATCTCATTAATAAGGAGCTCCAAAAGAGGGTTAAACCCACACATGATGTGAAGAAGAAAAAGAAAAGACGGAGAAGCAAAGGTAGAAAGGTATCCCTCCCAAATGATGTTGCTCCTATTACTCGTTGTGATGATGATAATTGCTATACTATTGGTGCTATCCATACTATTAATGATGAGAGTGATTATGCTTATGATATGAAAAGGCCCAAGCTTGGGGATGCTATGTTTGATGAGAATGACATGTTTGAGAATATATTTGCTGCAATTAATGTTTGTCCCAAGCATGGGGATGCTACTTTTAATGAAGATGATATTTTTAGCCTCCCAAGTTTTGATGAGCAAATTTATTATGATAATAGCATGCCTCCTACTTATGATGATTATATTGATGAAAGTGGGTTTGGAAGAGTGTCAACTTTAGAAAGTAATGATCCCACTATTTTGGAGGATGTTGCATCTTATTGTGATAAATATTAAAGTGGATTTGGAGAGGTCATGACTTTATTTAGTGATGACTCCACTATCTTGGAAGAGGTTTCAATTGATTATGATGAGAACCAAGTTGCTACTTATGATGATTATTGTGATGATACTTATGCTATAAAAAGTAGTGATGATTATATTTATAAAACTTGTCATTATTAGGATTACCCTTTTTATGAACTTTATTCTTTCAATGTGGAAACAATTTATAGTATTCGAGTTTCTTATGATACTCTCACTATTCCGAATGAGAAGAAAATTGCTTATGTAGAGAGTAGTAAATTTTCTATGCTTGTAGATCATGAAAAGAATGATTTACGTGTTGGTTATATTGTTGAATTCATTCATGATGCTACTGAAAATTATTATGAGGGAGGAACATATGCATGTAGGAATTGCAATAATATCATGTTTCCTCTCTATGTGCTTAAAGTTTTGAAGTTATGCTTGTTTTGCCTTCCTATGCTAGTTGATTATTGTTCTCATAAGTTGTTTGCTCACAAAATCCCTATGCATAGGAAGTGGGTTAGACTTAAATGTGCTAGTCATATTCTTCATGATGCTCTCTTTATGTTTATCTTTTGTGTGAGCATCATTGAAATCATCATGCCTAGCTAGGGGCGTTAAACGATAGTGCTTGTTGGGAGGCAGCCCAAATTTATTTTTTGTTTCTTGCTTTTTGGTTCTGTTTAGTAATAAATAATTCATCTAGCTTCTGTTTAGATGTGGTTTTATGTTTTAATTAGTGTTTGTGCCAAGTAGAACCTTTGGGGAGACTTGGGTGAAGTCTTTTGTGATCTTGCTGTAAAAAACAGAAACTTTAGCGCTTACGAGATTAGCTGCCATTTTTTTTACTGGAGAGTGCTTTTAGGTTGATTCTTTTTGCAGATGATTAATAGACAAATTCCTCAGGTCCACCAATTTTTTTGGACTTGCAGAAGTATTCTAATGATACAGATTACTACAGACTGTTCTGTTTTTGACAGATTCTGTTTTCATTGTGTTGTTTGCTTATTTTGATGAATCTATGAGTAGTATCGGAGGTATGAACCATAGAGAAGTTGGAATACAGTAGATATTACACCAATATGAATTTATAATGAGTTCACAACAGTACCTAAGTGGTGATTTATTTTCTTATACTAACGGAGCTTACGAGTTTTCTATTAAGTTTTGTCTTGTGAAGTTTTCAAGTTTTGGGTAAAGATTCGATGGACTATGGAATAAGGAGTGGCAAGAGCCTATGCTTGGGGATGCCTAAGGCACCCCAAGGTAATATTCAAGGACAACCAAAAGCCTAAGCTTGGGGATGCCCCGGATAGCATCCCGTCTTTCGTCTTCGTTCATCGGTAACTTAACTTGGAGCTATATTTTTATTCACCACATGATATGTGTTTTGCTTGGAGCGTCATTTTATTTTCTTTTGTTTTGCTTGCTGTATGAATAAAATACCAAGATCTGAAATTCTTAAATGAGAGAGAGTCTTCACATAGCTACATAATTATTTAACTAGTCATTGATCTTCACTTATATCTTTTTGGAGTAGTTTGTCATTTACTCGTGTGCTTCACTTATATCCTATGAGTAAATGGTGGAATGATTTGAATGTCATAAATCTGAAATTATATATGTTTCATATGCTTATCCCATGGGGAGTAATGCCTTCACATATAAGAAGTAGAGGTGGTAAATTTTTTGAAGGTTAGCAAACATTGTATTGGTCACTTGAACAATTCATGAAAGAATATTGAAGGGAGAGAGATTTCACATATAAATATACTATCTTGGGCATCTTCTATGATTGTGAGCCCCATTAATAAGTTTCAAACCTGAGCAAATTAGTTGAACTTGGACAAGGAAGACAACATAATGAGTTATGCTTGGGTATATTTGTATAGAAGTTATATTGTTATGGATCCTCTAACATGTGGTGCTTGCTATTTAGAATCCTTTGCTAGCCAAAATATCTGTACTAAGCGGGAATACTGCTTGTGCATCCAAATTCCTTGAACCAAGTTTATTCCATGAGTGTCCACCATATCTACCTATATGCGGTATTTACCTGCCGTTCCAAGTAAATTTGCATGTGCCAAACTATAAACCTTCAAATAATAATATGTTTTGTATGCCCGAATCGCTCATGTAGCGACTAGGGGCTGTCAGTATCTTCCATGCTAGGTGGGTTATTCTCACGATGAGTGGACTCCGCTCATCATTCACGAGAAAATGGTTGGTAACTGGTATGCCCAGTCCTATGATCAAAAGATCAAAAACAAAATCGCAAATAATTTAAACAAAACTCCCCCAGGATTGTTGATAGTTGGACGGCACCCGTTGTTTCGGACAAGCCGTGGAGTGTGATTGTTGGTGGAGGGGGAGTAAAATCTTGACCTTTCTATTTGGGAACTGCCTATAATGTATCTAGTATGGAAGATATTGGGAACTCTTGGTTGTTATGTTGACAATGAAAGCATACCTCTCAAAAAAAATTCATCTCTATTTTTGCTTCGAGCTCTGGCACCTCTGCAAATCCCTGCTTCCCTCTGCAAAGGGCCTATCTTTTACTTTTATGCAAGAGTCAATAGTATTCCTTCTCATTCCAACCTACTCTTTAGTTGGCAAGCATCATGTGATGGAAAGATCTAAGCATATATGGCCATTCAAATATATTTGATCGTGAATTATTATTGTTGACAATTATCTATATGATAAATAAGTTGGGAGGCGAAACATTAAGCCCCTATCTTTCTCTGTGTTCAATGGATGCTATTTGTTCTAAAAATATGCTTTGAGTGGTAGCAATCATGGAAGACTATATGATAGTTGAGTGTGTGGAATTTGCTAAATCAAAGCTCTTACATAGACCCTTCCTGAAAATAAGATGAATTGCAATTGTTTGATCACTGAGAACATAGTTTGTTAGTTTTCAAGAAAGTTTATGATTTATACTTTAACATGTGAATAGCTTGCTACTTCATCATGAGAAGCTTTATGATATGAGCTACTGTTATGACATATAATGATGCTAGAAAAGGTGATTGAAATTATCATTGATCAAACTTGTGCACCTGCTAGCATTCACACTTCATAATTTTTTTAATCATTTATCTACTCGAGGACGAGCAGGAATTAAGCTTGGGGATGCTGATTGTCGGTGGGAACGACACCAATGGGATCACTGGAATCCCTTCTACAGTCGGCGGGCGCGGGGTTGTGAGAAGAGGAGGTCCAGGAGCCAGCACAAGGATTGTTTACCTAGGTTCAGGCCGCGAGGATGCGTAAAACCCTAGTCCTGCTTTGGTGGATGTATTGAGTGTTCTTGAGCTTCCGAACTAGCTACGGTGGATGTGTAGTTCCGAAAAGCCGAATCCCTCTCCAGCATGCGCCGGGCCTCCTTTTATTGTCGAAAAGGGGTCGCCACAGTGGCACACAGGAGGTGGAAAGGCGTACAGTGCGCGAGGTTATCGCCCGGCATTACGGGAGAAAGCGCATTAAATGCGCTACTTAGGTGTCCATTAGCTTTATCGGGGGCGGGAACGAGGCCCGTCCCGTCCGTCGCTGCTCCATCTCGCTTCGACACGCGCCCAGGCCAGCGATGCGTGCGGTGCCATGTAGGCAGGCAGGCTGCTGAGGTGGCGCGGTGGCAGGGTCTTCACGAAGATCTGCATGCCACCACCCAGGTGCTTGCTGAGTTGGTCTGGAAGCCGCGTGTTGCCACGCAGGTGCCTGCCCAGCTGGTTGGGCTGGCAGCTGCATGTGAATGGCAGTGGAGCCTTGGCTGGTGCGAGCCTGGCAGTGGCCCTGCTGGCACCCTCGGCAAGGGCCTTGCCGGGGCCCGGCAAGGGTCTTGCCGTGGCGTCGCAGTCGTCCCTGGCAAGGCGCTTGCCGGGGGTCTCGTGGATCTCCTCGGCTAGGATCCCGCCGAGGGTTGCCGTCCTCTGGTCCTCATCTGATCTTGTGTGTTTATGATCTTGACAAATATCTGCATGCCACCACGGGGGTGCCTCCCAAGCCCTAGTTCCAATGTGGTTGGTGGGATCAGAAATCGTGGTCTCAAGGGAGGTTCGCTCTGTTGGCATCGGGCAGGCTGCCCCGGCAAGGCCCTTGCCGGGGCTGCGGAGGCTACCTCGGCAAGAACCTTGCCGAGGGAGTCTACCTCGCCTCCTTGCCCTCTGGTGTTCCTGGTCTTGGCGTTGCCTTGGCCGTCTTGTGCTTTGGCTTCTTCCCAGTTTCCGTTCTTTGCCCTGCTAAGTGTGGCCGTGGGCGCGGCTCTGACTGTCCGTGCACAAGTAAAGGGGCAAAAAGAGTACCCCTACTTTTGTACACCGACAAGTGCCCCCGGGCCTGGGCCACACATAAGCACGACACGTTGTTGGGCCACACCCAGAACGGTGCACGGGCAGTCGGGGCGGGATTTTACCGCTATAATTTTTCGCCCGCTGCGCTTCCCCATTACCTGCGCGCGACGTGGAGGGTCGTGCCTGACGTGGGGGTCATGCGTGGGGCGGTTTCCGCACGCATGCGTCACATCACAGTTAATGGGAAAAGAGGCGGCCCACGCCTTCCCCGTAAAAAGGAATAACCGCGGGCGCGCTGCTCATTTACCCTCCGTGCCTTCCCCAATCTCGGAACCGTCGTCCCCTTCTCCTTCCTTCGCAATCCTTCGCCTTCGCTCATCGTCGCCGCATCTTTGCTGTCCTCTATTCCTTGCCCCCCACAGCCGCCATGGCACCCAAGACCAGCAGAAGCAAGGGAGTGGCCAAGGTCGCCGAGACGAGCGAGCCGCCAGAGAACGAGTTGGCGGCGCGGCGGATGCAGCACGGCTACTTCCCCTCGACGGTCGACGTGTTCGAGCTCCGGGACTGCTTCAAGCCCCTATGGGGGTGCAAGACAGGGGGAGACGACGGGGCATCCAGCCACGCGTGTCATCCCCGCCAATTGCGCCGAGGCCGCCCCGAATCGGTACCCGTTCTTCGTTGATTACTTTTCTTTCGGCCATTGCCCCCTTTCTCCGATTTCTTCAACGATATCATGCACACATTTGGCTTCCACCTTCTGGACTTTACTCCAAACGCCGTGGCGTGCATGGCTCTATTCGCCCACCTTTGTGAGGGCTTCGCCGGAGTTCTCCCCAACACCGCGCTCTTCCGCCATTATTTTTACCCCCGCATCCAGAAGGGAGGCGCCATTTCTGGCTGCGTCACCTGGATCCCAAGGTCCAAAGGGACGTACCTGGAGGGTGCCCAGAAGGAGAGGTGGGAAGAATGGCGGGGCCGGTGGTGCTGGATTGAGGAGGACGATCACAGGAGTTCTGCCGGGTCCGCCAGGCGCCGCCGGTCCGCAGGAACGACTGGGGCGACGTTGACGCCCAGGACGACAAGCTAGAGATCGCCACCACGAGGATCCAACGCCTCACCGTTGCCGGGCTTACCCTGGAGATGATTGGGGCCGATTTCCTCCGCCGCCGAATCGCTCCTCTGCACAACAAGGGGAGGCCGGCCTGGCTTTTCCAGAACGCGCCTGATATTATGAGGCTTCGCCCGGCCTCAATCACAACTTCACGGTGATGGGGCACGCTCACTTCTGCCAGCGGATCTTTTAGCTTGACGTGAACCGTGAAGGCTGGGCCGAGAGGTCCGGCAAGGCCGCGAAGGCCGGCAAGGTCGTCAAGGGGCCCTTGTTTGGGTTGCCGGCGGGGGTGGTCCCGCTGAGCAACAACTCGCGCCAGACCGACATCATCACCATGATGCCGGACTGCAACGCGCATGGTCCCGTCCAAAATTGGGCCCCGCCGCCAGAGGAGTAGGTGCAGGAGTTCTTTGACGGCTTGGCGGAGGTGTACGTCCGCAATGAGCCACTGCTTATCCAGGACACCACTCAGGCAGAGCTGGACTATATCGCCGCAAGGGCGGTGGAGGCGGAGCTTGCCAGGCAGGCCGGCAGCACTGGCGGTGTAGAGGACGAGGCTGCGGCGGCCGCGGAGGAGAAGGAGCTTGCCCAGTGGGCAGAGTCCGCTGGGGAGGCCAGCAGCGCCGGCACCGGGGCCCCTCTTGTCGAAGATGTGGTCGACAAGTCGTCGTCGGAGGAGGCCGAGGCTCTCGACCCTCCGGCCACGGGAAGGGGGCGAGTCCTGCGGCGGGCCACCTCTGGCGAGCCGGTTCAGCCCGGCAGGGTCGTGCAGCCCCGGCAATCTCAGGAGGCGTCCGCGCGCCAAACGAGGGCCGCGGCTGCGAAGAAATCGGCGAAGGCCGCGGTGGCGAAGGAGAAAGCATCTGCCTCCTCTTCATCCAAGCGCGTCCAGACTCCGCCCTCCTCCCCTCCTCCGGCAGATGTCGATCACCTTTGACTACGGGTCCCTCAGCCCAAGGAGGAAGAGGAAAGCAGCAGAGGAGGAGGTGGAGGACGAGTAAGTATCTTGTCCCTTTTTGTCATTTCCGTCTCCTCGGATCGTGCCACTTATCTTGATTCATCTTCATCTTTGCAGGGATGCGGAGACACTGGCCCAGAGGGTGAAGAGGGCAGGGCTTCGGCAAGCGGCCAGCCCCTGGCAGGGATTTCCGGTACACCGCTGGTGGTGTTGAGCAGCCCGGATAGCAGCCCCCGGCACAGCCCCCAGCGTAAGTTCACCACTCACCCCTTGTCGACGTGTGTTGGGGGCACGGTCTCTTGGTGCTGACCTTGCCATGGTTGCATGAGGAGGACAGCAGCAGGAGGAGCCACAGAGGGCTACCCCCAACACGCCGCCCCCATCAACCACGCCGCCCCGAGGGGCGTCCCCGGCAAGGGCGCCAAGCACCGAGCCCATGCACACGGAGGAGGAGGAGAACCCCGACGTTGGTGGCTTCGCCTCGGTGCCACATGTTGGCAGGGAGGGGACCTCTGCTTCCCAGCCCGGCACAGCTAAGTCACTCGCCTTCCGTCACTGTTCTTTTTCTGCTCTTGGCTTCGCCTTATCCCCTTTTCGGTGCCCAAGTCCTTCTTCGGTGGATCCGGAGGACATAGACACCGTCATCGAGGACGTCGCCAAGGATGCCGCGGCGGAGGCCGACAAGATCGCCGCCGAGGAGGCCGCCAGGGGCGCTGCTGAAGACGCCACCAAGGGGCCCACCAGGGAGCCCGGCAAGGCTACTGCCGAGGAGGCCGGCAAGGGGCCTGCCGGGGAGGCCGGCAAGGCCGCTGCCGGGGAGGAGGTGGTTGATGACCAGCCTTCCTCCTCTGTTGCCTCTGGCTCCGGCAAGTACCTAAGAGTGAGTGACGACCTTTTCGTCCACCTCCCAGGGTCATCGAGCTCCAGGGCTCCCATTGAGGGAGATGTGTTCGACGAGGAGGTGCTTGCCGCCGCTGGGCTCGAGGTTGTTGATGAGCCGAGCACCGGTGGCGACGGTTCTCAGGAGGAGCGGCTTCTCTAGGCCATGGGCGCCAATTTTCGGAAGCTCCAGGCGCTCCACTACGCCCGCCTGGACAAGGCCAAGTCCAGGATGGCAACGATGGACAAGGCGGAGGCGGACCTCAAGGTGCGCGTCGCCGAGACGCAGACTTGGTTCCGCCAGGATTGTGAGGAGCTGAATGTCGCCCAGGGTGAGCTGGCCAAGCGCGACGTGGAGCTCACCATGAAGCGGGCCGACATCGAGAAGGCCCAGGAGATGGCAGAGAGCTTGGCCGCCGCAGCCGAGGCCGCTCGGATCCAGCACCAGGCCGCACTGAACTCCCAGGAGGAGGACCTTGCCGCGCGGGAGGAGAAGCTTGCCGCAACGCTCCGCGGCAGGGATGAGGAGGTGGAAAAGCTCGTCGTGCGGTGGACCCAGGAGCTGGAGCAGAGGCACAGAGAGGCGCTCGATGCCCAGGCTCTGGTTCATGCCGGCAGGGTGAAGGAGCTAGAGGTGGAGCGGGACGAGCTGAAGGACCAGGCCCTGAAGCTGTCCAAGGAGAAGGACACGCTCAA
Source organism: Aegilops tauschii subsp. strangulata (assembly GCF_002575655.3). Classification (NCBI taxonomy): domain Eukaryota; kingdom Viridiplantae; phylum Streptophyta; class Magnoliopsida; order Poales; family Poaceae; genus Aegilops; species Aegilops tauschii. The sequence continues at coordinate 460,056,991 of NC_053041.3, read as the reverse complement.
CGGCGCCCTGATGGAGGCGCAGCGCGCGGCCGTCAGCAGGGCGCGGCCGTCAGCAGGGCCGGGAAGCTGGAGGGTCTCGAGGGGATGTTGTCGGAGAGCAAGGCCCGGGAGGAGACCCTGACCAAAGATCTGGAGAACGAGAAGCAACTGCGGAAGAACGAGACCGCCAACCACAAAGACTTTGTGGAGGGTGAGAATCGCTGGATTGGCCACCTTGAAGACGTCGCCGGCAGGATCACCACGTAGCTGGCCACCATGGGGATGCCAACTGTGAGGTACGCTCCGGATCGCAACACGACTCCCAACGCCAGGCTGACCCTGTTCTTTGAGGATGTTCTTGGAGCCCTGGAGCATTTCCACTCCACCAGGGAGACTTTCCTGGCCAATGAGGCCCGAAGGCTTTGTCGGGGTGCCATGACCAAGGTTCTCACCAAGGTGGCATACTGGAATCCCAACCTCGACTTCGATGCTGCGCTGGAGAGCTTGCCCGATGGTGTGGACCTCGCGCCGCTCAGGGAGCGGATCGAGCCCGTCATCAGCGGCATCGATAAAATCCAGAGGGTAGAGGGCCAGCGCCGGTAATAGGCACCCCGCTTCTTATCGTCGCTGCAGGTTCATGGCCAAGACAATTTCTATCTTTAGTTAGAACCGTAGCAACAATTGATGTAATATAACTCTGCAGTACTTTTGAATCATCGCATGTTATTTTCCTGTTCAACCTCTCTCTCTGTATGTCCACCCTACGTTAATCGGGTAGGCTTGCCAGCGCGTAACCCAGGGCACAGCGGCTGGAGAACGGATCCTAGATAGCCTGCCAGGTGTGCTTGCTGTCAGGCAAACCACCTTACCACTCTCGACGCGGCCGCTCGAACTGTCGAGCTTGACTCGAGTCAGAATCGAGGGCGTTGCCAATCGTGGAAGGCTACCGTGCCGCTCTCGACGCGGCCGCTTAAGCTGTTGAGAAGACTCGAAACAGGGTAAGGGCGTTGCCACTAGCGGAAGGGCCCCTTTGCGTGCAGGTTCTCCATACAAAGAACGAGATCTCTGAGGGGAATAACCTTATATAAAAAGGAAATATTTAAAGTTTGGTATGACTTAGCTTTCCCGTCGCCGCACCGGCGTCCTTCGCGCTTGCAGGCGGCGTCGTTCTCTTGGTCGTCTTCTTCTTCGGAATCCATGGCCACGAGAAATTGCTAAGCTGGCTGCTAAACCAGATTCTCACAACTGCACCCCCTACCTGGCGCGCGAAAGATGTCGGTGGGAACGACACCTATGGGATCACTGGAATCCCTTCTACGGTCGGCGGGCGTGGGGTTGTGAGAAGAGCAGGTCCAGGAGCCAGCACAAGGATCGTTGACCCAGGTTCGGGCCGCGAGGATGCGTAATACCCTAGTCCTGCTGTGGTGGATGTTGAGTGTTCTTGAGCTTTCGAACTAGCTACGGTGGCTGTGTAGTTCCGAAAAGCTGAATCTGTCTCCAGCATGCCTCGGGCCTCCTTTTATAGTCGAAAAGGGGTCGCCACAGTGGCACACAGGAGGTGGAAAGGCGTACAGTGCGCGAGCTTATCGCCCGGCATTATGGGACAAAGCGCATTAAATGCGCTACTTAGGTGTCCATTAGCTTTATCGGGGATGGGAACGAGGCCCGTCCCGTCCGTCGCCGCTCCGTCTCGCTTCGACACACGCCCAGGCTAGCGATGCGTGCAGTGCCATATAGGCAGGCAGGCTGCTGAGGTGGCGCGGTGGCAGGGTCTTCACGAAGATCTGCATGCCACCACGCAGGTGCTTGCTGAGTTGGTCTGGAAGCCGTGTGTTGCCACGCAGGTGCCTGCCCAGCTAGTTGGGCTGGCAGCTGCATCCGAATAGCGGTGGAGCCTTGGCTGGTGCGGGCCTGGCAATGGCCCTGCTGGCACCCTCGGCAAGGGCCTTGCGGGGGCCCCGGCAAGGGTCTTGCTGTGGCGTCGCAGTCATTCCTGGCAAGGCGCTTGCCGGGGGTCTTGTGGATCTCCTCGGCTAGGATCCCGCCGAGGGTCGCCGTCTTCTGGTCCTCATCTGATCTTGTGTGTTTATGATCTTGACAAAGATCTGCATGCCACCACGGGGGTGCCTCCCGAGCCCTAGTTCCAATGTGGTTGGTGGGGTCGGAAATCGTGGGCTCAAGGGAGGTTCGCTCTGTTGGCATCGGGCAGGCTGCCCCGGCAAGGGCGGAGGCTGCCTCGGCAAGAACCTTGCCGAGGGAGTCTACCTCGCCTCCTTGCCCTCTGGTGTTCCTAGTTTCCCTTCTTTGCCCTGCTAAGTGTGGCCATGGGCGCGGCTCCGACTGTCCGTGCACAAGTAAAGGGGTAAAAAAGAGTGCCCCTACTTTTGTACACCAACACTGATACGTCTCCAACGTATCTATAATTTATGAAGTATTCATGCTATTATATTATCCATCTAGGATGTTTTATATGCATTTATATGCTATTTTATGTGATTTTTGGCACTAACCTATTAACCTAGAGCCCAGTGCCAGTTTCTGTTTTTTTCCTTGTTTTGAGTATCACAGAAAAGGCAAACCAAACGGAGTCCAATTGACTTGAAACTTCGTGGAAATTATTTTTGGACAAGAAGAAGGCCATGGAGCAAAAGAGTTGGGCCAGAAGTGTCCCGGGCTGCCCACGAGGGTGGGGGGCGCGCCTCCCTACCTCATGGACAGCCCGGAGACCCCCCCTGACTTGTTCTCGACGCCAAAACCTCTTATATATACAGAAACCCCCAGAACATAACTTAGATGGGGAGTTCCGCCGCCGCAAGCCTCTGTAGCCATCGAAAACCAATCTAGACCCATTCCGGCACCCTGCCGGAGGGGGGAATCCCTCACCGGTGGCCATCTTCATCATCCCGGCGCTCTCCATGACGAGGAGGGAGTAGTTCACCCTCGGGGCTGAGGGTATGTACCAGTAGCTATGTGTTTGATCTCTCTCTCTCTCTCTCTCGTGTTCTTGATTTGGCACGATCTTGATGTATCGCGAGCTTTGCTAATATAGTTGGATCTTATGATGTGTCTCCCCCTCTACTCTCTTGTAATGGATTGAGTTTTCCCTTTGAAGTTATCTTATCGGATTGAGTCTTTAAGGATTTGAGAACACTTGATGTATGTTTTGCATGTGCTTATCTGTGGTGACAATGCGATATCACGTGATCTACTTGATGTATGTTTTGGTGATCAACTTGCGGGTTCCGTGACCTCGTGAACTTATGCATAGGGGTTGGCACATGTTTTCGTCTTGACTCTCCCGTAGAAACTTTGGGGCACTCTTTGAAGTACTTTGTGTTGGTTTGAATAGATGAATCTGAGATTGTGTGATGCATATCGTATAATCATACCCATGGATACTTGAGGTGACATTGGAGTATCTAGGTGACATTAGGGTTTTGGTTGATTTGTGTCTTAAGGTGTTATTCTAGTACGAACTCTATGATAGATCGAACGGAAAGAATAGCTTCATGTTATTTTACTATGGACTCTTGAATAGATCGATCAGAAAGGATAACTTTGAGGTGGTTTCGTACCCTAAAATAATCTCTTCCTTTGTTCTCCGCTATTAGTGACTTTGGAGTGACTCTTTGTTGCATGTTGAGGGATAGTTATATGATCCAATTATGTTATTATTGTTGAGAGAACTTGCACTAGTGAAAGTATGAACCTTAGGCCTTGTTTCCTAGCATTTCAATACCGTTTACACTCACTTTTATCATTAGTTACCTTGCTGTTTTTATAATTTCAGATTACAAAAACCTATATCTACCATCCATATTGCACTTGTATCACCATCTCTTCGCCGAACTAGTGTACCTATTCAATTTACCATTGTATTGGGTGTGTTGGGGACACAAGAGACTCTTTGTTATTTGGTTGCAGGGTTGTTTGAGAGAGACCATCTTCATCCTACGCCTCCCACGGATTGATAAACCTTAGGTCATCCACTTGAGGGAAATTTGCTACTGTCCTACAAACCTCTGCACTTGGAGGCCCAACAACATCTACAAGAAGAAGGTTGTGTAGTAGACATCAGGGCCATGTAGAAGAAATGCGTGAAGTCATTGTGCGGAGGGAGTGGTGGGGATGAGAATCCACGGTATCCCAAGTCATCATTGCTCTCTAGAGCTCGTTTTGTCAACTCATGGGATTGTGAGGTTGACAAGTATGCATGGGTACCTACACAACAAATACACAAATGAAAGAAATTGTGTGTGTGGTAAATGTGCACATCATCCATCATGATGTGTATGTGCATGTGTGAGTTAGCACAAGATAAGCATCGCTCAAAGAAATTTGATGCATGGTATAAGAACATGTCATCCATCATGAAAGAATAATTGTTATGTATAACACGATGGGGACACAAATTGAGTGTGCTAGTATATGGCACAAAAATATCAAGTTCATTCATGGGGAGCATATTGTGCACACAATCACGGGGATCATGCAATTCATAGGATGTAGCAAAATCTTCTAATGGATATGAGGAAACTATGGGGGTCTCCTCATGAGCACTAGGGGAAGCATAATATGGAGAAAAGTGACAACATGGCAAACAATGCATGTCCGAAGCTAGCTGGTCATGGCATTGGCATATGAGATAAATGGTGCAAAGGAATCATATCAATATCATCACAAGAAAAACAAATGCCAATAACCATGGGCTTGTCATCTATGGCATATGTGCAAATTGGGTTTATTTTAATGGCATATGCATAATCACTATGATGAGATTGGAATGATGCAATATGGGAGATCTCACTCATAGCATATGACAAGTTTAATAGATTGTCAAACATAATGTTTCCAATAGAATTTTGACATGATACCCTATGGAGCATAGCATCACAACTAGGTAATTTGACATGCTCAACATCATATTCATCATAAATGGGTGGCATATCGAAACAAGTAAAGGATGTAGTATGTGATGAATCCATAAGGTGATCAACAGCATGCAAGCAATCATTTGCAAGATAGTCCACTAGTGGGACAAGTGAAGTACCATCACCTATGTTACCTTTGCCATTCCACTCATGTGGTGTAGGTGAGGTGTCAAAGACCAAATTGTGTTCAACGTCATCATTGTGATGGAACCATGTGGGGAGTACATCATAGTCCACCATGGCCATCGTCTTGTCCAAAGGAAGGACGGAGTCGTCGAGGATCGGCGCGTCATCATATATGGGACTTTATGTGGTGGTGGCTCACTCATTCCCTCAAGGTAGGTGCACTCAATGTCACATATGGTGGAGTCACTCAAATCACTCAAGTGGTGGTGGTGGTGGTGGCTCTCCTCACATGGGAATTGGGGCAACACATCATATATGGGGCTAGTGGTGAAGTCACTCTCGCTCTCAATATGGTGCCATATGTCACGCAACTTATCACCGTACGCCTCCTCGGTCAAAGGGAAAATACAATGCTCAACCATGTCATAGTCGTCGCCGTGGATGAAGGCCGAAGATGGCACATTGATACGTCTCCATCGTATCTATAATTTTTGATTGTTCCATGCCAATATTCTACAATTTTTACATACTTTTGGCAACTTTTTATACTATTTTTTGGGACTAACATATTGATCCAGTGCCCAGTGCCAGTTCCTGTTTGTTGCATGTTTTTTGTTTCGTAGAAAATCCATTATAAACGGAGTCCAAACGGGATAAAAACTTATCGAGATTTTTTTGGAATATATGTGATTTTTGGGGAAAATAATCAACGCGAGATGATGCCCGAGGGGCCCACAAGGGCGGAGGGCGCGCCCCAGGGGGTAGGGCGCGCCACTGGTCCTTGTGGCCACTCAGTAAGGCGATTGGTGCCCTTCTTCTGGCACAAGGAAGCTAATATCCGGATAAAAATTGTGTTAAAATTTCAGCCCAATCGGAGTTACGGATCTATGGGAATTTAAGAAACGGTGAAAGGCCAGAATTAGAGAACACAGAAACACAAGGAAATAGAGAGATAGATCCAATCTCGGAGGGGCTCCCGCCCCTCCGCTGCCATGGAAGCTAAGGACCAGAGGGGAAACCCTTCTCCCATCTAGGGGGAAGGTCAAGCAAGAAGAAGAAGAAGAAGAAGAAGAAGGGGGGCTCTCTCTCCCCCTCTCCCCCGGTGGCACCGGAACGCCGCCGGGGCCATCATCGTGACCGCGATCTACACCAACAACTTCACCACCGTCATCACCAACTCTCTCCCCCTCTATGAAGCGGTGTAACACTACAAAAAAAATACACTTCCGTGATGATACGTGTTTGTCACAGTAGGTCGCGTGTTTTGTCATGCATGTACATCCATGACGATTTTATGACAGAATCAAGATAGTCATACATGTGCTGTCGTAGAAGTGTTCCATGACATTACCAAAATTATCATCACAGAAGTGTCCACTTCCATGACGATAAATCACGCGTCACAGAAGTGCTTTCGTCAAGGGTGACCGACACGTGGCATCCACCGTAACGGAACGCCGTTAAGCTATCGGGTCGGGTTTTGGATCCGATAACCCGTTAACAGCCCCGACCAATGGGAAATTTCCACGTGTAAAATTCTTATTGGCCGGACGAAACACGTGTCAGCTCGTCAGTGGGTCAGATAGGCGCCTATGATATGTCCACACGTTCCACGGCCCACCACTGGCCCATTTAGCTTGCAAAGCCGGCCCGTTTGACTTGGTCAAAAGTTAACGGGCTGGCCCATGAAAAGCCTGTTAACGGTCTCTTCGCAAATAGCCCATTTTATGGCCCGTTAACTCACGGCCCGTTAGGCCCTAAAGGAAATCGGCCCAACAACGTCATGTGGGCCGTCGAATATAACACCAGCCCATTTCACTTTTGGCCCATGTATGGCCCACGACGTCTTTTGGCCCATATGAGGCCTTCGTATCTTTCGGCCCTTTACAGGCCCACGGTGACTCCAGCCCATAATGAACAGTAATTTTCTTTATACCCGTTAACGGCCTGTGATTTACATGGGCCGTTTCCAGCCCGTGTTAGCTTTCGGCCTATTGACGGCCCATACGTTCTTGGGCTCCTTTTCGGCCCTCGATTACTTCCAGCCGTTACTGGCTTGTTCCCCTAATGGGCCAAATTCGGCCCATGGCAAGAGTCGGCCCGTTACTGGCCTGTTCCCCTAATGGGCCAAATTCGGCCCATGGCAAGAGTCGGCCCGTTACTAGCCTGTTACCCTAATGGGCCAAATTCGGCCCATGGCAAGAGTCGGCCCGTTTCTGGCCTGTCAACCCGTTGCGCCGTTTCCAGCCCGTCCTATATTCTGGCCCATTAATGACCCGTTATGCCTGTGACAGAATTAAGCCTTTGCTGTCCTACGGCCCGTTAACGGCCTGTTACCCTGCTGGGCTGATACCAATTACGCCCGATTACGGCCCATGTAGACCTATTTATCCGACGGCCCGAGGCCCACCGAGTACAGGCCCATTTATTGACGGCCCGTAGGAGACCCATGGATCCTACGGCCCGTATATGGCCCATGGTAGTTGCGGTCACTAGCAAACCAGGGAAAAAGAAGACTAGGAAATAAATAAGGCCGAAACTAACGCTAGGCTATTAAGGCGATTGCATAGATTACATCCACTCGGCATCAAGGATCCCCACCAGTGCAAATATGGGGAACACCCTACACTATACAAAAATGGCTTGCTGTTTTCTTCAGCCGGTGACTGCACGTTAAGAATAAATTTTTTATCGCACCAAAACAAATTACAACTATATAACAAAAGGAAGGTTGGCATAAAACTTAACAGTCTAGCAGATAAATGCACCACCGGAAGTTCAGAAGCTCAGTTCATTTGACCTGACTGTTACGTTTTCATGTTGTATTGTCCGATGGAGCACCATAACCCTCGCCTTCATTTCCCCTAGGCTCCTGAACAACATAGCAAATGTCTGATAGTCTGGTTTCAAAACCATGCATATCTTGACGACATTGAGCAATGTTTCTCCTTGTTTCACAAAGGGTCTCTGTTAGGGAATGGACTTGTGTCTGGAGCGCAGATACAACATTGCTTTGAGCTTGCATATCTTGATCATGAGGCAGTTTGGACGATATTGCCTTAACAACCAACCCAGTATTACGCAGGAACGTGCTTTTGGCACTGTTAGTGGACAGGTACTGACCCACTGCAGCAAGAGCTGACATTGCGGTTATAGTTGCCTCGCCACCTTCAGAAGGTGGCGGTTCCACCATTTTTTGCATAGCTTGCTGAAAAGTTGAGGTTTTACATTAGTAGTACCAGAACAGAAGATATTAAGGAGGCAACAAAACCAAACAAAATAGCTTTGGTCTATATACAGAACATATTCTGGTGAACCCATGTAAAATATTAGTTGTATTTTATTGCAAAGTACATAATAAAACCAGGTTCCAAACATATGACCATGTACCATCGCTAATGTATTGTCTATTTCTTCACATTGTATTGAGGGCTAAGGATAAAGAGACGAAGTTTATAATTCGGTAAGCATAGTATGACATCATTCATATCACAAAACAACTGAGAACAGACAAACAGGCAATTGTAACGTTGTGTGGGCAAGTCCAGCACGGAACTAGATTACGGGTCAAGATCAAAGGAACATCACTCCTCTCTTTTAAACCTTGTAAGGTGCAATGATACGCTAAGACAATTGTGTATAAAATTGAAAAGAGTAATAGACATTGGCTGCAAACCATGCAGTTCAAGGCACAAGTCAGAGTAAGTAGTAGTTAAAAGGCGTGAGGATTAAGGACTTACAACAGCGGCTTTGACTGGTGTAGTCATGCCCTTCTTCTTGCTGGTGTGACAGTCCTTGAAGATTTCCACAACATTTGGTTCAGGTACTTTTTGGTCCTTGCGGGCTTTCCTCTGCATTTCGAACAAGTCAATATAGATCTGATAATATGGTACAGCGAAAAGAGTGAAATAGCAGCTAATTACAAGAGCCTCGCAGTGTGCAATATAGCTACGAGATCCTGTCGTCTGTTGGAATTTCACTTTCGTACGGTTGGCCTTGTTCTTTGAACAGTTCACCTACAAGAAGATAGATTTGTGTGGCACATGCGTAAATAGGACTTCAACATGTGATCTGATCACATATATATAATGTACCTGATACTTCGGATCAGACCAGTGTTTAACAAGGCCCCTCCAGTCTTCATCCGATATATTTTCCACTGGAGATGTTTGGGAAAGTTCACTGTTAGCCTTGCCTTCAAAGTGAGTTTTCCTCAAGTTATACCGATACTGTCGCAGAGCAGACTTGAAAACATGGGTGCAAGCTTGTCTGGTTGCATCATCTTGCCTATCCAAATTGAACTTCATCTGTTGAAAATTATGGGAGTCTCATTATAAGCAACCTAGAAAGTATGGGACAGAGCAAGACGATATTACTAGTTTCCATACATAACCATACTTACAGATAAATGGTCGAGGAAGGTGTTGAACTGGGTTTCGTCTTCGTCATTCCTGTACTGAATCCATGTTGGGAGGATACGTACATGACACCTAACGGCAACCGCTACCTCTGATACTAACTTGGCTGACTCTGTAGCATCACGTGGCCTTTTTAAACCTGCCTCAAAATGGATCTCCATTCTTCCTCCTCTAGACTTAGTTAACCTATCGAGCATTATCCCTGATGTTTGTCTTGCGCCTAGGTGCTAGTCCAACAACGAACATAGGAAGTGTTAGTGTACATCAAACTGTGAGACTACATATAAAGAAGCATGCAACTGTAACTTGACTCCAGCAACTACCTTCTTGCTGTTGAAGCTCACAAGGTTCATCTGATATTGCCAACTCGACTTGTGTCAAGAGTGCTTGGGAAGTAGTGTCAGGTGGCAAGGGAGCTTGGGAACGTGCTGCTAGCTCAGTTGACGCACGAGTAAGTCGTGCAGCTGGTAGTACTGTGGTAGGTGTTGCAAGAACTAGGGATGTCTCTGCTTGTTTGGTGGTAGCTATTTGTTTCTGTTTGGCTTTTTTTGCAACTCGTGTAGCATGGGATGCCGTGTTTGTAGAATTTTCCGCTGGACTTTGACCTTCTATTGCACCATCAGTACCAGCAGAATCTGCAGGATTCGTCCGCTTCTCATTCCCTGCCATTCTGTGTTTCTTCCTCTTTCTCTGTGCCATGTTAAGTCAAGCCGACAAGAAAAACGAATAACAATTTAGTTCTTCAGAACAAATTGATGCGTGATGCAGACGAACTGAACTTTGATGTTAGACAACCACATGATAGGAGGATGTAATATGTATGAAAAACAGGACGGAAGAGATAACCAGAACTATGATGTGTAAACTAAGAAGAAGACATTTCACCAAATTAGAAGCAATGCAATGGAAGGTAGACACCATATGAAAGATGCTACAAATATCGCTCTGCCAAGTTAACAGTGTCTCATCATAAATGGCGTTTAAACAGATGTGAAGCAGTACAAGAAATAAATCATATGCAAGATGCAAACAACATCACACTACCATGTTAGAGGTCTCTCGTCATTAGTGCCATTGCATATTCACAGCATTGCATATTCACAGCTTATGATGTGTAAACTAAGGAGAAGGCATTTCAACAAATTAGAAGCAATGAAAGCTAGACACCATATGAAAGATGCAACGAATATCACTCTGCCAAGTTAAAACTGTCTCGTCATAAGTGCCATTTCAACAAATTAGTAGTACAAGCTAGAAAAGAATGTGAGATGTAACCTATATCACACTCCGAAGTCAAACGTGTCTTATGATAAGTGATTGTTGCAGGTTACACAACAGTAGTAATTTGATGTAAGAACATGGTGTGATAGACAGATATTGTATGTTCTAGAAACAGGAACACGTGTCTTATTCAAGTATAATGTGTAAAGTAAGCAGATGGAATTCAACAAAATTAGAAGCAATACAAGCTAGACATCACACATAACATGCAACCACATATAACAGTGCCAAGTTAGAGGGAGCACCGGTGATGCTGCACTAGGGGAGACGTGCTCATCATAAACACAGCTTTGTTGAGTGTCTATGCATGTGTTGTCTTGGAAATCATCTTGGGGTGTGGAGGAGTAGAAACTGTAGAGGCCCTCCGTTCGGAAGGAGCACCTTTATCCGCTGCCTTGCTAACTTCCTTCCGCTTTATTGATTTTGAATTGTCAAGTAAAACCGATAAGAAAAAGCAATAAAATTCTCTCTTCAGAACTCATTCATGCATGATACAGACAATCACTACTTTGATGTAAGGCAAACACATGATACCAGGATGGAATATGTACGAAAAACAGGACGGCATGGCATGTTCACAACTGTTTGTGTAAACTAAGCAGAAACCATTCCAGCAAATAAGAAGCAATGCAAGCTAGACACCACATGAAAGATGCAACCAATATGATTCTGCCAAGTTAAAAGCGTCCCATCATAAATGGAATTTCAACAAATTAGAAGCAGCACATGCTATAAATCATATGAAAGATGCAACTAATATCGCACTGCATATACTAAAGGTGTCTCATCATGTTGATTGATGCGGGATACAAAAAAACAATAGTTTTATGTAAGGACATGCTTAATAGACAGATGTACTATGTACAAAATACAGGAAGGCATGTCACATTGATAGGTATAATGTATAAGCTAAGCAGACTAGCACATGCAGTTTAACCAGATTGGAAGAATTACAATCTAGACACCATATGCAACATGCAACCACATATCACGCTGCCAAGTTAGAGCAAGCACCTGCGATGCTAGTGTAGGGGAAATGCTGTAATCAACTACAGAGCTACGTTCACTATCTTCATCTAGCATTTCTATTTCTTGAGAATCATGTCGGGAGGCTGACGCTGCATTCTTTAAATGAGGAGTAGTCCCCTTGCCTGCCTGCCTCGTCATAAGTGATTGATGAGGGATACACAAGAACATTAGTTTGATGTAAGAACATGGTTAATACACAGATGTACTAGTATGTACCAAAAACAGAAAGGCATGTCATATTCAAAGGTATAATGTGTAAGCTAAGCAGATGCAATTTAACCAAATTGGAAGCAATACAAGCTAGACATCCGGCTGGAGTGGTGAGCATGATCATCTAGGACCTGAGAGCCTGGTGGGAGGCGGGCTGCTTCGCCACCATCACAGCTTTTTAGTTGGCTTCCAGGTGATGCCTATCTTTGTTGGGCTTGTCACTGGCTCGGCCAGTGCCCTGACTATCTATTTGTCTTCTGGTGCTCACGGGATGGTGGTTCATGTAAAAAAATAGCTTTCCTTATCTTACCGACTTCGGCCTTTCAAATACAAGCTAGACACCATATGGAACATGCAACCACATATGACACCGTGAAGTTAAAGCAAGCACCTGGGATGGTGGTTCATTGCGAGCGAGGTCATCAACTCCAGAGCTACGTTTACCGTCTCCATCTGCTGACACTGCACCCTTTATAGCACTGTAACGTGTCTTGCCTAACCGCACACGAAGTTGGAGCGACTTCTCTCTTTTCTTTTTGGCTTCTCTCATGGCAACAGAGTCTGAAATACCCTTGCATAAAAACATAATAGTGAGAGTAAGGGTGAAGTGTGTGCAGAACTAGTGCACTGTAAAAGTAGCAGATAGCAGGTGGCTGAAAAATAAATGACAGGAGACATATGATAGCTGTACAGCATTGCATGGAAAACAAAATTAGATTCTACTCCATATGATTTTGTAATATATGAGCACAGGAAATGCAGGTACTCCTCCAGCACACCACCGCATGTGGTCATATCTAAGATAACAGTCGACTGAAAATAAATAGGTCAGTTGATTTTTTTAATGAACCGTCCGATCTATACGGAATGGGCAGATGGCCTTCGTCTACCTCCTGCCAGTCACTGTTGACGGTCTTTCTCGAACCGCCAGCGACCACTGGCCCAGATCCCTGCCTCCGCCGCCCCGCCCTCCCATCGACCTCACACCACCGCCGTGCTTGGCAGTGCCCCCAGGCCATCCCTTTAATCCCGGCCGACCTCCAGATCGGGCGCCAGTAGCTCTAGGCCGCACACGCCCCTAAGATAAACACCAAGCCGCTGCTTCCCCGGCGTAATAGGCGTACTAGCGCCTGTTACGCCGAGGAATGCTTCCGTTAATTGGGAATCAACTGGCCAGAAATTGAAATTCAGGGGGGCGACGGACCTCTAGCTAAGGTGAAATAGTATATGAGGAGAAACCTTGTGCATCACGAGTTACTAGGAACATCTAGTATCAAGAAGAAGCGGTCAACTAGTGTCTTCTGTGGGATGAATACCGTGCAAGCAGAGACGTAAGATTTGCACGAATAAGGGAAGAGGAGTACCTTTTTCGGTTGCCGGTGTGGTCACCTCCACATGTCGCGCCGATCTTCTTCTTTTTACCAGGGAAACCGATGTTCTGGAGGGTGCAGGCTTGGACGAACCCATGGCCACACTATTGACTGTGTTGCCGTGGCCGTATATCGGCGGAGGGGAAGTAGATCCGAGGCGGCGAAGGACGCCGTAGCAGGAACAGCTCCGGTGCGGTGGAGGGTGGTGAAGTTGGAGCGGCAGCGGTGAGGCGCAGGACGGCGTGGTTGAACTGGCTCGGGTACGGACGGCTCGGCCTCGGCTTCAACTACTAGCTGTGGAGGGCGTTGCGGTTGAGGTTGCGGTGGACGACGACGTCGGGGTATCGGCTCCGGCGTGATGGAGGAGGGCGGCGGTTGATGGGTGGGATGGGGTGGCGGACGGAGGACGCCGGGGTTTCGCGGCTGGTGGAGAGGTAGTTTTGGCGCCCACGGAGTATGAATGGGGAATCGGACGGGTGGGGGGGAACCATGTTTCGGTGTGGGACGCGCTTGTTTTTGGCTTTTTTGAACAGAAGATGGGACACACTTGTTTGAAATTTGGGGAAAGTACAAACTTTGCCCCCCTCTTAAATTTTGGACCTACTGCGGGTCGGGGGTAGGATGGTAATCCCAGGTGTTCCAAATAGTGGGCGGGAGCGATTTCGGCCGCGCGCATGTGTGCTTAGGTGGCCATTGTGTATGAATGTTTTTCGGATGCGGTTGCGTGGCGTCTAGATGAAGCTACAAACCTACCCTGGTTTAGACCTTTGGACGTCGGGCCGGTAGGTTTCACGGGTCGGAGTTATTAGAAAAGTAATTTCCTTGTACTACCAAACATTGGTCTCACGCGGTTTCGGGCGAGTAGAGGCTCTTTTGACGCTTCGTTCGAAATTTTGAAACACAAGCATTCACGTTTAGTGTACTCTTGAACTATGAGGATTGACCTAAATAGACAACGTTATATTTGACCTTGTATGTTTGAAAACCTCATTAAATTATCCGCTTCTTTTCGAAATTTTGACACTTGAAAATCCTATAACTACGATTATTTTGGAATGGAGGAGCTAAATTTGAAACTATTTTGTACACGACTACATATGCTATTATGTACAAAATCAGAGCAAAGATTGGTGCCCCCATAATTTAGGTATGGTTTACAAATGCCATGATATCAAATTCAAATAATTGAATGGACTTCTTGTTGAATTCGATTTTTTTAAACCACCTTAAGTTGAATTCAAATGTATGCTAGTTCATAGGTAGCTATTTATAATGTCCATTGTGTAACTTTCGTATGTATAATGTGCTTTACACACACAACATGAACTATACTCACATTTATATTCGATTGCTAAAGCGATGCATTGTCTAGAGTTCAACATACTAACTATGTGGATCAATTGTGTCGAATAATAACATAGACATGCTCAAATTCGATAGAATCTAGATGTTTGATGGATCAATGACCACTCCTTACGCGAATTGCAAATATCATGATCCCATCCTAATATTTGGATACAATTTATATCTTTAATCAATGTGTAGAGCAGTCTTTTACATGTAGTTTCACTCTCCATCGGTGGTCTCTCACACATGCTCACACACTCTCTCCCGAGGTGTCTTTCTCGCACACATGCTCTAGATATAACCCTCCCTCCCTCCCTCTCGTAACCATTTACAACTGTTTTCACTAACCTTTATCACAAGCACTCTTCCTCTCGCAAACATACACACGCACAATCCTCATCGACCCTTTCTATATACATGGACCTGCCTACGTGTCTCATGTACGCACATTATCTTTACGCCTGTCTCTCACGCATTGTCTCACACCTCTCTTCCTAATCGACGAGTATGATTCTAGCAGAGCATTCTGTAGGATGCCCCTTAAAGTTAGGTTGGATGAATAGTAATATCAGAGATAAAGGGGTTACCTTAGTCCGAGAACCTAGGGTTACAAATCCTAGCCGGCTTTGTCAGTGGACATAGAGTCCTTCACAATTCTGCTATCTTTGTCTTGTACGACTAGCCATCCATGGGTCTTCCTAAATGCGTCACGGGCCGACCAATGTGGCGCAGGTCGGAACCGAACGAAGGGCCTCACCTCGACCCACCGGACCTCACGCGGTGACAGACCCTCTGCCCCCACGTCTCATTATCTTCTCACACCCACACATACCAACACAAACACCACACACAGAGGAAATTTCTCCTGGTGCCTCTATTCCCCCCCCCCCTTGCATATACACACTCAAGGGAATGGAATCTCTTGTCGTGACGTCATATTCGTCTCTCTCTCTCTAGACCACTCTCATTTCTCGTGCTATCTCTCCCACGCCCCCCCGTCGGCCCCTCTATCCATGCCTCTCTCGAATACGTAATACACACACATACCTCTCTAGGCCCCGCCAAATGCATCAACTACACATTCACACATGTTACATCATGTACCCCATTGATCTAAAAAGCCCTCTCTTCACGTTTATTTCACATACAACATTCCTTTTGAATAAAGTGTGGCCAAAAAATTATTTTAGAGTTTCTACATATATACAACATTACAAAGTTATACGGAGGAGTACGAACGCTAATTTGCATTGCATGGTGCCCACAATGATATTTATTCCGCACTGTGAATTTGTATATTTTTATACTATATAGAAAGTTAGTCATAATAAAGAGAAATGAAGAGCATCTCTCTCTCCATCGCATACCCCCCCCTGTACGCCCCTTTCACGTATGCACACAAAACTATCTCCAGGTCCTCTAAAAGTAAGCCCCCAGAAAATTCACACATGTTTCATCTTTCTCCCGCGATATATGCAATGACGATCATTGTATTTGAAGCGAAAGCACGATACATACATTGGACTTCAGAATCCACTCATTACGGTCACCATTTACGTTTAGTGGTTATTATACAGTCACGGGCTCACCGTACAACTCTGTATTTGCTCATGACATGACTAGTTGACCAATTAAGCGCTCCACGTGGCACCTCTAATGTTGCATCACATTATCTCACTACCATCGTGCCCACCCGTCGACTTGTATCTACTCTACATCTACACTCTTATAAAATACATAAAATACACTCTTATAAAAAAAGAGAGTTGGTGATGATGGTGTGCCTGCCATCCTGCAATATAGGCCGTCCGATTTATATCTGACGGATAGGAAAGAAACTATGGCAATTTTGCAAAAAGGTACCCACACACCTCTCCACATTTGCAAATAAGGCCTTCCCTCGTTCATCCTTTTCTCTCACCAGATAAACAAGTCATACAAATGCATCTTGATGTTACGTGCAACGCACGGGCATCTTGCTAGTAAGAACGAAAACAAACGACAAAA
This sequence comes from Aegilops tauschii subsp. strangulata, assembly GCF_002575655.3. Classification (NCBI taxonomy): domain Eukaryota; kingdom Viridiplantae; phylum Streptophyta; class Magnoliopsida; order Poales; family Poaceae; genus Aegilops; species Aegilops tauschii. The sequence goes on along the minus strand of NC_053041.3, from coordinate 460,040,293 downwards.
AAATATTTGGACGGTGGTTCGAAGTCATGACCGCGGGCACAGCGGACAAGGTGGCCTTGTATTGGTATGCTGAGCCGTCTGTTTTAACACACAGGAGCTGGTGTGGTGATTATACACACACGCACGCATGCACACGAACTGCATCCACGCAACAGTCACACAAACACATGCACCCACGCACGCACACAACACTCACACGTACACACGCAGCCACGCACGCACGCAACACTCACACGCACGCACGCAACACTCACATGCACACACGCACGCATGCATGCACACACCAGTACACCACACGACCAACACACACTCTCACGCTCAAGTGCTCAACCTACACGTGCATGCGCACACATCAGGCCCTAACAGACACGTACACAACCAGGTGATTCCCACGCATGGGTTGGAGCCTTGTCGCGCCTGCGTAAATTTGTGTTTATCTGACCTTTTGCCTATGCGAACTGACAGGTGGGACCCACAAGGAACGTGGTCAATTTAACTAGTCAACATGGCGCCATGCAGACTATTTGGCCGGTCAACAGAGTGCAATCCGATGCTGAACTGTGAGCAAGTGACGTATAATCACCGCAAAACGTATATAGTGACCGTAATCAGCTTATTCTGAAGTTCGGTGACCGTATTACGCTTTTCTCTCTGTAGGCCCTCCAAAACTACATCTCTACACGTTCTCGCATGTTACATCTAACAACTATGCAATACAACACTACTACTACACTCTAACACAATAAATCATATGTGTTTTTAGTTTTACTAGATATCATATTGGTTCTTATAATTATTCAGTTTGCATACATTAAAATTGCCTTTGAAATGTATGGCCAGTATCATCTACCGTGTGGGGAAAATCCCGCCCTTTCCTGTTTAATCGGGTTTGTATCGATGGATCGTGCGAAACAGCAAAACTATAGTACTATACAGTACTACAAGTGATAGTTCATTGGGCCGTCGTGTCGTCTACTCCTCCGTCGTAAGAGTGGAGCGCTCGCTTTCATAAATCTTCTAGTCCCTTTCGCCGACATGTGGGACATCAAGCTACCGGGTCCACGTGCCATACCGGAATACAGTGCAGAGCAGCCGGGGTGAAGCACCCCAGTCATGGCGCCGGCGTAGTAATTAGCAATGAGGCGTCAAATCACAAGCTGCACCTTTCCCGCAGTTAAGTTGGAGGGAGGAAGCAACCATCATTTCACTCGTTGCTGAATCCGCTTCTCCCTCATCTTCTTCAACTTAACCATGTGTTGCTTCTGCCGTTATTCGGCCTCATGTGGGACACGGATCGGCTTGGTAAAGCACTGACACGTGGGACCGCATGTTAGCAAACCGCCAGGACAACGTCCTCCGAAAATAAGAAGCCTAATCCTAGACTTACAAAGGGCTACGTAGCTGCTACGTATACTTTCCATCTAATCTATATATGCCCCCCTGATTTTCAGGTGGGGTGGGCCTAATCCTCTCCTTTAATCCAATCAAATAGTCCCACATCACATCAGTTCGTAACTTTACGTAAACCATTACGTGGATGTAGCATTGCTCAAATAAGAAACCTCCCCCGCCATCCGCGCGGCAAAATCACCTCCTTTTTTACTAATCTTGATTATATAATTTTTTAGATCAATATAATTGAGATTTGTATAGATAGCACACAGGAGCAAAACCAAGTGGTACGGTTAAGGGCATCCACAATGTGTAGCCAAATGTGAAAATAGCTTTTGGCATCGTGGGAACCATTGTGGACGGTGTTGCCAAAGCCAAAAAGATGGAACCGAAGCTCCCTGATTGATTGATTGAAGGAATAGAAAAATGCAACGTCTCTCCTCTTTCTCCCATGCTTGGACGCATGTAGTACAGTATAGAGCACAGAGTCTACTCCCCTGTCCCTTCTATCACAAATCACAAAGCAGTGAGGCATCAAATCACAAAAGCACGGACGAAGCAACCATCATTTCACTCTTCGCTGACTCCGCTTCTCCATCGTCTTCTTCGAGAAACCATCTCACCGCACTAGTACTCCTAGTAGTACTAGTAAAGGACTTCCTGGATGCAAATAAGGCGGTTGTCTCGTCTTGCAGGCGGCACTTGCGAACGACTTACCGTGGTCTCCCTCAATGGTGTTCTTCGTCAAACGCAATTCGCCAAACCACCCAAAAAAAGATATCGTCGACGTCACCGCAATGGGGAAGGAAGTCAAATATAGTTACTACCTCCATTTTGTTTGTACACAAGGCCAGTATATCAAAATTACAATTTGCAAAGGGCCACTAACACTAATCGAGGCAAAATTGATGGGGTTAGCAACCAAGGACATTAATATCCCCTGCATGCATGCGGAAGTGAGAAGGTTGGTTTGCATGGCGCTGCATTAATCAAGCGATGAGGAGTGAGATGGTTAGCTCTTTGGTCTTTGGAGAAAAAAATACGCATTAATTGACACGTGAAACGAGGATTTGTATCGATTAAATCCCGCAAAGGAAAACCCCGCCTTTCTTTTTTAACACTAGTACTCCTAGTACGTACGTACTTATCCTGTTTGGGTCTAGGCCTTGCATTGCCAAACTTCGCCACACATTTCTGCCAAGCTTGCCTAAAGTTTTCAAAATGAGAAGGAGGTACACTTGCGCACAGCTATCGCGGTCGCACCGCACCCTCACACGGTCGCTCCTGCACGCCGCGGTCGCACCGCACCCTCACACAGTCGCTCCTGCATGCCGCAAACCCAACCAAGGGAACGCACCCTCACTGAGACGTGCTATTGCATGTGAACAAACCAAACTCAGCCATCCTATCGCTGACACATAATTTTCGTTCATAGAGTATGTTTATCCAACCGCATGTTGGGGAGTATCCGTACGACCCGTGCGGTGGTCTGTTGGGGAAGAAGAAGAGGTGAGGAAGAAGGAAAGAAGGGTTAGGAGACGTAGGATATTCATCCAACCGCCTGAAATGGTAGACTGGCCCAAGTCAGGTGACTTGCATAACAAATATATGTTTTTACACAGCAAAAGATCCATAAAAACAACAACATAAAGAAAAACTATCACTACTCGCGGAAAGAGACGGCCTCGTCGTCTTTGGCTGCTGGCGCGAACCAGCCGTCGCTGCCGGCGTGTGTCTCCGCACCGTGGTTGTCCTCGGACTCCAGCTACTCGTTCAAGCGGAGCGTGCGGGCGTTCTGCACGGACGAGAGCACAGCCCGGTTCAAGTCGAGGACGTCCGGTTCCGCCTGCAGGAGGGCCTCGATGGCAGCGGCATCCGCGCACTCCGCGTCGAGTCGAGCCTCCGCCACCCGGTTCAAGTCCAGGACGTCCGGTTCCGCTTGCAGGAGGGCGTCGATGAGAGCGGCATCTGCGCGCTCTGCGTCGAGTCGAGCCTCTGCCGCCCGGTTCAAGTCCAGGACGTCCGGTTCCGCCTGCAGGAGGGCCTCGATGGCAGCGGCATCCGCGCGCTCCGCCTCAAGTTGAGCCTCCGCCACCCGGTTCACATCCACGACATCCGGTTCCGCCTGCAGGAGAGCCTCGATGGCAGTGGCATGCGCGCACTCCGCGTCGAGTTGAGCCTCTGCCTCCCGGTCCTCCTTTAGTATCGCCATGTTGAACCGCTGGTCCGCCTGCACCATGGGGGACTCGGACGCCGGCACGAAGTCGACGTCCATTGTCTCTTACCCATTGGGGGCCTTCTGCGCCACGACCTCCGCCATGAACATTGGATCGGCTTCCTCCTCCTCGTAGCTTGGCTCCAGAGAACTCGGGAATTGGCCCGCCGCAAAGCGAGCTTGGGAACGGAGGTCTGTGGCGCCGACCGCCGCCGCGATTTCTGCGCGGCACTTCGGCGTCAGCATCTTGTAGTAAGTGATCTTGCGGCGCACCATGGCTTTCCGGCGAACTAGGGGACGCTTGATGCGGGCTAGGGGATCGAAAGGTGGGGGAATGGGCTAGAGATTTGGTGTGGTTTTAGGGCAGTGGCTGGCGTAGGCCGAGCAGCGAAGGTTCTGGTGTGAATAGTGGTTCCGGTGATGACCGGTCAATCGGTTTTGACAGTACATCGCTCTTGTCGCGTTCGCGTTGCAGCCCGGCACGCTGGACCCTCCACGTCGCTCACCGAATGGAACGCGATTCGTCTTGCGTTTTCGCTCGCTTGTGGGACCGCAGTTGAGAGCAAATCGACGTCCCTCCCCCTCCCCCGCCTGCGTCATTTATTATACCACCACTCCCTCCGTTTTATGTGGAGTAAATAAAAACAGAGGGAGTATACTACGGGCGAGGATCCCCTGACGTGGCCGAACCCATTGAGTAACTGACATGCGGGGCCTAGCAAGCATGGGGTCCGCCAGTAAGTGACCGAAAGGGAGGGTAAGGCAGGGATACCTATGTCAGAGGATCCACTTCCACTATACTACTTTGACCAAATGTTAGAGTAATAATATATGACATGCAACTTACACAAATGTTAGAGTAATAATATATGACATGCAACTTACACAAAGCATACAGGGTCTAATGCGTTTTTCGAGGCTAACTTTGACCAAATGTTAGAGTAATAATATATGACATGCAACTTACACAAAGCATACGGTCAAATTCGTATGTGAAAGGAGTTTCCAATGATATAATTTTCACATTATACATCTCATGTACTATTAATCTTGTCAATAGTCAAATTGGAAACCATCTCGAGTACAAATCTAGGAGTACGTACGAATCTAACAATATTGATTGGGCGTTGTTGAATGTTGATACCTTTTTTTATCAAAGTAGAGATACTTTGACTACACATAAAACTTATATGTAAACTAGAAAGGATAGGGGGAGTATATTGTACGTTCAAAAACGAAACGAACATTGAATACCCTTTATATATGATTTGCGGATGCTATGATCACCGGTTCAAAATTTTGAATACGCCTTAGGTATCACGTGCCCCCACTCGTTCCCTCTCGATTTCATCTCGGGGTCCGGAGATCTATTGAAAGAGGACTAGGGTGGGTACATGCGAATGATACTCGGCGGAATGTTCAAATGAGGCATGCGGGAGGATGGACTCGACTGGAGGGCGACATGATCGATGCAGAAGAGGGTTGGAGAGGAATGAGAAATAAGCAAACGCCACATGATTATACTTGAACGGCTCAAATAAACAATAAGTTGTCTCGCTTGGCCTACATAGTGAAATGCCTAATGCGCAACGCGGAGCACTGACGCTCAAATATGGCCGGGAAAACAGGGAAACCGACATGTGGGGCACACCCGTCGGGACGACGTAGCGCAGACTAGTCCAATGGAGGAGCTGGCCCACGACCTCCTCGCCGCCGACAACCGTTCATGTGGGTCGTTGGGGCCAACAACGGGGTGCAGCTCCAGCACCGCCTCTGGACACGGCGACCGCGGTGAGCGACACGCTCATATCGTCGCTAGACACGGTCGGTTTCAGTGTGACGAGGGTGGCGTTAGTGCTGTGGCACGACCAACGGTATGTTTGGTTTGTGCCCAAGGTTGCCCCATCAAAGCATTGGGTAGCCAAAATTTTGGTTGAGGTATTGGTTGCCCATGATTTGGCCGACATTGGCAAGAAAAATGAACTAGAGTTGGCTAGAGTTCATTGGCATGCCAAAGTAATGGCAACCATCCAAACAAAGACCAATCTTTGGGTCATGACCAAAATTTTGGTTGAGGTATTGGTTGCCCATGATTTGGCCGACATTGGCAAGAAAAATGAACTAGAGTTGGCTAGAGTTCATTGGCATGCCAAAAAAATGGCAACCATCCAAACAAAGACCAATCTTTGGGTCATGACCAAAATTTTGGTAAGGTGCACTTTGGCCACAATCCAAACACACCCCAACACCCGGCTCGTCGAGGATGCACGGGGCGCCGCGACGCGTCCGCGGAGTGGTGTAGCGCGGCCAACTGCATCCTCTGGACCTGAGACCATGCCGGGTCGTCTTGCTTTTTCAATGACATGCGGGGATCGCATGTGAGCAAAGGGCATCTCCAACATTGCCACGACCGCAGCTGACTACCCTGGCACACCAAAACCCTCGTCCCTCGCGCCGTCGCGCGGTGCGTTCCCAGCCGGCGCCAGCTGCTCGCATTCATGTCATCCGTTCGTATGTCGTCGTTAAGAGGCTCGGTGCCCGAGGAACCAACTCCGGCAACTTAATGACGCACCCGGACGCTTGGCCTCACCGGAATGCGCTACTTAAAGCGGCAACGCCCAGCTAACCTCCACACCATAGCGCATCGTCCTCCTACCTGGCACCACATCCGCCATGACCGCAAGTGCGAACGCTCTACGGGAGAGCCTGTCTTCGGGGATGAAGCTCGAGGTCACCGCCCTCGCTCAAGTCGCCTCTCGCGACGCAATAGCGGCGTAGCCGGACGCGGACGCAGCCGCATAAGCGGTGGCCACGCTGGCGGCCGACGACGGGAGCACCGTCAGCCACGCGTCCTACTTGCCGTCGTCCAACGTCTGGCACCGCCGAGGTTGGGGACTCCTCCGAGGATGAGTAGGGCATGGGAGGCGGCAGGGCATGGTGTGCCAACTGGCCGGTCTGTATCCCGTGTTCTACTCTTCCTCGCTGGAGACCGCACCTTCACTTCACGGGTCTTGAACCCCGTCCCCGTACATAGAGACCGCAGATGGAGGACGTCGGCCGCCGCCGTAGAATAGGTTTAGGGTCTTTCTTTTATTTTTCTGTCCTATAAAAGTTCGAAATGTAATGAAAATCTGCCGTGTTTGCATTAATCTCGGCCGGTGTATATGAACTTTCACAATAATATACATATTGTAGGAGTACTAGCAAGATGCCCGTGCGTTGCACGGAAGATCAAGATCTTGTGGGAGAAAAGGATGAACGAGGGAAAGCCTTATCTGCAAATGTGGAGAGGAGTGCGGGTAAATTGTCATAGTTTCCTTCCTATCCGTTAGATATAGATCGGACGGCCTATATTGCAGGATGACAGGCACACCATCATGACCAACTCTGCTTTTTATTGAACCGAGACAAATCTAACATGCGAAGTAAAATAAACACATAGGGTCTATACATACACAAATTATCTTAGGCACTCCAATAGTACGTCCACTACACATTCACGCATTTCACATCTTTCTACATCTACGGGAACCTAGGAAAGGGTTAACGTAAATTGCCTCTCTCTCTCCTCCCCTGATTTTCATGGTGGTGGGCCCCTCCCTCCCCCCAATCTACAATCAACAGCTCACACGTTTCACATTACGTTAATTACGTAACTGGGATTACGTAGGTGTAGCATTACTCGTCCTAAAAAACCCAACTAAGCCAACCTCCCAGCATATTGCGCGGGAAAAGACCCGGCCGCGCCGTTTTAGTCGGGATTACCGGATTACTAGTAGTAGTATCGATGGATTGCCCGAAGCAACAAAAAAATTTTTTTGAGGGGGCAAAGCACCTAGTTTAAAAGGAAAAAAGGCGGTACACTCACAACACTCCTGTCGCGGTCGCATTGCACCCCACACACGTTCGGTCCTGCACAAGGCTCACGCAAACGGAACGCGCTTCGGCTTGCCTCTTCACTGACACGTGGGACTGCACTTGGAGAAACCGACCATGCGCCAAACTCCCCCCGCCCACCGCGCAAAAATCCTCCCCCCCCCCACACCCAAAAATTCCCCCCAAATCCGATTCAACCGCCCTTCGGCCAACTAGCCAATAATATTCCCCAAACCCCCCTCCCCCCTGTCCCCCTCCACTCCATTCGCTCCGCCAAAGCCGCCCTCCCCACCGCGCCGATATGTCGGCGCCGTGGTTCGGCGATCCTCTCGCTCCCACAGTACACTCTCGTAGACTACCGTCCTCTAGCCGCGCCGCCACCTCTGGCTACGTTCTTGTGGAGGCGCACGGTGGTCAGCGCCGCCACCGCTGGCGACGTTCGTGTGGAGACGGACGGCGGTCAGCTTCTCCCACGGTACGCGCATTCTAGACTGAGGCCCCGTTCATGTCGGTGTAGCGCTGAATGTTAGCTGATAGACGCTGTTAATCTCACTGTTTGGCGAAGTAGTTTACTGTCAATATGCTCTGCTTAAGAAGCTTCTTTGCCCTGTTCTGCACTCAATCTGCTTAGCTGAGATGGCATGCCAAGGCCGATTAGTTGCTAAAATATCCTGCCATATATTTATTGTGACGTAGATTGCCATGGTCTAGTAGCCAATCTGTTAGGTGAAATAGCTCTACACCGTTTTATACTCGATCTTTGTTGCTGCGATAGCCTTCGATAGTTCGATGGCTGTGTGCTCGGCCTCATTGACTGCTGAAACAACCTGCCATAATTTGGCACTCAAATCTGTTTGCTGAATTAGCTTTACATATATTTCGTTACTTAGATATGCTCGTCCAAATTTCCTGCCATAGCTTTAGACATTGACCTAGGTATTTTTTTCTGGACTTCATTAAAAAGCATATATGTTTTTCCTGTAATATCTAGTAGAAGAACTAATTTGTATGTCTAATAGATGGACATGACTTGGATAACTTCTGCTCGAAGATTCTCCGCTGCATATGTCGAGGGGGTTGAAAACTTCATGAACTTTATCAGAGTTGAGTATAGTGGTCCGAAATCAGATGTTCTCTATCCGTGTAGCAGTTGTATGAATTTAGTTACAAGACCCCAGTCAACTGTGCAAAATCATCTACACTTGTATGGGATGTCGGTCACATATACTAGGTGGGTTCATCATGGTGAAGCTGTGAACGTCAATGTTATTGACTACGTGGAAGCAGCAGATCACCATCTTGATCTGCCTGATGCTCAGGTGGAAGAGGAGGAGGAGGTGGTGGTGGCAGAGCCAGTGAGTTTAACCAACATTGAAACAATGCTACGAAATGCTCGTGCATTCCGTGAACTTTCACCTGCAGAAGAAAAACGGTGGGCCCGCATGTTGGAACAATGCAACGTTGCTGTCACCCCAGGAAATAAGCTGTCAGTATTCTCAGCTATGGTCACCTTTCTTCAGGTGAAGACATATGAGCGGATGACCAACAAATCATTCGATGCGATGTTGGCTGCTTTCTGCGAATCTTTCCTAGATGCGTCTGAGCTGCCACACACCTACAGTAAAATGAAGAATTTCCATCGTGCAGTTGGAATTGGATATGATATGATCCATGTTTGTAAGAATAATTGTGTTCTGTTCCGGAAGGATTATGCCAACTTAAGTGAATGCCCGAAATGCAAATCATCAAGATGGAAAGATGGCGATGCTGTGAAGAGGATTCCTCATAATGTTCTGAGACATTTTCCAATTATACGAAGATTGTAGAGGTTGTTTCATGATGCTGAAACAAGAGAGGATGTACTGTGGCATTCTAGGAACCAGGAGTACAGAGATCAGAATGTAATGAGCCATCCATCTCATGGTAGTGAGTGGAAAAGCTTCAATGATAAACACAAAGAGTTTGCTGTTGACCCGAGACACATTAGACTTGGCTTAGCTTCAGATGGATTTAACCCATTTGGCCACCAGAGCGCCACATATAGCATGTGGCCAGTGCTTGTTATCCCTTACAATATGCCTCCAAATGTCTGCACCAAAGAATCAAACTACATGATGGCCTTGCTCATCCCAGGTCCAAAAAGTCTTGGAAAGGATTTTGATTTGTTCATGGAGCCTCTTGTGGAGGAACTTCAACAGCTATGGAAGGGTGTTCTCACTCGAGACCTATATAGCAGCCCACCAGCTGATTTCTTTCTGCGTGCTGTTATAATTTGGTGGATCCATGATTATCCGGCTTTGGGCACTATGTCAGGGCGAACGACACATGGTTACAATGCATGTGTTCGCTGTGACAGGAATCCGCTGTCATGCGCAATACTTAGCAAGATCTGTTACATTGGACACTGTCGTTTCCTTGCCAAGGACAAGCCGCATCCTAGAAAATACCGAAGACATGTGTTCAATGCAAAGCATGAAAACCGTGAGGCGCCAAAGAGGCTCACCGCCGATGAGTTGCAAGTGGAATTAGAGAAGGTCAGGCATATTACACCAGGAAACCATCCTGGTAATGGTAGCGGGAAAAGGAAGCGTGGCAGGGTAGAAGAGAGATTATTGTTTACCCGCAGGTCCACTTTGTGGGACTTGGAGTATTGGAAAGATTTGGATCCGCGGCATAATCTTGATGTGATGCACATCGAGAAAAATATATGTGACAACATTATCGGCACACTTCTTAATATTGAAGGCAAGACGAAAGATACCTTAAAATATAGGATTGATTTGACACACCTGGGTATCAGAAAGGATTTGCAGGTGCAAGATGAAGGTAAACCACGGGATATGACACCAGCTGTGTACGTCTTGGACAAGGTAAAAAGAAAAGAATTATGCGAGGTCCTGTCACGTGTGAGATTCCCACATGGATTTGCTTCCAACCCTGAAAGGAGAGTCAGTGCAGATGGAAACAAGGTACAAGGATTGAAAACTCATGACTGCCACATCCTACTTCAAAGGGTTTTACCTGTTATCCTTAGAGGATTGGGCCACCCTGACTTATACAGAGCAGTTGCAGAGTTGGGACAATTCTTCAGGGAACTCTGCAGTAGGAATATCATGATAGATGCTTTGGAGCGTCTTAGAGACAAGATACCAACTATCCTATGCGACCTTGAGAAGATATATCCTCCAGCCTTCTTTGATATGATGGTGCATTTGGCTGTTCATCTACCTGATGAGGCACTACTTAGAGGTCCAGTACAGTATGGCTGGATGTACCCTATTGAAAGGCGGCTAGGCACTTTCAAGGGCTATGTTAGGAACAGAGCTAGACCCGAGGGTTCCATTGCAGAGGCCTACATTGCTACAGAAGCGTTGACATTCTGCTCAAAATACATTGAAACAGCTGATCAGCTTAGCAAAGAGGTGGGTGAAGACAATCCCGGGCTCAATGTTTTCGATTATTCTGTTCGAGTTACAGGGAAGAGTCGACAAGAGGACAAACCTAAAGATTTGGACAAAATGGTTTGGTATGTGTTGAATAACTGTCCTGAGATACTACCTTATATCAAGTAAGTGCAGTACTGCAGCTTATACATCGTAATCTACTAAACTTGCAGCACATTCTTATATATTTAGATGTTTGACGCGATCACTATGTTGTGCAGTATCTACAAAGAGGAGTTACTGCCTCAAAATCCAAGAAACATTGACAAACTGGTTATGGCAGGATTTGCGAAATGGTTCAAGAACCATGTAAGCTTTTGAAGTGCACTGTCAGTTTTTTTAATATATTGAGTACATAAGATGATCAGCTTGTCTATTTTCTAACCATAGGTTAAGAAGATGCGGGAGGATGGGCAGGCAGTTCTTGATGCCCTTTACTCACTAGCAATGGGTCCTGATACTCGGGTAAGACATTATGAATCTTGCGTTGTTGGAGATGTGCGCTACAACACCCTTGCACGAGACGAAGGCAGGAAGACACAAAACAGTGCCATCATGAGCACAGATACGTATGACAAAGAGACAACTGAAATGTATGCTAACATAACAGACATTGTTCAGTTGCAGTATATCTCCAGTTTTGAGGATCATCGGTGTGTGGTTCTGTGGTTCTGTTGTGCTGTCGTTGGTATAACCTATTTTCCAGGATCGCAAAACCCAGAGCTGGTGATTATTTCAAATCCATCAATGTCAAGGCGGCGTACCAGACCAACGAGCCTTTTATTTTGGCAAATCAAGCAACACAGATATTTTTCTTGGAAGACACATTTGCACGTAGCGATGACTGGAGAGTATTGCAAAGGTTTGAGCAGAGGAATTCGTTTAATGAAGTTGCACAACAAGATGATGCTTACACTGCTCCTGATGTACAAGATAACACAGATGTTCCTAATATCTTTGAGAACCATCACATCAATGACGCCGGCAAAAAGATTGCCTGTCGTGCTGTGGACATACAAGAGTTGATCAAGAAGAAGCCAACATTCAAGGACGTTGAGGACGAAGAAGAAGATGACACCGTGGGGAATTACGATTCAGACTTATACACATGGTGAAGATGTTGACGCTGCTGCTGCGGATGATGATTACATTTCTTTTGTCGTATTTGCCTGTCAGAAGACGTTTTTTTTATCTACTATGTGAAATTGTGTTTTCTATGACAACTGAAACCTGATGAATATGTTGTTTAGTATTTTGCTGTGAGAACATCACTTGTTATGTATGCTGATTTGTGTTTGGTGATTGTATGACAACTAAAACATGATGACATTGTTGTTTAGTTGTACTCATATTTGGCTGTGAAACTTGAATTTGATGACATAGTTTGCTGTTGGACTGCAATTTGCTCGACGTCTTCGAATGAGAACAAAGCTGACCCGACAGGGCCTCTGCTATTTATTTATTTATATGAGCAAAAGGGGATACCCCTTGATTTCGGTTAATAGAAATCATTAGATGTTCACAACACTACGCCCAGCCTGCTACACAGGTTTCATTCATTACTAATTTCAGCAAAGTGCTCATGTCGTAGCCACTGAATACATCATGAGTGCTACATACACTGCAAATAAAGAGACAATCATCCTACAGAGCACATCGATTTTGCCCATTATCTTCACAAGCTCTTTCATCTCCTCATTGCTGTCAAGGCCGTTCAGAAGCTGTTGCTTGGCCATGATCAGAGGAACTGCATCTTTAACCTTCTGCTCTGCATCTTCCTCTTTTGACGTTCCTTCAATTACCTGTCCAACACCCCAACCTGCTGGTATTGGGATTCCTCGGCTAACCAAATAATCAGCGTAGTTGCATTCCCCCACATCAGCAACTTCCCAGAAATACAAATCACACGAATCTTCCCTTTTCTGCATGAATCAAATTGGAAGATCATCAACCAAACTATTAAAAAAATCAGCAACTGAAAGCAGTAGAACAACACTTAAACATATTATTACCCCATGATTCGGGCATTTGTAGAAGACTCGGCCAGGGTTGTGGATTGTGGTTGAGACGCGACGGATGACTCTGCGTGATTTGCAGCAGTGGCACCACACCAACGGCAGCGGGTTGCGATGAGCAATCGGCTGCGGTGCACGTGCCGGCGGGGGTGTGATGAGACCCACAGGCGATGGTACGGGTGGCGACTTGGCGCATATCTGGTTGTTGCCTGCTGAAGAGCAGGTGGACAAGCAGCCAGCGGACATGGTTGTTGCGGCCAGAGCTTCTGATGCTAGGCAGAGTAAGTGGAGAAGAGGAGAAGCGAACGTTGGATATGTCAGTTTCATTACTTGCAGAGTAGCATAGCACCATATATAGTCATAGTCTAGGTTTGGATTCGAACCTGCTACAGGAGGGGCCTCCTTGTTTTGCGAAAAAAATTATTTCTCCACCTGACAGCTGGGACCCACCGGCTGTATCTTCGCACGGAAGGAAGTGCCTCCTTGTTTTGCGAAAAAAATATTCATCCCGTTGACAGCTGGGACCCGTCAGATTTGGTGACTGACTTGTGGGCCTACTAAGCGGATGTGTACGCACGGCTTTGTCAACTTAATGAACAAATGATTCTAGCAGTTGGACCGTTGGATGTTAATCCAACAGTCGTGCTCCTTCTTCAACCTCTGTTCTTGCTCCTGTCTCCCGTGGGCGGCACCGCGGCTGTGCTGACGCGCACCCGAACCAGTGAAGTTTCCCACTCCTCTCCATCTGCGACTCCACTGCCCCGTCTTCCCCATCTCCGGGTCGTTCCTGTCTGGGTGCGCTCGGCACGGTGTGGTCAACGTGGTCAACAACTGAGAGTCATCGGAAGATGACTGTACGTGAGAGGCTGACAGTGGGGACGCACCACGCCCATGGACGCATGCATGCAACAAAACGCGGCGAGGTCAACGTGGTCAAGGAATGACTTCCATCGGAAGTATACTGTACGTGGAGAGTCTCAGCTGGGTCCACGGCCGTAGCAAGTAAGTGCCTCCTTATTACGCAGAAAATAATGATTCCTCCAACTGACAGTAGGGACCCACTGGACGGGCCACCGTATTTTGCGAAAAAAACATTTGCCCCCTGACTGCTGGGACCCACCTGACAGGCCACCGTATTTCGCGAAAAAAACGTTCCCCCTGCTGTCAGCTCGGACCCACCGGAAGTGCCTCCTTATTACGCACAAAAAAATGAATACTCCCCCGGCTAGCTGGGACCCACCTTGGTGGGAGGCTGACTTGTGGGCCTACTAAGTTGACGGGGATGAAGGGCTTTGTCAACTTAGGCAATATGAACGATTCTAGCTCCAGTGACCGTACAATGTCCATCCAACGGCCGTAGTGCTTCTTCAACCTCTGGTCTTCTTGCTCCAGCCGCCCAAAGCAGCGCCGGTCGTGCCGCATGCTCCTGCCTCCCGTGGTCGGCTGTGCTGCCGCGGAGGCCTCACTGCCCCCTACTATTCCCACCGCTGGCCAGGCCCTGCGGCGACGGCAGCCTCACACCGCAGTCGAACCAGTGAACCCTCGTACTCCTCTCCGCGCGGGCTTCCACTGTCGCGTCTTCCCCGGCTCCGCGTCGTCCCCTTCCTAGGCCTCGCCGTCGTCCACCGCCGTGGTGCTCTCCGCGCGGCGTGGTCAATGTGGTCAAGGAACGACTTCCATCGGAAGAGTACTGTACGTGGAGAGGCTGACAGCTGGGTCCACGGCCACAGCCCAGTTTTTTGTGATTTGCCAAGTAAGTCGCTTTGTCAGGCGTGTTGGGCTGCAAATCTTTCAAGACGAGGAGAGCTTTCATTCGGCTGGCCGAGAAAATGGCCCATCAGTAATGAGAAATGGGTTGTACATTTTTAAAACTAATCAAACCGGCAATTAGTTTCAAATATCTTTTTTTTCATTTTGAGATTTTAAATTACATTAATTTTTATGCGTGGAGAATTTGTTGGATTTTATATTGATATACATTTATTTTTAAAATCAGTTTGAATGTGAGTCGAAATTTCAAGATTAAAAACAGTTCGGACCGCACCGAAATATGCAAAATTTCGTATAATTTTTTAACCGTGGCCACAATATGGGCTGTAATGCTAACAAAAAGAATATGGGCTCCAAAAAAAGCCTTAATAATTAGCAAATGGGCTATAAATTATTAGAAATAATGGCAGATGGGCTGTATGCTGTTTTCCACAGATTTGAGGCTTTCCTAAAAAAAGGTTGATGCACAAGCAGTGACTGTTGGATGGCCATCCAACGGTCGTCGTGCTTCTTCAATCTCTGCTCTTCCTGCTCTAGCCGCTCAAACAAGCGTCGGCGGGACTACCTGCTCCCTCCTCCCCGCGGCCGGCTCTGCTGCCGCGCAGGCCTCACCGCCCCACCGTACTCCCATCGCTGGCCTAGCCATCCCTCTACTCACCCACACCTGTTGTTATTCTCCGGCGACGGCAGACGAACCAGTAAACCCTCGTACAGTCATACTCCCCTCCGCGTGGGAAACAACTGCCGAGTCTTCCCTGCCTCCGTGTCGTTCCCTTCCTAGGCCTCGCCGTCGTCCACCGCCCTGGTGCTCTCGGCACGGCCTGGTCAACGTGGTCAACGACCGACATGCATCTGAAGTGGACTGTACGTGGAGAGGCCGACAGCTGGGTCCACGGCCGCACGCAAGGAAATGCCTCCTTATTATGCGCAAAATAATGATTCCTCCACCTGACATCAGGGACCCACCGAAAGGGCCTCTGTATTTCACGAAAAAAACGTTACCGCTGCTGACAGCTCGGACCCACCAGCTATATCTTCGCACGCAAGGAAGTGCCTCCTTATTACGCACAAAAAAATGAATACTCCCCCTGTTAGCTGGGACCCAGTATAGTGGCAGGCTGACTTGTGGGCCTACTAAGTTGACGGGGACGAAGGGCTTTGTCAACTTAGTCAATATGCACGATTCTAGCTCCAGTGACCGTACGATGTCCATCCAACGGCCGTAGTGCTTCTTCAACCTCTGGTCTTCTTGCTCCAGCCGCCCAAAACAGCGCCGGTCGTGCCTCGTGCTCCTGCCTCCCGTGGCCGGCTGCGATGCGGCGGAGGCCTCACCGCCCCCTACTACTCCCACCGCTGGCCAGGCCATCCCTCTACTCACCCACACCCCCTGTTATTCTGTGGCGACGGCAGCCTCACACCGCAGCGAACCAGTGAACCCTCGTACTCCTCTATGCGTGGGCATCCACTGCTGCGTCTTCCCCGGCTCCGCGTCGTCCCCTTCCTAGGCCTCGCTGTTGTCCACCGCCCTGATGCTCTCGGCGCGGCGTGGTCAACGTGGTCAAGGAACGGCTTCCATCGGACGTGGACTGTACGTGGAGAGGCTAACAGCTGGGTCCACGGCCTCAGCAAGGAAGTGCCTCCTTATTATGTGCAAAATAATTATTCCTCCACCTGGCATCGGGGACCCACCGGACGGGCCACCGTATTTCGCGAAAAAATGTTTGCCCCTGACTGCTGGGACCCACCAGCTACATCTTCGCATGCAAGGAAGTGCGTCCGGGCAAAAAAAAACAATTCGCCCCCCGACTGCTGGGACCCACCAGCTACATCTTCGCAGGCAAGGATGTGGCTGACAACCGGGACCCACCTGGTCGAAGCGTACACAGCGTTGTCATTCTGGTCGCGAACGTGTACGTACATATATACTGGTGGATGTAGAGGCACGCACGTCTCGTAGTAGAGGCGTGTACGTGTCGTAGTAGAGGCGCGCACGTAGCATGTACACGTACGTACAGCAGCCAGGGTGCAAGAAAGAAAATACGGCCACATATATGTACATACGGGCGGGGTCTCGAACGCCTACTCGCGCATACGTACGACCAGGGCTCGTGTACATGGCTGGTCGGAACAGAGAAACAGTGTCATCGTCGTGTTCATGGGGAGGCAACGGAATGCGTCGTGTTCATGGGGAGGCAATGGAATGCGTCGTGTTCATGGGGAGGGGTGTGGCGTACCGCAAAACGGAGGAAACGGACCTCCTACGGTCGAAACAGGGGTCCTGTTGATCGGGAGGAGTGTGGCGTACCGTAAAACGGAGGAAACGGACCTCCTACGGTCGAAACGGGGGTCCTGTTGATTGGGAGGGGTGTGGCGTACCGCAAAACAGAGGAAACGGACCTCCTACGGTCGAAACGGGGGTCCTGTTGATCGGGAGGGGTGTGGCGTACCGCAAAATGGACGAAACGGACCTCCTACGGTCGAAACGGGGGTCCTGTTGATCGGGAGGGGTGTGGCATACCGCAAAACGGACGAAATGGACCTCCTATGGTCGAAACGGGGGTCCTGTTCATCAGGAGGGGTGTGGCGTACCGCAAATCGGGACTCCACGAGATTCTGTTCATCTCCACCGTCGACCTCCTCCAGCCTCCACGGGCTACCGTCGACCTCCTCCAGCCTCCACGGGCTCCTGTTCATCCAGCCTCCACCGCGCGCTACTCCACCGGCTATTGTTCAACCACCCCTCCACGGGCACCCCTCCACCGTCTACTGTTCATCTAGCCCTCCACACCACGGGGTCCTGTTCAACCACCCCTCCACGGGCACCCCTCCACCGTCTACTGTTCATCCAGCCCTCCACCACACCATGGGGTCCTGTTCATCCAGAGGCAACGCCACCCGCTCACTGTTCATCCAAACCCCCTGCAACGCTCACTGTTCATCCCAGAGGCAGCATCGATCGGCTTTAGTTAGCACAGTAACGAAGGAATCGCTCGATCGGGTTCAGTTAACAGCCATCGATCGATCGCTCGGGTTCAGTAACGCGTAGCCTGCAGTGCAATCCCTCGGGTTCAGTTAGAGCCCAACGCCTCGCTCGGGTTCAGTTAGAGCCAACGCCTCGCACACACACGCGTACGTGTACGAGAGAAACGTGCATCGCTCGGCCCCCGACCTCCCACCGTAACCGGGAACTCCCCGAAATTTTCCTCGCCCTCGCTTCTACCACGGTTTTTTCCGTCATGGACGGCCCAAAGAATGTCATGCAGCTGCGTCTCCGGCCCGCCCAGGACGAAAAGCCCATTTTCTGTCATGATTTTTTTTCATAGAAGTAGGAGCCCACCACATCTATGATGATATCGGGTTTTGTCACAATTATCGTCATAGAAGTGTCATATGTATGACAGAAAAAAATTCGTTCGGCCCAAAATGTTGCGGATGTGTCTTTTTTTTGTAGTGTAACACCCTGTCTCCCCGCTGTAATCTCTACTTAAACACTATATATTATTTCCCAATGATGTATGGCTATCCTATGATGTTTGAGTAGATCCGTTTTGTCCTATGGGTTGGTTGATGATCGTGATTGGTTTGAGTTGCATGTTTTATTATTGGTGTCGTCCTATGGTGCTCTCCGTGTCGCGCAAGTGTGAGGGATCCCCATTGTAGGGTTTGCAATATGTTCATGGTTTGCTTATTGTCTGCATTGCGTGAGTGATACAAAACACAAACACGGATAAGTGGGTTATGGTGTATGGGAATAAAGAGGACTTGATACTTTAATGCTATGGTTGGGTTTTACCTTAATGATCTTTAGTAGTTACGGATGTTTGCTAGGGTTCCAATCATAAGTGCATATGATCCAAGAAGAGAAAGTATGTTAGCTTATGCCTGTCCCTCATATAAAATTGCAACAATGATTACCGTTCTAGTTATCGATTGCCTAGGGACAAATAACTTTCTTGTGACAAAAAGCTCTCTACTAAAACTAACTTAGTTGTGTCTTGATCTAAACAACCCCTAGATTCTATTTACGTTCTCTTTATTATCTTGCAAACCTATCCAACAACACCTACAAGGTACTTGTAGTTTCATACTTGTCCTAGGTAAAGCGAACGTAAAGCGTGCGTAGAGTTGTATCGGTGATCGATAGAACTTGAGTGAATATTTGTTCTACCTTTAGCTCCTTGTTGGGTTTGACACTCTTACTTAACGAAAGAGGCTACAACTGATCCTCTATACTTGTGGGTTATCAAGACCTTTTTCTGGCGCCGTTGCCGGGAGCAATAGCGTGGGATGAATATTCTCGTGTGTGCTTGTTTGCTTTATCACTAAGAAGTTTTTATTTTCTGTTCTAAGTTGTTTTCTATCTTTAGTTATGGGTAGGAAACGAAAAATAAAAAAAACATTAGTTGTACTTGCTGAACCAATGGTTGAAGAACCACCCAAAATCTAGCATACTACAGAAACTTTCTACTTGGATCATCTTCGATCCATTTGTGCTCGGGCTGAAAACCCAACTAGCTTAGTTGAGGGAAAATCATTAAATGAGCATGCCTATTTTGTGTGACACCACTTATCTCAAAAAGGAAAACTTTTATGGCATCATATTAATAGTTTATATTGCTATGCTTTGAATATATGCAAAATACATGATTTTACTTGTTGTTCTGAGGACCCTAGAAAACACCTTCGCTTCCAATGTGAGTTTAAGGATAATGGAATCTTATCTTCTTATGCCAAGGGTGTTTATAATTATGTTCATCTTGAACAAATGGAAGAATTTGTTGCTTTTAAGGGTGCTTATGAAATTGCTTCTTTGATTGAAAAGTATGATGCTACTCTCTACAAATCTGAAATTTTTTCCATACTTAAATATTGCTATGAAAACTATGCTTCTAATGCTTATGTTAAGCCATATATTGAGGGCTCCTTCGCTGTCCAAGAGGAGACTAATATTTTGCAGGAAACTATGGAAGAAGAAATTGCTGAAACTGTGAGCTCATTAGATGAAAAAGATGAGGAGGAGAGCGAAGAACAAAAGGAGGAAGAGCGGATTGATCACCCGTGCCCACCTTCTAATGAGAGTAACTCTTTATCCCATACATTGTTTAATTTCCCTTCGTGCTTACCGAAGGATGAATGCTACAATGATTGCTATGATCCCTTTGATTTGTTTGAAATATCCCTTTTTGATGAACTTGATGCTTGCTATGCTTATTGCCAAGATGCCAATGTGAACTATGCTTATGGAGATGAACTTGCTATAGTTCCTTATGTTAAGAATGAAATTGTTGCTATTGCACCCACGCATGATAGTCCTATTATCTTTTTGAATTCTCCCAACTACACTATATCGGAGAAGTTTGCTCTTATTAAGGATTATATTGATGGGTTGCATTTTACTATTGCACATGATGATTTTGATAAATATAATATGCATGTGCTTGCTGCTCCTACTTGCAATTATTATGAGAGAGGAACTACATCTCCGCCTATCTATGTTCCCAATACGATAAAATTGCAAGAAACTGTTTATACTATGCATTGGCCTTTACTTTGTGTGCATGAATTGTTCTTTTATGAATGCCGATGCATAGGAAGAGAGTTAGACTTCGTCATTACATGATATATGTTACTTTGTGCTCACTACTAAATTACAAATCATTGTTAAATAAAATTGGCTTTGATATACCTTGGGGTCCGGGTGGATCCATTACTTGAGCACTATATGCCTAGCTTAATGGCTTTAAAGAAAGCGCTGCCAGGGAGACAACCCGGAAGTTTTATTTCTGTTGAGTGCTTTTAAATAGTTTAAAAACAAAAAAATAAAGTTGGGAACCTAAAACTTTTTCAAGAAGAAAAGTGAAAGTGAGAAAGATGAGCATTGTTAAAGTGGGAGCTAGCCTTGAACTTTGTTCATGCCCATGGAAACTTTGTGAACCTTTATTACAGAAACTTTTCAACAAAAATAATTATCCCCTTGTACAAATCCATTTTATTATAAAAATAATGTGCCAAGATTTGCCTTTAGGATGATTAGATTGCTTGTCTGGTATGTGCGGTGTAAAAACAGAAACTTTGGTTGTAGTACGTGATTTTACTTTTTTTACGGGAAAGTCAAAAGCTTCTGAAACTTTTCGCACAGTACTTCTAATAAATTATTATTTTTCCTAATATTTAGAATTTTTAGAGGTACAGAAGTATGGTGGATGTTCAGATTACTACAGACTATCCTGTTTAAGACAGATTCTGTTTTTGATGCATTGTTTTGCTCATTTTGATGAAACTATCGATTGTATCGGTAGTATGAGCCATGGAAAAGTTATATTACATTAGCTAAATGCAAGAATAATATATGAATGAGTTTTCAATAGTACTTAAAGTGGTAATTTGCTTTATTATACTAACAGATCTCACGAGGGTTTTATTAAGTTTTGTGTGATTGAAGTTTTCAAGTTTTGGGTAAGATCACAATGGATGAAGGAATAAGGAGTGGCAAGAGCCCAAGCTTGGGGATGCCCGAGGCACCCCAAGGTAATATTCAAGGACTCCCTAGCAACTAACCTTCGGGATGCCCCGAAAGGCATCCCCTCTTTCTTCTAACGACCGTTGGTAATTTTACTTGGAGCTATATTTTTATTCGTCACATGATATGCGTAAATCTTGGAGCGTCATGTGTTTTTTATTTTTCTTTTAATAATGCACCATGCTGGTATGAGATAGTCCTTGGTTGATTTATAGAATGCTCTTTGCACTTCACTTATATCTTTTGAGTATGGCTTTATAGAATGCTTCATGTGCTTCACTTATATCATTTGAAGATTGGATTGCCTGTTTCTCTACACATAGAAAACTGCCATCTATAGAATGCTCTTTTTGTTCACTTATATTTGTTAGAGCGTGGGCATATCTTTTGTAGAAAGAATTAAACTCTCATGCTTCACTTATATCTATTTAGAGAGTTGAAAGGAATTGGTCATTCACATGGTTAGTTATAAAATCCTACATAAAACTTGTAGATCACTGAATATGATATGTTTGATTCCTTGCAATAGTTTTGCGATATAAAGATGGTGATATTAGAGTCATGCTAGTTAGTAATTGTGGATTGGTAGAAATAATTGTGTTGAGGTTTGTGATTCCTGAAGCATGCACGTATGGTGAACCGTTATGTGATGAAGTCAAAGCATGATTTATTTTCTGATTGTCTTCCTTATGAGTGGCGGTCGGGGACAAGCGATGGTATTTTCCTACCAATCTATCCCCCTAGGAGCATGCGCGTAGTACTTTGTTTCGATAGCTAATAAATTTTTGTAATACGTATGTGAGTTCTTTGTGACTAATGTTGAGTCCATGGATTATACGCACTCTCACCCTTCCATCATTGCTAGCCTCTTCGGTACCGTGCATTGCCCTTTCTCACCTCGAGAGTTGGTGCAAACTTCACCGGTGCATCCAAACCCCGTGACACGATACACTCTATCACACATAAGCCTCCTTATATCTTCCTAAAAACAGCCACCATACCTACCTATCATGGCATTTCCATAGCCATTCCGGGATATATTGCCATGCAACTTCCATCATCATCATATACATGACTTGAGCGTTCATTGTCATATTGCTTTGCATGATCGTAAGACAGCTAGCATGATATTTCCATGGCTTGTCCGTTTTTTGATATCTTTGCTATGCTAGATTATTGCACATCCTGGTACACTGCCAGAGGCATTCATATAGAGTCATACTTTGTTCTAGATATCGAGTTGTAATATTGAGTTGTAAGTAAAAAAGGTGTGATGATCATCATTATTAGAGCATTGCCCCAGTGAGGAAAGGATGATGGAGACTATGATTACCCCACAAGTCGGGATGAGACTCCGGACGAAAAAAAAGAGGACAAAAAAAGAGGGCCCAAAAAAGAAAAAAGAAACAAAAAAATGAGAGAAAAAGAGAGAAGGTGCAATGCTACTATCCTTTTACCACACTTGTTCTTCAGAGTAGCACCATGTTCTTCGTATAGAGAGTCTCTTGAGTTATCACTTTCATATACTAGTGGAAATTTTCATTATAGAACTTGGGTTGTATATTCCGATGATGGGCTTCCTCAAATGCCCGAGGTCTTCATGAGCAAGCAAGTTGGATGCACACCTAGTTAGTTTTCAGTTTGAGATTTCATACACTTATAGCTTTGGTGCATCTGCTGCATGGCAATCCCTACTCCTCGCATTGACATCAATTGATGGGCATCTCCATAGCCCGTTGATTAGCCGCGTCGATGTGATACTTTCTTCCTTTTTTGTCTTCTCCACACAACCTCCACCATCATATTCTATTCCACATATAGTGTTATATCCATGGTTCACGCTCATGTTTTGCGTGAAAGTTGAAAAGGCTTGAGAACATTAAAAGTATGAAACAATTGCTTGGCTTGTCATCGGGGTTGTGCATGATGAAATACTTTGTGTGATGAAGATGGAGCATAGCCAGACTATATGATTTTGTAGGGATAACTTTCTTTGGCCATGTTATTTTGAGAAGACATGATTGCTTTATTACTATGCTTGAAGTATTATTGTCTTAATCTCAAATGATAGACTATTGCTTTGAATCACTCGTGTCTTAATATTCATGCCATGATTTGATTATATGATCAAGATTATGCTAGGTAGCATTCCACATCAAAAATTATCATTTTTATCATTTACCTACTCGAAGACGAGCAGGAATTAAGCTTGGGGATGCTGATACGTCTCTGTCGTATCTATAATTTTTTATTGTTCCATGCCAATATTCTACAACTTTTACATACTTTTGGCAACTTTTTATACTATTTTTTGGGACTAACATATTGATCCAGTGCCCAGTGCTAGTTCATGTTTGTTGCATGTTTTTTGTTTCGCAGAAAATCCATATCAAACGGAGTCCAAACGGGATAAAAACTTGTGGAGATTTTTTTTGGAATATATGTGATTTTGGGGAAAAAGAATCAACGCGAGACAATACCCGAGGGGCCCACGAGGACGGAGGGCGCGCCCCTGTCCTTGTGGCCACTCCGTAAGGCGGTTCATGCCCTTCTTCTGGCACAAGAAAGCTAATATCCAGATAAAAGTCATGTTAAAATTTCAGCCCAATCGGAGTTACGGATTTCTGGGAATTTAAGAAATGGTGAAAGGCCAGAATCAGAGAACGCATAAACAGAAGGAAACAGAGAGATAGATCAAATCTCGGAGGGGCTCCCACCCCTCCGCCGGCATGGAAGCCAAGGACCAGAGGGGAAACCTTCTCCCATCTAGGGGGCAGGTCAAGGAATAAGAAGAAGAAGGGGGCTCTCTCCCCCTCTCTCCCGGTGGCACCGGAACGCCGCCGGGGCCATCATCGTGACCGCGATCTACACCAACAACTTCACCACCGTCATCACCAACTCTCTCCCCCTCTATGCAGCGGTGTAACACCCCTTCTCACCGTTGTAATCCCTACTTAAACATAGTGCTCAAAACTATATATTATTTCCCAATGATGTATGGCTATCCTATGTTGTTTGAGTAGATCCATTTTGTCTTATGGGTTGTTTGATGATCGTGATTGGTTTGAGTTGCATGTTTTATTACTGGTGTTGTCCTATGGTGTTCCATGTCGCGCAAGCATGAGGTATCCCCGCTGTAGGGTTTTCAATATGTTCATGGTTTGCTTATTGTCTGTGTTGCGTGAGTGATAGAAACACAAACACGGATAAGTGGGTTATGGCGTATGGGAATAAAGAGGACTTGATACTTTAATGCTATGGTTGGGTTTTACCTTAATGATCTTTAGTAGTTACGGATGTTTGCTAGGGTTCCAATCATAAGTGCATATGATCCAAGAAGAGAAAGTATGTTAGCTTATGCCTGTCCCTCATATAAAATTGCAACAATGATTACCGTTCTAGTTATCGATTGCCTAGGGACAAATAACTTTCTTGTGACAAAAAGCTCTCTACTAAAACTAACTTAGTTGTGTCTTGATCTAAACAACCCCTAGATTCTATTTACGTTCTCTTTATTATCTTGCAAACCTATCCAACAACACCTACAAAGTACTTGTAGTTTCATACTTGTTCTAGGTAAAGCGTGCGTAGAGTTGTATCGGTGGTCGATAGAACATTTGGGAATATTTGTTCTACCTTTAGCTCCTCGTTGGGTTCGACACTCTTACTTATCTAAAGAGGCTACAACTGATCCCCTATACTTGTGGGTTATTACACATCATCACTCTCTTCCGAGACCAAAGATAATGTCTCATGTGCAGTGTCGTAGGTTGACTCGGAGTAAGAGTCCCAATGGGGCGCCATCTTCATGTTGTTGAAGAGGTTTGAGCTCGTTGCCATGGTCGAAGGGGATGGCAGTTGCTCGACCGTCTTGTCGCCGTCTTGTATGAGGCCCATATGATGTGGCACCTCATAGCTCGTCTCCGTGATCGAAGGGAGTTTCCCATGCTCGGCCATCTTCCTTGAGGGGCGTCTGAAGATGGAAGTGTCGCCCTCGCTTGTGGGTGGTTGCCTTGGACTTGACGATGTCAATGTAGGCGTACTTGTTGGAAGTAGGCGAAGATGTCGTACGTCCGAAGGCGAAGATGCATTGATAACACTTGGCGAAGATGCCGAAGTGGTGTGGTAGCCGTAGCTACCTCTCGGTGGTGACGATGGCGTTGTAGTCGATGGTGCTCTTTGTTGTCATACACCTTTGGCTTGCGGTCGTCTTGGCGGTCGTCTCGAAGATGATGGCGGTGCCGCGTGGTACTTTCATCGTGTGGCCACTCCGAAGACTTGCGACTTGAGCATCGCCGCCTTGAAAATGACGAAGGGGAAGAAGACTTGTAGTTGGCCCACACGTGTCGGATGTCACCCATGTGCGCGTCCAACTTGACGTTGATGTAGTCCCTTTTCCTTGCTTCGGAGTGCCGTATGTCGATGGAGAGTCGCTTGATGCGGTCAAGGACTGAAGATGATGTGATTTGCCTATCCATCACAAGACTCGAGTAGAGGTGAGTAGGAAATGAGAGAACAATACCAAGTTACCTTTTCCGAAGATTGAGGATGTATCGAGTATCACTCAATGTAATGCTACAATAGTAGAATTGGTACCGGGTTTGTTTCTCACACCTACACAAGTAAAGCTTATGGAGGAGCTTGGTTAGGATGAGTGGCACAAACTTTCAAGCAAATGTTAGTCAAGATATCGATAAGGTTGAGAAGGTTCACAAAATTGCAAGTAAAGCAAGTAGAGCAATAGCAAAGAATGGCACACGGCAATACACACACAGATAGATAAATGGGGTCGTGCAACCAAGGAATGAGCTCAAAATGTGCAATCCACGGAAAACGCTCATGTTGCACAACTCTAGAGAGACGCTAGCATGACTGTGCAATAGGCGGATATGACACTTGTTCACAACCTACGAGATGGAAAATGTATCAACTTTCTATCCCAAGTATGCTATATATGTATGATGTTCCGGTGTTTCGCACACGATGATCCAAGATGATCAATATGGTAGTATGATATGCAATGTGGCGATGCTATGGCTATTGCTTACAAGCTCTTTGCTTTTTTTTTCTTTGGCCACTTTTGTAAAATGCTCGAACCAAGATAGCAATTGTGTATGCGGGAACAATCTTGTGACACAATAGATGATATGATGATACCAAGATGAGGTATGTATGCAATGGTAGGTTCGTACCGATGATCACTAAAGTGCACAAGTAGTGTGGCCCGGCAATACTCAAAAGGCTAGTCTTGATAGGAAAGTGACGCAAAATGGGCTAGGGGTTAACAAAGCAATGGCAAGAAAGAATGTACAAAGATGGGATACCACGATACCAAGATGATATAGAGATTACTGTTCTTGCTTACGGTTAGGTGTCAAAATGGTGAAGGTGGCTGATGTCGAATCTGTGGCGAAGATGAGCGGCGGTGTTTTCGATGTCGAACCGTTCCTAGTTATCCGAAACACCCTAGGAAACAGAAAAACCGCAAACTCAAAATCTCAAACGAAAAATGTCAAATGGTGATAGCGGAATGCGTTGGTGGTTCCGGAGTTGGAAATGCGAAAGTGGTGGTGATGGTTGATGAAGAAGCAACCGTCCCTAAGTAGCCGAAACACCTTAGGAGACTCAAGTCACCACTCAAGCAACCACAAATGCTATATGGATCAAAATGGGTTAGGTTGCGAAAAGCTATGGTGGTTTTTCCGGACAATTTGGTGGATGGCCTAGGCAAAAATGACAAAAATTTGATGGAGTCAAATGATGTTGTAACCTATCTGTATGGATGGGGGATGTCAATAGCTACTCAACGAGCTAAAGAACGTCAAAATCGGACCCCGGGAGTGAAAGTTATGACCGAAATGGTGTTGGTGTTGGGCTGATTCTGGGGGGGTGCGGGCACCCGGGGGTACGGGGTTTGGGTGCCCGGGGTGGTCGGCAGGGTTGGGCGAAATTTTCCTGGGGGTGCGGGCACCCGGTGGTGGCCGAAATTGGGCGAAATTGTGGAAAATGGATGAAATTGGTGGATTTCGTGGTGGGAAAGGTGGGGATGGATGAGGGAAGGCTAGATCCACTTGCCAAACAACAAATCCATGGACCAAAACAACATAATCTCACAAGATCTAACAAATTGCAGGAAACAATTGGGGCTATTTTTTGTGAGGATTTTCAAATTGGGACCAAAAAGCAATGAAATTAGTCTAGCAAATGTGGGGATGAGACTCCAAGATGTGAATCAACCTGGCTCATGATACCAAGATGATGTAGGGTAAAACCATACGGGAGGATGTTTTCACACTTGGAGGAGTAAAAGAGCAAGGACACAAGAACACAAGAGGGAAACACTCAAACAAACCACAATCACACATCCACTAGAGTAGCATACAAGAGATCCACAAGCATACAAGATACATTCAAGGAAAATAGCACTAGGGTAAAGTTCTTCCCACTCCTAAGGGAGGTGAGGTCTTGATGATCCTATGATGGGGATCCTTCTCCAAGAGGAGGCCTTGATTTCCACAAGAGGGTCTTCTCCCTTAGGAGGTCATGATCTCCAAGAGGAGGAACATGAGCAAAGCTCTCTCAATACCTCACATATACTAACCCCTAGAATGAGCTAGGGGAAGAGTTTATATAGGCTAGGGACGAAATAAGAGGAAAAAGGGCTACAAGGGTCATTTTTACCCTAAATGCACACATGCATATCGGAGGGGTCCGGGCACCCGGACGGGTCAGAGGAGGACCAGCCCATGCGGCAGAAGAGCCCGGGCACCCGGGGGTGGCAGCCCGGGCACCCGGAGGCGAGCTAGCACCCATCGGGGTGGCCAGGCACCCGGGGCCAATGGGCCGCGCACCCGGGGTGACGGGCAGCGCCCAGGCTTTGGTGGTCGGGCACCCGGGGTGGCCAGGGGCCCGGGCACCCGGGGTGTCAAGTGGCTCCACTCCTTTCGTTCCCTTCTTCCTTCTCCTTCTCCATGTGTGCTCGGGTCTCCCTCCTAGCTTCTTCACGGTCTTCTTGTTGGTACCTAAGAGTGCATAGCGCTTCCATTTGAGGTAGAATCCGACTCTCGTGTGAATCTGAATGAAACTCGAATAGGAAAGAGTTAACCTCGGTTTCGACAGCACGTGCATGTGCTCTTGTCATTGGTTCTCCTCGTGCTTGTGGTGGTCATGGGACGTCCATGGGTAGAGCGAGGGATGCTCCGCATCATCCTCCTATGTGAATTAGATGGCTAACCACCCCCTTTAGGTGGCCTGCCCGCCTAGCCTTGTCAAGGATGTCCGCAAGGGCATCAATGGCAAGGTTAAAGAGCAGAGGGGAAATCGGGTCCCCTTGCTTCATACCTCTAGATGATCTAAAGTAAGGCCCAATTTCACCATTGATGTTAATGGCGGTGTTTTCGGACCTCACCAACTGCATGATCCATGAGTAGCAACGCTCATCGAATCTGCGCCTCTGCAGGACTAACCGCAAGAAAGACCAGTCCAAGCGATCATATGCGTTTTGGAAGTCTAGCTTGAGGAACACGCCCTTATGGCCTCGCGACGCCACCTCGTGGACAATTTCATGAAGGGCCAGGATTCCATCATGGATCTGCCGACCCTTTAGGAACACGGTCTGGAGGGGATGAGAAATTCGTTCTACCACCGCGGCCAGGCGTGTCACGCACACCTTCACAAAGATCCTCTCCAGCACATTAATCACTATGATTGTCCTAAACTGCCAGATATCCGTAGCCCCAACTACTTTGGGGATAAGGGATATCAGACCATAGTTGATCCGAGACATGCGAATGTTCCAATGTAAAATTCATTGAACATAGGCATGATAACCGGCTGCAGGACCTCCCAGAATTTCTGGAAGAAAGCTACTGGGAGGCCGTCCGAAACCGGGGCAGAACTTTCCTTCATAGAGGCAATAGCACGCCCCACCTCCTCAGGGCAGAAGGGGAGGGTTAGATCATCATTCTCACCCTCTGAGACCCTGTCCTCAGGTGGCCAGAAATCCTCACAGAGGGAAACTCCTCCACGGGGACCCGTCGTGAAGAGCTCCTTGTAGAAGGAGTAAATATGGGCACTAATATCTTCCGGTTGCTCGAGGAGGGAATCACCCTCCCAAAGACATGGAATGGCACACTTTCGCCTCTGGCCGTTGGCAATCGCTTGGAAGTAGGCGGTATTAGCATCCCCTCGAGGAGCCAGTTCTGGCCCCCATGGCGTTGCCAATAGAGCTCCTCGCCTTTCTATATCTCCATAAGAGTGGCCTCAAGGGAGTAGCGAAGGATCCAGTCATTCGGGGAGAGGCCGGGTCCATCTGCCCTTCCGTCCAAAGCATTAATCTAATCCAAGAGTGCCCTTTTCCACGTCCAAAGCTCTGCCGAAATTGGCCCCCCCAGCCTCGCATGAACTGTCTGGGCATTTTGGCACAATGATGCCAAACATCCACAGCATAGAAAACACGAGGTGGGGCAGCCGCGGCCTCCGGCCACTGGCTCTTGACCATCTCAATGAAGCCCGATTGCAGCAGCCAGGAAGCTTGGAAGTAGAAGCGACTAGGTCTAGGTGGAGCGCCCTCGCCCGAGGAGAAGAGCAATGGAGAGTGGTCAGAGCCGATCCTAGTGACCGCCTTGAGGGAGCACAGTGGAAACATGGTATCCCATTGCGCCGAAACTAGGACCCAATCAAGAACAATACGTATCGGGTCCACTTGCTTGTTCGTCCACGTGAACCTAGCCCCCACATGGGCTATCTCACGCAGGGCCAGATCCGCAATTCAATCGTTGAATAAACGCATGCGTACCTGGTCCACGTTAGTGGAGCTCTTATCGGAGGCCATCCTAATGAGGTTGAAGTCACCCGCCACCACAACCGGGGTGGTGAATCGCTCAACCTTATTTCTTAGCTCGGACGGAAAGTCCGTTGACCGCCCGTGGTCAGCCGGCCATAGACGATGATCACCTCCCAAGAGAGGTTCACGCGCCAGTCAGTTAGGGACATACTCACAAATAAATTCCCCTCGGTCCATATCCTCGACCGAGAAGGAATCCTCCCGGACTCCCAGCAGAATACCCCCAGATTGTCCAGCTGCGGGGAGCCAATGCCAGGAAAACTGGAACCGAGAGAGGCCCTGGAGCTCTAGGATGGAGAAGTCATGAAGAATTGTTTCCTGCAGGCCAAATATGTCAATCTGCTCCTGTCGCGTGTATTCAATAAGTTGACGTCTTTGGCCCGGGTGTCTGAAGCCCCTAATGTTCTAGCATAGGAGCTTCATATTGGAACATCGGGGGTGGATCTAGGCCCCTCGGGTGGGGCCAAACTAGCTCACCCGACATTCGCGGGACGGGAAGAGGGCACTAACGTGGCCCCGCGATGGCCCCGAAAGCCAGGGCCCGCGGTACCTAGGGGCTCCAAGGGAGAAGCCCCCGCACGCCCCTCAGGCACCTCTATCTGGAGCTCAATGGGGTGGAGGCGCGTGAGGGGCCGCCCTCTCAGAGCCCTCTCCTGTGGAGGGAATCCAAGAGCAGAGGTCCTCGCCGCCTCCCTGCTCAGTCCCCTGTTATCCCCGGCCTCTCTATGGCCAGGGTCGACGGTGGCTGGGGCACTCGAGGGGACCTGCTCAGACCAAGCGCGGGCCTCAGCAAGTGCCCCATCTAACCTCTCCTTGGAACAAATAGCGGAGATTTGCTCAAGACGAGGACCCTTCTAGCCGCGGAACGCAATGTCACTATCTGCGGCCACGTCGGCCAAGTGCGCAAAAGGAACCGAACCTAGAACAGAGAATCTAGAGCTAGAACAAGATGGGCCAGAAAGGTCAGGGGAAGTACCTGGAAGGAGGTCACGAGCCGCCGTCCACATGGCAGCCTTCTTGGTGATCGTCGGGACCCGACCATCCAGAAGTGTTCGGGACAGGCTCAGCCATGCACTCTGTCGTGCCGCCACCCCCGGGGAGGGCCTCGTCCTAGACTTGGAGCCAGCCTCCTGAGGCGATGCGGCTGCAAGGTCCAGGGGAGGAGACCTAGATGCCGGCGCCAAGACCCCCAAGGTCAAAGCAGGCGGGGACCCCGGTGAACGAGAGTAGCACACCACCCCTCGGGAGCGAGGAGAGGACGGGGGACGCACGTCAAGCCCCACACTCAGCGACTCCTCCTCCTCCCCCAAGACCAGACCACGACTCGGGGGGGGGGGGGGACGGCGACGACGCCAAGCGAGCCGCGGGAAGACCGGTGACACCTAAGAGGGAGCGAGCGGTAGTCCCAGCCGGCCCACTGGAGGACCCCCCGGTGGCAGCAGGGGCTGCGACGGCCGGCCGCCCTGGGCGAAGGAGAATCCTCCTCTTCAGAGTCGCTCTCCTCAGACAGGTCATCATCATCGCCCTTCCCATCATCCGAGGCAGTCGGAGGGGGCGGGGGCGATGATACGTCTCCAACGTATCTATAATTTATGAAGTATTGATGCAATTATATTATCCATCTTGGATGTTTAATGGGCTTTACTATGCAGTTTTATATTATTTTTGGGACTAACCTATTAACCCAGAGCCCAGTGCTAGTTTCTGTATTTTCCCTTGTTTCAGTGTTTCGCAGAAAAGGATATCAAACGGAGTCCAAACGGAATGAAACCTTCGGGAGATTTATTTTTGGAACGGAAGCAATCCAGGGGACTTGGAGTACACGTCAGGGAATCAACGAGGAGAGCACGAGGCAGGGGGGCGCGCCTACCCCCCCCCCCCAGGCGCGCCCTCCACCCTCGTGGGCCCCTCGTGGCTCCCCTTACCAACTTATTTGACCTATATATATATATATCCATATACCCTAAAAACATCGAAGAACAGAATAGATCCGGAGTTCCGCCGCCGCAAGCCTTTGTAGCCACCAAAAACCAATCGGGACCCTGTTCCGGCACCCTGCCGGAGGGGGGATCCCTCACCGGTGGCCATCTTCATCATCCCAGCGCTCTCCATGATGAGGAGGGAGTAGTTCACCCTCGTGGCTGAGGGTATGTACCAGTAGCTATGTGTTTGATCTCTCTCTCGTGTTCTTGAGGTGGTACGATCTTGATGTATCGCGAGCTTTGCTATTATAGTTGGATCTTATGATGTTTCTCCCCCTCTTCTCTCTTGTAATGGATTGAGTTTTCCCTTTGAAGTTATCTTATCGGATTGAGTCTTTAAGGATTTGAGAACACTTGATGTATGTCTTGCGTGGGATACCCGTGGTGACAATGGGGTATTCTATTGATTCAATTGATGTATGTTTTGGTGATCAACTTGCGGGTTCCGCCCATGAACTTATGCATAGGGGTTGGCACATGTTTTCGTCTTGACTCTCCGGTAGAAACTTTGGGGCACTCTTTGAAGTACTTTGTGTTGGTTGAATAGATGAATATGAGATTGTGTGATGCATATCGTATAATCATGCCCACGGATACTTGAGGTGACATTGGAGTATCTAGGTGACATTAGGGTTTTCGTTGATATGTGTCTTAAGGTGTTATTCTAGTACGAACTCTTGAATAGATCGATCCGAAAGAATAACTTTGAGGTGGTTTCGTACCCTACAATAATCTCGTCGTTTGTTCTCCACTATTAGTGACTTTGGAGTGACTCTTTGTTGCATGTTGAGGGATAGTTATATGATCCAATTATGTTATTATTGTTGAGAGAACTTGCACTAGTGAAAGTATGAACCCTAGGCCTTGTTTCCTAGCATTGCAATACCGTTTGTGCTCACTTTTATCATTAGTTACCTTGCTGTTTTTATATTTTCAGATTAGAAAAACCTATATCTACCATCCATATTGCACTTGTATCACCATCTCTTTGCCGAACTAGTGCACCTATACA